>NC_059341.1:51630645-51940807 GCF_018350155.1 Leopardus geoffroyi
TATCAAAACATTATCTCCCCTCGACAATGATAGCTCAGCAGTTGAATAAAATTCTGCAAATAGAAATTGTTAGCCACCTCTCCACCTTTCCTCTTTAATGCCTCAAATCAAGTTTCTCCTGTCACAAATAAACTTGGCATAGGCGACATGGAGGATTCCTGCTAAATGTTTACACAAAGGGAAGAATGCTCCCTAATTAACCACCGGTGGACTGCACAGGTGATTATGTGTTGATTGTGTTTCTGATGCAGGTGTTCATAATTCCAATGGAATTTAATGAGCACGGGTAGTTTAGTAGTTTTTATTCTATATTAATAGAATATGGCAATTGAGATGGTGTTTGTGTTTGTGATCACAGAAGCATAGAGTGTGAAAATGGAAGAGATCTTATATGTCTCCATTACCTTTCTCTCATTTTACAAGTGAGGAAACTGAAACTCAGAGATTCAGTGTCCTCCTACCCTAAATCCCTTTGTGTTAGCACTAAATAAGTGTATTGATGGCCTCAGAGCTGGCAATAGGCACATCTACAGAGATCATAAAAGCTCTTTACTTCTCCACTCTGCCCATTACTTTTTATCTCACTTCCTCCCTTCCCACTTGCAGGTTTTCAGTGCTTCCCCTCTTCTTTATACAAAGTCAGCCAAAGCTCTGATCTCAGACTTTCACACTTCACTGTATACTTGATTCCATTATTACCTTCCTGAGAATTATTTACATTACCGAATCATAAACTATTGAATGATGAAATGAATTGTCTGGCATTAGTGAATAAATGAGGTCATAAAACTTGAAAATTAGCTACCTCTTAAGTGTAAAGGTGGCCCCATATGCCCTTACATAGTGTTACATTTAAAAAGAGAGAGAGAGTTGTCCTCAGACACCTAGAGTGCATCAGTATTCTTTGGTGTCCCACAAATATTTTGTATAGATTTGATTTTTAATTGTTTTTATTAACTAGGTAAGAAAAGGAAATATAAAACAGGTCTAAAATATATAAATGGCAATACAACAGACACCCACACATGCATCATCAAGTAGGATACATCAAAATATGAATTTTGACACTTCTGTGTAACCTATCCAAATCACATACATTTAATCTTCTTTATCAGAAGAAAGAATGACTTGAATGACTTTTAAGTTTATTATTCAAATTCACTTATGCTTCTCTGTGATTTTACCACTCACCTTTGTACTGTTACAAAAATATATCTTTTCATTTTATGCGTTTTTAACACTCTGTAAATGAAATCATGGTGTATGCCTTCTACAAATTACTTTTTTGGTACAATATTATGATCTTGAAATTTATGTGTTTGTAATTCTAGTTTATTAAATTTCACTGCTTTGTAGTACTCTTATATAAGTGTATCACAACTTATTTATATTCTACTGTGGATGCCAGAAATATTTATTGTAAATATTGATACATTTAGATTTATTTTTATGATTTTGTGTTTTTAGGTAATTTTATCTTGTTTCTTTCTCTTATTTTTACTTTCTTTTGAATGATTTATTTATTCCATTATCTCTCCTTTACTAGTCTGACATTTTTAAGCTCTGTCTAATCATGTAATAACTGCACTAGAAATTATAACATCTATACTTATCAGAATATAAAATTGAAAAATAAGGAACTTTATTCATTTTTTCATCCATTCAGAGCTCCTAGAATATCTCAGTAAAACACACAAAAACCCTGACCTATTGGAACTACAGTTTGATTCTGTGAAAATTTATATCTTAGTGACCTTAGCACACTTTATCTCTGAATATCTTGCCTGAATACTATTGCTGTTATGTATTATAGCTCTATTTTGTTTTATATACCTCTATAATATATTGTTATTATTTGTATGTTTAGTGAACATTTATGTATATTTTCATTTTCCTTGTTCATTGTTCCTTCTTGCATCTTAGACTTTTCATCTGGAATCTTTTTTTTTTTTTTCTATCTAAAGGGCATTCTTTGTGGAGATGGGTGGGTGCAAACTCTGGCCACTTTTATCTTCTAAAATAACTTTAGTTCACCTTCATTTTTTTAAAGATATTGCTGTATGTTCATATAGCTCTAGGTTGACAACTGTTTTCTCTCAGCAGGTTTGAATACATTCTACTACCTTCTGACTTTGACTGTGGTTATTGAGAAATCATTCATCATCTTAGTTGTTTCTCTGTCAATATTTGTTTTTCTTTCTGACCATTTTTTTTTATTAAAAATTTTTTTTTTCAACGTTTATTTATTTTTGGGACAGAGAGAGACAGAGCATGAACGGGGGAGGGGCAGAGAGAGAGGGAGACACAGAATCAGAAACAGGCTCCAGGCTCTGAGCCATCAGCCCAGAGCCTGACGCGGGGCTCGAACTCACGGACCGCGAGATCGTGACCTGGCTGAAGTCGGACGCTTAACCGACTGCGCCACCCAGGCGCCCCATCTTTCTGACCATTTTTAAATACTTTTCTTTATCGTTAGATTTACTATGATGTGTGTAGAGGTTAACTTGTTTTTATTTATCTTGCTCAGAACTTTAGCCTTCTGACTTTAAGGATTAATGTTTTTCATCAGTTCTGGAGATTTCTCAGCTTTTATTTCTTCAAATATTGACTTTCCGCCATTATTTCTCTACTTTCTTCCTGAAACCCAATTAAGTGTTTATAACATTCTATTTTATTTGTCTTTTGTATTGCTTTTCTATGTTTTTTTTTTTAATTTTTTTTTATCTCCCTGATAAAAACAATTTTTTTTTTGGACAATTTTTTCAAATCTGTCTTCCTGTTCATTAATTCTCTCTTCAGCCATTTCTAACATTTTGCAGTATGTGTGTGTAGAAAGAGAGAAAGTTTTTAATTTATATTAATCACATTTTTATTTCCGATAAAAATTATTTATCTTACTGTAGTGTCTCTCTCCTGTTCATCCTTTTTATTCTTTCTTTGAATTCTTTACACATGTGAAATATAAATATTTTTGTTGCATGTTTGATAATTCTAACAGATGAAATCTATATGGGCCTGATTCCTTCATCTTTTATTGCTGCCAATTATGATTCATGGTTCCCTGTTTCTTTATGTAAATTTGGATATTTAAGAGCTCATATTTTCTGGAAACATATCTGTGAGCATTCTCATCCATTGGTATGAGGACTGCTTCAGTAGAAGGTAGATTCCTTCAAGAGGATTTGCTTTTGCTTCTACCAGGTGGCTGATAGCTCTCTCAATTCAGAATTATGTTAACTAAGTTATTTGCTTAAGGATTTTTTTGAGCACTGGGGTACTATGTGTATAAGATATAAACCCAGGTAGAGTCAGAAGAATTCTCCACTCAGCACCGAAGTTTCAGGAAATTAATTTTCCTTGTGCTCTAGAAGTTGTCTATCTGATTTTAGTTCACTCCTACACTAAAGGCCTATCCCTTTGGGCTCCAAGATTTCGTGCAGATTTCTTATTAAATGTCCTGTTCTTAGGGCATAATACTTGTTTCTTATCCCCCTTGGGAAAATAAAACTCCAGGTTGCTTGAGTTGACAAATGTGAGCCAGAATTTGGTTTCGGAGTCTTGTTTACCTCTCTGCATTTCTGCCTTCTCTTAATTTCTTTGATATCTGAGTAATCTTTTCTTCCCACCTGTCTCATTCAGTGCATTTCATGCGTTTAAAAATAAATATTTTAAATTGTAATCCAGCATTTGTTTTGTTTTTTTTTTCTGCAGGAAACTTGGTTAGAACATTTAAACTGTTATACCACTGGAAACAGAAGTTAACAGTCAATTTAAAATATATTTTCAAAACTGTTGTAAGAAGCAATATGCCTATCTCGATTCATTGTTTACTATGTATCTCCAGTGTTTAACACAGTGCCTTAATTTTAGTAATCTCTCAAAAAAATTACATATGTACACAGAGACACACTAAGAGCATGGGATAAGCATTGTTTTTTGAATATTTATTAGGTGGAGGGCACTCTAATGTGTTTCACATGGATTAGCTCATGTAATCCTCACCAAAACTGTATGCTTTCCTAAAGAAAATTCACATTCTATAGAATCATTTACTAAAGGAGTAGGAATTATGGGGGGAAAGTCTTGGACCAGACTATTCAAAATTTCTATCAGCATTATTATTAGGGCACTAGCCAAAATAATAACAATCTCAGTAATAAATGCCATAATAATTTGTAAAGATGTTACATTTCTTTAAAAATTTTTTTTTCAACGTTTATTTATTTTTGGGACAGAGAGAGACAGAGCATGACCGGAGGAGGGGCAGAGAGAGAGGGAGACACAGAATCGGAAACAGGCTCCAGGCTCTGAGCCATCAGCCCAGAGCCCGACGCGGGGCTCGAACTCACGGACCGCGAGATCGTGACCTGGCTGAAGTCGGACGCTTAACCGACTGCGCCACCCAGGCGCCCCTAAAGATGTTACATTTCTAATAAAGAAGTAATAACGTAAATATAAGATTTTAATTTAAAGAGTATAAGATAAAGGTACCTAGATGGAGATGGACCCTTGTATTAGAATCTTTCATGACAGAGCTTGTGGCTACTTCAAACCAAGAGGACTTAGATAAAACTACTGTTATTCCTCCATGGTTTATTGTGTTCAACTCTTTCCTGTTCTTTGCATTCAGCTGCTGCTTCTCAGTGACATATAACATTAGTATGCTGGAAAAAATTGCTTATGAACCAGTGTGACTTCTACATTATGCTAACATCACTCCCCATGATAATCTGACATGAGCTAATTCACATTAAAGAAACATGTGTTATTGTAGAATAGACTATATTAATATCCTTATCTTCCAGATAAGGAAAATGAGACTTAAATTATTAAGTAACTTGCCCAAAGTTATTTAGCTAATAAGTACTGAACCTGGGATTTGAGTAGTGTAATTCCAGACACTCCTAATTACTATATGTCTCTTTAGTATAATAGACCCAAAGAAATGAAGGTTCACCTGAAACAGGATAAAGTATGATAAATACTGTGACTACATGGGAACTTATTATGGATCATCTCTTTAGAATTATACAATTTTGGGGCGCCTGGGTGGCTCATTAGGTTAGGTGTCCGACTTCGCCTCAGGTCATGATCTCGCAGTCCGTGGGTTCGAGCCCCACGCCGGGCTCTGTGCTGACAGCTCAGAGCTTGGAGCCTGTTTCAGATTCTGTGTCTCCATCTCTCTCTGACCCTCCCCTGTTCATGCTCTCTCTCTGTCACAAAAATAAATAAATGTTAAAAAAAATTAAAAAAATAGAATTATATAGTTTTTAAATTATCATAGAATTAGCCTGAAAACTATCTTAAATGAATCAATTTTTCTAAAATTTTGATTTTTAATTGCTTTAACCTTGGGTAAACATCTCAAAAAACAATCACCATGTCAGAGTTGTGAAGATATTACAGAATTCAGTGATGTAAAATAGTAATCACTATTTTTATGGCTTACTTTGGTGTTAGTCTACATCAGCAGGATAAGAGAAAGGGCATGCACATTCCTTTACTTATCTAGTCATTTATCTAATCTTTACTGAGTACTTCCTAGTTGCCGGGTTGCATCAGTGAACAAAACAAAGTTTGTGCTCTTAGGGTCTTATATTCTAGAAGGAAAAAAGAAAATGTACAAACAAATGTGTAATGTCAAGTGGTGACAAGCATTATTAAGACAAATAGAGCAGTGTTCAGGATGCTGCTGGTAGGGATAGTAAGATATTCTGCAAATATCTGAATGAAGTGAGGGACAGGAGGGATCCATTTGAATGCCTGGAAAATCCCTTTAGGACGGAGGGCTGGGTAATGTGGTACACCAGAAAAGGCCAGGTGATGAACTAGAGTGAGCCATGGGTTTGGAAGTAAGGCCATGGTGGTAAGTAGAGATCAGATTGTCATAAGCCATAGTAAGAACTTTGGATTTTATTATGAAAGAAATAGAAAATTTTTGATGGATTTTGAACAGGGAAGGATATGAACTGATTCACAATTTAAAAGCCTCACAGCTGTTGTGTGGTGAATAGATTTTGTATGTGTCTTTGTGCAAGTGCGGGATATAACTATGAAAATAGGCCGAACAGTTCATACAGTCCAAATTTGAATAGTAATGGTAATAGTAATGAAACTGGCATAAAGCAATCAAATTCAGGATATGCATTAAATGTAGAAACAATAGACTTTGTTCATATACATTCTTTATGTGAACATGAAACCATGCAAAATTCCCATCAACAATAGAAGAAGAAATAGCAAGCTTAATGAACTAAAAAAAAAAAAAAGCAAAATCAATAAAAATTGGAATAATGTCCTTAACCACTGTCACATTTCATCTTGAAATATTCAGAGTTCTGCTTTCACCCCCAAACATCTTTAGGGTTGATACTAATATTGTTTTCAAACTTTTTTAATTCATAGAATCCTTTAAAAAATTAATTCTTATATACCACACAACAGTATGTAAAATATATTATTGTATTTTATCTATATAGATGTTTTACAAATATCCAAGCTTGTAACACTTATAATAAGTATATTCAGTTAAATAATAAGACTATTTTAAAGAATATAAAAAAGTAAGTGCCTTCATGAAGATTTAAGCATTTGTTGAATAGCATGATAACCAGATGGGTAGATGAATTTATTTAGAGAAGCTTGAATGTTTCAAGAACTAGCACATGAGAAAAAGTCAATAGCAAACCACTTTACTTTAGCATAGAAAGGAGAAAGCTCTGTTTAGATGACTCTGGGGTCAGATAATTGCCATTACCCTTCCCTAACCTTCATCTGCTGCAAACTTAATTCAATCATACATGAATAAAGTATTAACATTTGACACAGATAGAATTAATAACCTTTTTTTTTACTTTGTGTGTTCCTAATTTAATAGAACTAATAGGATAATACAAGATCACAGTTCTTAAAAACACACACACAATCTGTAGGAGCCTTCATTTTCACCTTTCCTTGTTATTTTTACTGAGCTCACTTTTGGAGCTTACCATATTTAGAAGAACAAGTCCTGAATGACCTTACTTTTGTCATTCATAGTGTACTATTTTTGAAATGCTGTAGGGTAGGAAGCCATGTACAAATGGCTTGATATAGTTAACTGAACTGCCCAGTTCATTGATTACAAATTCACCAATTCAAACAAGTTATAAGCTGGAAAACAGCTTTTAAATACATAGACACTGCTTCAGAGAATTGATTTTACTCCTCCTATTCTTAGAATCATTCTGGGTATAGTTGTATATTTATTCTGGTAGGTAATGCAACACACAGAATGCTGACTTCCAAAACCAAGAAGCAAGGGAATGAAGGAGTAATATTTCTCATTTGAAAATATTATCCTTGATTGGCTTCCTTACTGATTCTTGAATGCTTTCCCCAGACAGAGCCTTTACAATATTGTTTTTTTTTTAAATAAAATTTCATTTACAGTTAATTTTTCAGAAACTTGTCAACTATGTCAAGCAAAGTAGACCTGAACCAGTGTAAGATAAGAGTTACCTGCCTGACAAGAATCCTGATAAATATTTCACTTTTGATAAATAAGGTCCTTCCCTGGGAATCTGCAGAACAGTCTCCTTACTTTCCATGATCAAATGTTCGGTCTGTCACCCTCTTACAAGGATCACTGCTCCTTTTCTTACAAATCTTTCCGCCAGGCTCTACTCACTACCTCACAACTGCCAACTATTCTTCCTTCTTGCTTTCAGGAATGACTCATCGTTGAATTCATGGGCCTATTCTTTAAACGCTTCAAAGGAAATTCTTGGACGTCTTTGTGTTTTATTCTTCAATTGATCTTACACAATTTCCTTAAGTTTAGTTTGAGGTCATGATACTCTGGGGAACAAATAGTAATTGTGACATCTCCCTTTATTGTCTATAAATAATGCATCATGATTAATTGTTGTATCTTATAATCTTTGAGCAGTTACATGCTTTGATTTAAAAAAAAAAACATTTCTGACCATTTATGATTCAGAATTGTTTTTTCCAGGATTGAGTTTAATAAAAAAAAAAATGAATGTAAGTGCTGCCGTGGATTACTTTTTTTAAAGTATTTTAATCTCACCCTGTGAACAACAACAACAACAAAAAAGCATGTGCTTAACGACCAGAAAATGAGTCAATGTATTGATGTGAAACAGAGCGGCTTAATTTCATTGGTCAAAGGTGAATAATGCACAAGATAAACCAATAACGGAAATGTATTTTATGGAGAAGAAAAAAACTCAACATGGTTTTACTTCTCTGAAATTATATCATCATAAGCCTTGTAATCCCTATGTAGCAAAAGGATCTGTAGAAGCTGCTGAATATAGTCTTTGATCATGTACACAGGTTATTTCAATCAACTATTCAGATAAAGCCTCTGTATTGTATTTCCAGACATTTTTTTCCAAGTCAGTGTTAGATATGCTTTCTACATAAATGGGACTAGCAGCTCCTCAGGCCCTTTCACTCCCTAAATTATTGCCCCTAATTTGGAGCTGCCTGAGAGCCCCATTTCTGATAAGAAGGCTCTTACCTGCAAAGTAGTTTATAACTTCTTTGATGTTAGTGCAATGAAGCTTTTGACTCTGCATAAAATTGAAATGATCATTTCTTATGGGAAATAAAAGAGTAACTCCTGTGAAGTGGAGAGGGAAATGTTTTCTTAGAAATACTTTCATAAACTTGGAAATTAATGGCAATATATTGCTTACTTCAACTATGACCTTTTCGAAGACATGATATGCTCAAATTATACTGGGCTTTTAATTGTTTCGGATTATAGGTAAAGTTTACTTAAACTAGCTGTTAAATGTATTACTCTGACTTTTATCCTATGGATACTCATCTCATATTTAACACTTTAGCCCCTTTAAACATTTTCTAATAACCCATCTTTCCCAAATTTTCTCCATATTATTCTCTTTCTCTCCATCACTCCCTGCTCTCCACATTTAGTTTCTTATATTATCTTGTGATCTTTCATTTTATTTTTCTCTTTAAAATATGCATGCATGGGGGCACCTGAGCGGTTCAGTCGGTTAAAAGCATCTGACTTTGACTCAGGTCATGATCTCTTCGAGCCCTGCATAGGGGTCTGTGGTGACAGCTCAGAGCCTGGAGCCTGCTTTGGATTCTGTGTCTTCCTCTCTCTCTCTGGCCTTCCCCCTCTTGCTCTCTCTCTCTCTCAAAAATAAATAAACATTAAAAAAAAAGAAGATGCATGCATGCTTAATTCACTTAAAGAGCTTCTTTTTTAAAAAGCTTATTTGATAAATGGGTAGTTGTAGTATTAGATAGCAGCACTTCTTACCTCCTAGCTATCTTCTCTATGTGCTTAATTTTTTTCTTAAGTGAGGAAAAACAAAGATCAGCTACGTGCGACTCTTTTTTTATGTTTTCCATTTAGGCTTTTCATGAGACTTGGCACTACCAACCTCGTTAGAAGATTCGGAGCCGTGTCTAAAGTGGTCCTGAGGGTTAAAGCCCAACAAGCTTTCTTTCTTTATCACATCTTTACTCATCTTTCTGTTTCTGACCAGAGTGGGAAGAGGACTTCCAATTTAGGCATAATAGGGTAAAAATGTTTGGAAAATTATTGCTTATGATAGCATTATAAATTGGGAGATTTTTTTAAGTTTATTTATTTTGAGAGAGAGAGAGAGAAAAAGAGAGAGAGAGATACCACATGTGCAAGTGGGGGGGGGGGGGGTAGAGAGAGAAGTAGAGAGAGAATCCCAAGCAGGATCCTCACTGTCAGCACAGAGCCCAACACAGGGTTTGATCTCATGAACCCTGAGATCATGACCTGAGCCGAAACTAAGAGTCAAATGCGTAACCAACTGAGCCATCCAGATGCCCCTAAATTGGGAGATTATTAATTATAAAATAAGCATGAGTAAAGATAGGTGGCTGGCATCGGGGCAGGTAAGGTCATAGTCCAGACAAACATGGGTTGGGAATTAGTCAAGCCCAGGGTATTTGGCAAAGTTGCTGGTTGGTAGAAGCATTAAAATCAGGGCAAAAGGTCAAGGTAGGAAGACACTGGGTCCAGGGTCTCTGCCACTTGATGACAGAGCTATCATCTATCTGAG
The DNA here is from genome assembly GCF_018350155.1 of Leopardus geoffroyi. Lineage (NCBI taxonomy): Eukaryota > Metazoa > Chordata > Mammalia > Carnivora > Felidae > Leopardus > Leopardus geoffroyi. The sequence continues at coordinate 51,640,731 of NC_059341.1, forward strand.
AGACCTTCTGATAACTTAGAGGTACATATCTCAAAAATGTCTTTCAGGAGCCACTGTCTCATGCAGTTAGGGCTCAGTGGTCAAAGTAAACTTTCAAAGGGCTAGATGTGTTTTTCCCGTCATGGAAATTCACAGTGCACTTCAAGATGTTTAAGGCTCTGAAAACTCCTGTGCTTCAGAACAATTTGTTGATGTTTATATGGCTTTTCTCAAAACTATCTGACCTGTTGACATTCCTTGAATGAACACTCTGGCAACTTAAGCCTTGGAGACACCCTTACCACCCCTTCTCTCAGCTTCATATCCAGTCTCCAAGTTCTGTAAATCTCAGAGATTCTTTCTTCAAAGAATCTCTTTCAACTCCTCCTTCCTTCCTGCTACAATTTCAGGTAATAGTTTGGGTTAGTGGTTCTCATTGTCAGGAGTGAGGAGAGAGAGACATAGCTCACATCAATAGGTGTATGTGTAGTTTGAAAAATCAAATTCGGCATTATAATATTTGATTGTTTATCATCAAAATAGTTTACTTGATTTCAAAGTTTCTGGAGAGTACTAAAGAAGGACATGAGATTAGTTTTATTTATCAAAAGAGAGAATAGTTTTTAAGAAGTCAGGAAACACTGATTTGGACTTTTATGAAGCCTCAAGCATTTTACCAGATTTAGTCTAAATTGTTTCTCTGTCCTCTCATGTACAATAGCCACTTTCAACAATGCAATTGTGTGAAAAGGAATAAACAAAAACTTGTCCTCATCTTGAGAAGCTATAAATATGCACTGGAAACCAAGTGACTGTTACCGAAGAACCTGTTGCCTGACCTCAGGCAAGATAATTACTCTCTATGGAACTTATTCTGCTCATTTGCAAAATGAGTGCTCAGGATTTGACCAATCTCATCTTATATAAATTTAACACCTCTTCCCTACTCAAAAATCTGGAATGCCTGCATTACTCTCCCTAATTCTAGCTATAGAACAGATCCCATCTTGTTAGCTAAATATTTAAGGTCTTTCATAATCTATCACCAAATCTGTCTTTACAACTCTTTTTCCATTAGTCTCTGCCATAAACTCTCTGCTCTAGTCAGATTTCAGGTCATTATTGCCTGAATAATCCTTGTTTATTCCTATCACAGAGCCTTTCCTTCTGAAAGTCTCGTTTTTGGATACTCCCTATCACTTACTTCTTTTGCAACTCATACCCATCCATGTTTTAGTTATTTCTTAGGAGTTAATTTATATCTGACTTTTCTGTAATCATTCGGAACAGCAATTTATTCCTAATTAATTTTCTGTAACAAAAATTTGTATGCCATTATTTGATTCTCATAATGTTCAGACCGCGTGTAGGTAAGTATACCTTACTTCCCCAATGAAATTGTATGTACCTCTGAAGCTAGGGATTCCTTCGCTTCAATCAATGGTTTTCTCACAGTGCCTAAAAATATATTACCCATGGTCAGTAACTAATATTTACGAATATTTGGGTGTTAATTATTCACAGAATATCTATGAAACCACAAGATGATGTATTTATACCAAAATCAAAACTGCATCAAAAAAATCAAAGTGGCTTACCCTTAGAAAGCTATGAGAAATGTGATTCTATTATTTTAAACTGAACTGGACTTCCTCACTAACTTATTCCAAACAGAAACTAATTAAACTTATCTTTATTTTCAAATTTGAAAGGACACTCAGCATTCCTTAATTCCAAAAATATAGTCAAATATGTAAAAACATGAAAAGAAGAAATAGATTAAGCAGTCATTAATTTAGTTCAAAAAGTGGTGACAATTATACAGTTTTAATTCTTTTGCTTTTGCTTTAAGTATCTTTCTTTTAAAATGCATCCACATCTTAGGAATGAAACATCTGTAGATATTTTAATTGTATTTTTATACCCTGGATTTGTGTCTAAAGATGCTCTTTTACTGGCTTCACTTAGCTACCTATAGGTCGCATTCTGGTTGTTTATATGACATCTTAAAATTATGTTGCTTATTCATTTTTGTATTTGTTTAGCATCTGTTCTTTCCTCACTATAATGTAAACTACATGGCCAAGAATTTCGGTCATCATGATCACCACAGTGTCTTGGTCACTTCTGTGCTGCCATGTTTTGGACACCACACGTTAACAGCTCTATGTAGGTGGTTAGAATCTATCTTTTGAATAAATAAATAAATACTTGCATAAACTAGAACAAGTCACTTTTACTCTTCTGGCCTAAACCATTGCATCTCTAAATATAGAAAAGTTTATTCCAGTATGTTTTAACCAGGTTTTTCTTCAAACCACAAAGTTCCCTTCAAGTTATTTTGGCGTGTGAAAGGAGAGAATAAAACCAACAGTGGTCTAGTGACTTTCTCATGCTCAGTTAGGCAAATCTTTTTTATCTGCTTTTCTAATGGGGTTGGGAGTGGGAGAAAGAAGGTGCTTCTAAGTAAAATTTTGTTTAAAAATATATACTGTTTAAAAAAATAAAAATAGGGGTGCCTGCATGGCTCAGTTGGTAGAGTGTCCGACTTTGGCTCAGGTCATGATCTCACAGCTCGGGAGTTCGAGCCCTACGTCGGGCTCTGTGCTGACAGCTCAGAGCCTGGAGCCTGCTTCAGATTCTGTGTCTCTCTCGCTCTCTGCCCCTACCCCACTCGCATTCTGTCTCTGTCTCTCTCAAAAATAAATAAACATTTTAAAAAAATAAATAAATAAAAATAAAAATAATAAAAAATAATAAAAATATATACTGTTTTTACAATTAAAAAAAGAACTTCTAAATAACATTAGTTCTATGAATCTTAGTCTTATGAATAGTCTTAGTCTATGAATAGTCTTAACTCCTATTTTATAGCTTATCTTTCTGGGTTATTTTTCATTGGGCAAACACTGAAAGAAATAATTATTCTCTCCACTACTGTGCAAACTTAACATGGAAGTAATTAATTAACACACGTCTCATGAGAAAACAAATTGCATTGTGTTTCTGGGCCAGTCAGCCATTTATATGGTATAGAGGTTTACAATGTCGATATCCATCTTCTGCTTTTATGACTGCTGCTCCTTTGCCTGCTCAACCAGTTCCGATTAAATATTAAAAACAACAAGCCCATCTCTATGGGTCAAGTACAAATGATATATGTAGAGCAACTATTCAGTGTATGTTGAAAAACTAAGAAAAATACTCAGATATATTCAGTCTTATCAGTAATAATAATGATCACTTTAGAGTGCTTGCTGAATCAATTACCATATGTTCTTACATCGGTGCCTTGATTTCAATCATTGCTGTTATTATTACTGTACATTTGTTTTGTTTGTTAGTGTAGTGGTGGTTTTGCCAGTGGTTTAGACAATGACCTGACACAAACTGAAGATACTGAACTTGAATTTCCTTGAAGCCAGACTTGTCTTGAACAGTGGAGAAAGCTTCACCATTCTTCTTCATTGTTTTTAATAAATTGAGCTTGTTTGGTAAATACCATTCAAATAAGAAATACCTTTAAGTTAGCAGTTATTCTGATTGAGAAAACTTTAGATTTCCCATTCAGTCATGTTTAGAGAAACACATTGTGTGTGTTCATAAAATAAGCCACACTGTAACCAAAAATACTTATGACATCTAAAGAAAACTGCATATATCTAGGAATGGCAAGAACAACTACTATTATTATTGAGCTGATATTAATGTCAGATTTTCATTAGGTACTTTCCTAAATTATATCATTTAATCCTCACAGCAATTATTAGATACTGTTAAGGCTCAGAGGAATTAAGTCAGAGGTGAAAAGTCACAGAGCAATTAAGTGGATCAGTCATGTTACAAACTCAGATACATCTGACTCCTGAGCCTTTGCCTACATTTCAAGGCCTTCAAACTGAAAGAAACACTTTACTGATTACCAATGGTATGACCAATCCAAGAGAGAGAGAAATGAGACCATAAATGAGGTGATCTGAATCAGAATTTGCCATGCAAATCTCTTGCTGGATTCTTTGTCTATATACACCTTTCCAGACTTCTTGGAAAGAAAACAAGAAATATTCATCAGTAACATACCCTCTTAGTATCCTATTTTCCTTATTTGTCAAAATAAAAAATCATTACACTGTAATCAGAAAAACCATTAAAATAGATCATATATTTTGTTCTGTTGCCAATTGAAATAAAGGGGAACAGAAAAAAGTTAAAGAATAAAAATAAGAAAGTGAGGAGTTAAGAATTATTAAATTTGTCTAATGTAAAATACTAATACAGAGGAAAATACTATTTTAGGGAAGAACTTCCTTCAAAGACATAGCATGTAAATATTATTTGGTTCATAATTCAAATTAATAATTTTCTTTCAAATTCTGACTATTAGTAAATGCCATTTTCTAAGAAATGTGAACAGTAAACTACTTTTTTTAAAACTGTGTGTCAGAAAAGAAAGAAAGAAAGAAAGAAAATCACTAACCAATTAATTCCAAAGCAATTTCAGTTATCTGACCTTTGAGTGCTATCATCCAACCTCCACTGATGATTTCAGAGACAAAAAAAAGAGTGTCATTAAAGTAAGGCTCTTGAAACTTTTCTTAAAAGATCATTATGAAGGGAGAGTCCCAAAAAGGACTAAATGATTTGGTGGCTCAAAATGGAAAAGTCTTGTTTCTAAAGAGGACCTAAAACAAAAATAACAATTGAAATAATAGATTGTTATAGGCTATTTTAATTTTGATAGATATACCTTTAACTGGTCATTTCTTAAATGGGACTAAATTTTAGAGTCTGACTCTTTTTTTGAACCAATATTATTGGTAGCAGAGTCTAAGCGTCTTACAAACAAGCTTTTGAAAATGCTTTGGAAATAAATGCTCTGATTACTTACCTAAATCAATCTGCTCTCCCACACAGACACACTCCCTCACAAACAGACATCACTTATTTCTTAACACTTATAATATTTTTTCCCTCTGAGATGCAAGAAATTCCAATTCTACAATAATATGGTTTATCTGATGGAAAAAAGCTTCTCTTCAAATTGCCAAACATTTAGCTAATTTGCCAGTGATGGACTTTCCATCGACCATCCTCCATTAAATTCATTTAATTAAACAATTATTTTTTCTTATTAAAAATCCCTCCAATATTTTTCCCCCTGATCTGAGTCCTCAAATCAAAATGTGATGGAGCATCTCTAGTAACCTCTTGGAATGTTTCAAAGTTTGCAAATAATTAATGTGTAGGTTAACAAATATATATTAAATATCTGCATATATATGTATAGTATTAATTTTTTGGATAGAGAAAATAGCATGTGAAAATATAGTTTAATAAGATTCTATAATTCCAGAATAATTAATAAATTAGTTTGAGTTCATATGCTAAAATTTTAATCAAGAAATAGAAGAATCCAATTTTAGGAAAACCAGATGTATTTACTTAGTAGTCACTTCATTTATTCAACAAATTGACTGCTTACTCTTGCCACAATCAGAAGAAGCCCTTAAAGAATTTAGTGTCAAATAGGGATGAGATTAAAACAAAACAAAACAATTAAAGCACAATCTTAAAAACCACAATAAACCAAGTTTTAAAAGAATAATGGATACAGGTAAGTACTTCACCTTTACAAAGGGGATTCTGCACACCTATGCAGGAAAGACTTTTTTGGAAAATGTGTTAATTAAGTAGAACATTAGGGGATAAACAGATGTTGGCATATTGAAATATAATTTTAGACACAGAGGATGAGATGATGCAAAAGCATTGTAGCCTGAGAAGGCAGAGAAGATGCCAGTTATTATAAGTAGTACTTTACATTTGGAATGGAAGCACATGAACAGGACTTTAAGATGTAAAGAAATTAACTCATGAGTGCCCTTCAAGTTACACTAGTACTTTATATTTTATCCTAAAGGCTATATGGATTATAACTACAAGAACAGGACTTCACTTGACTAAGTAAAAGGGACTAATTTGAGGGAGAAAAACATTAAGATGCATATGGTAGAAAAATCAAGTACCAGAAGATTCCAGTAATACCTTCAAGAAATTAAGGCTTCAATTAAATTCTGTCAGTGGGAGCAGAGAGAAGAAATTAGATCTGAGAGCTATTTAGATGGTGAACGTGTTAAGACATGGTAACAAATTTGAGGTGTAGAAAGGTGAGAGAAGAATCACGAATGACTGCTTCATTTTTAGTTAGGGTGATGGAAAGCTGGTGATTCTATTCATGGAGGTAATTCAGGTGAAAAAGAAGGTCTTGGGGGGAATGATAATGAAATTAGTCATGTTGAAGTTGAAATGCCTTAGGAAAATTTAAGAGTGTTATCTTATAGACAGATGAACATGTAGGTCTGGATTGCAAAAAAAAGAGTTCCAGGTTGGAAACTGCATTAGTCAGCTAGGGCTGCCATAACAGAATACCTCAGACTTGGTGGTCAAAACAATAAAAATGTATTTTTGCACAGTTCTGAAGCCTGGAAGTTTAAAATCAAGGTGCCAGTAGGATTGCTTTCTGTTGAGACCTCTCTTCCTGGCTTGCAGACAACTGCCTTCTTGATGGGTTCTCACATGACCTTTTCCTCTGTGCATATGCTCACCTGTTCTCTCTTCCTCTTCTTATATGGACACCAGTCCTATTGGATTAGGTTCCCACCTTTGGAACTTCACTTAATCTTAAATACCTCCTTGAAGGCCTTCCTTTAAATACAGATACCCTGGGGGTAAGGGCTTTAACATGTGAATTTTAGGAAACACAATTCAGACCATAACAGAAACATAGATTTGATGACAGGACAGACATTATTATCATCATTTTACAAATGGAGAGACTGAGGTCGGAGACTGCTAAGTCACTTGTGCAGTGATGTAGAGAACATTGGAAATGGAATATGTTTAGTCCTCTTTTTATATGCATATGATATAGTGGACAGGACACTTATCCCTGCCTGGCAAGTTTAATCCGTACAAGAACAATGATAACATCATCACATAAATCAACAGAAAAATAGGTAGGTTGTGGAGGCCTTATAGAACACTACTAAGTCTTTATTGAATTTCCCAAAGGAATAGGATTAAATGGTACTAGCTGACTTCAGGGGACATGCTGTTTCATGACAGTGAGCAAGAATGTCCCAGAAATTTTCTCAGGACATCAAACACAGCTCCAAATCTTACGGATAACATCCCAGGGAACTTTTAATATCCTCACAGAATAAACCACGCTATTTGTGACTCAAGAATTAAGGGTGAAGCAGCAGCCCCAGCGGTGATTTGAAACTAAGGTTCCAGGGAAACTAGGTATTTCAAAGCTAGCTTTGCCTTACACCTATAAACCTGCCCCTCCGGCTGTGTTCAAACACATGAATTGTTCACTGCACAATATGATGATTATCCAGCTTTCATGAGAGGGCTGTGAAAGAACAAAAAGCTAAGGGGTAAAGAGGATTTTTATTGTTAGGCTACTATTCTTATGAAACATTCATATAGCAAAGGAATTGCCTTGCTGTTAAAAGAAATTTTGTTAAGAAAACTTTATGAAAAAGATGCTTATACTGCCTTTAAAGTAACTGTATATGTAGTCAGGGGGAAAAAAAAAGAAGAAAAGAGCTGAGTTAGGAACTCAATTCAGAACCATATTTTCTAAGAGTAAGTAATGGAAAATGTAGACATCTATTGGACTAATTTAAAATTCCAGGAGCATAGATTTCAGCATTAATTATGTGTCAAGCAGGATTTATTTTATTACAGCACATGTGCTGGTGTTAGTGACACCCCATTTCTCTTTTGCCAAAACTTAAAATAATTTGGAACTACAGGCCCAATTAAGGTGGGTAGCTCAAGGTACATCTGTTTTGTGTGCACAGTTCATCTGAATTCTTAGATTCCCAAATGCAATCAGGGTGTTACTTTCAACTTACCATCTTCTCTCTCTCCTCCCAGCCCCACCCAGCAGTAGTCTAAGTAAACCACAGGAGGCCAGATCCTTAGAAACTGTGGTGTTGGTCTCACTTTCTAAAGTGAGGAAGGATGGAGAAGAGGTGAGTCAGGTGTGTGATTTGGCATTGTCCACATGTAAAATAAAGCCCACATACTCTGTTCTTTTTGTAGGCTAGGCAAGAGAAAGAAAAGTATTCCTGCTTATAAATATTTCACACAAAAATATATCTATGTTAACAAACTTTTCTTTAAAATTTCCAAAAAAAGTTAAAAATAGGAAAATATCATTGGATTTTTTGGTGGAGAGGGAATTTATAGGTAGCAGGACAAATGAAGAACTTTGAGAAGAAAGAAAGCAATCTGGAGAGCATGAGACTTCTGAGGGTTAGAAAACAGGAAGCCAGACAAAGAGATTAAAATGGCAAGAAATGATTCCTAGATGTGTATTAGTTTCAGGCTAAATCATTAGCTGGTACCTGTGTCAGGATGTCAGGAGGTGGTATAGCACAGTGGTAAAGAACCAAGGCCTTGGAGTCAGATAAACTTAAATTTGAATCCCTGGTACACTGATTGGGTGACTGTGCAAATTACTTGACCTCTATAAACCATAATATCTTTGTGAGACGGAAGGAGTCGTTACCTGCGGCAAATATGAAGATTACCAAACACAGCTATGTAGAATGCTTAAAAAATGACTGGCATAGAGTAAATGCTTGATAAATTCATCAGGGATTAAAATTATAGAGCCATGTAGCTGGAAGGTAGCTTACTAAACCTCATCAATTCCAACTTTTACAGACTAGGAAAGTGAAGGACTAATGCATTAAGTTTCTTGCCAAAGGTAATGCAAGCAGAAAATTGTCTTCCAAATCATGTTTTAATGGTTGTTAGGACACTATGTTAATCAGCTCAAGTTGCAATAAAAAAAAAGTAACATAGACTGTGCCTTCAATAACAGGAATTTGTTTCTTACAATTCTGGAGGTTGGGGAATCCTAAATCAAGGTGCTAGCCAATTCCATTTTCCCATAAGGACTGTCTTCCCAGCTTATAGATTGATGCTGTATGCTTTCTTGCTCTGTCCTCACATGGCAGAGAGAACAGAGAACTCCAGTCTTTTTTTTAAAAAACGTTTATTCATTTTTTGACAGAGACAGACCGTGAATGGGAGAGGGGCAGAGAGAGAGGGAGACACAGAATCCAAAGCAGGCTCCAGGCTCTGAACTGACAGCACAGAGCCCGACGTGGAGCTCGAACTCACAGACTGTGAGATCATGACCTGAGCCAAAGTCGGACGCCCAACTGACTGAGCCACCCAGGTGTCCCAGAACTCCAGTCTTTTATTCTTCTTTTCAGGGTATTAATCCCATTATGTGGGTCCCACTCTTATGACTTCATTTAAAACTAACCACCTTCCAAAGGTCCCACCTCCAAATATCATACTGGGTGTTAGGGCTTCAGTATATATATTTGGGGGTGTGGGGACATAAACATTCAGTCATTCATCCGTAACAGACACAGAATATGGTACTACGGAAAGAGCCTGAAGCAGTGGTTTAGGAACTCTGGGTTTTAGTCATAGTATCTTAGGCAAGTTCCTTAATCTTTCAGTTTTCTCACCTAATAAATGTAAAAGGTGGGAGATATTATCTCAAAATATCATTCAGCCCCATGCTCAAGTGATATTATTCTCCGAGTATATGAGTATAATTTACAGTGAGAGATAATAGGTTTGACTAGGATAAGAAGGACAAGGAATAATTGGGTGCCTGGCACAACAGGACAAGAAGAGAGAGCAGGACTAGGTAGAGTTTTCAGCAAAGAAAGAGCAGCAGGAGTACAAAGATTCTCGGGGATCAGGGAAAGGAGAAAACCAGAATGTGAGAAAAGAGAGATGCAATTCAGGAAGGTCTCATAGATAGCTATCTCTTGTGAAGGGTGTCCAGGGCTAAAATTCAATCTGTTTGGTTTTGTTTTCTTTTGTTTTAGAATTAATAAGTGTATATGGAGTAAAATGGTGGGGGCTGAGAAAGATCACTAACAGTTATTCACAGCTTAGTCCTTAATTTAGAAGAGTGATTTGAAAAAAAAATAACTTACACGAAAGCAGTAAGTGTATGTTGGAAAGGAGAGGTACAGAGTTTTGGCTTTTAAGTCACATTATTCAGAATATTTAATGTGGAAACATGTTAGTGGATCAGCGAGACGAGTGGAAAGGGCTCTGATTCCTTACTATAGATTCAGAAATCTATTCAGGGGAGCTTATCTGCTCAGCATAGTTTGTCTTTTTCCCCTTCATAGCTTCCAGCTGATCCTAAGAGGACATCACTGCTGTATAACAGGAATCCTGATGAGGGTGTTCACACAAACTGAGTACCATCCGTGGCTAATTTTCCTTGGGGAAAAAAAATGCCATTTAAGTTTATAATTAAATGTGTGCCTGATCATATCTGTTAAAGATTTTATCTAAATATGATGATAAGCTACCAATTTTAATAGTAAGTGCATACCTCTGTATCCACATATATACAGTATTAATATCCCGTTGTTGCAATTATGACTTCTTGAAAACAAGTTTGTGTATAGCAATAATCGTCCACAAATAAATGGGCATTGCCTTTACAGAAGTGGCAAGGGAAGAAAAAGATAAATCTCAGCCAACCCTCTTCAGAGTTTTGAGGTAAAATCCCCTCAGTTCTTATTCTGCATTTTGAGGCTTTTTCTCTCATGCAGTGCAATCAGTGAATTTCCTGAAACTGTATTTCTTCTTATACTAACTTAGATTTTTAAGTCTTATTGTTTTCTTTAAACTGACTGAACTTGGTAGTCTCCAATAAAAGTTTTTATTATTTTTAAAGTACCACCTTTGCTCTTTCACATTCTCCCAATTAAAACCAAAGTAGATTCCACAGTTTCCTGCTTACTTTTAGATCAAAAACTCCCACTAGTTTTGTCCATTTTAAAACTTCATCTCTTCTCCAATTTGACACACACCTCCTCCCTATTCTCCAGCACCAGCCAAGTTTTAGTTTGGGAGACTTGCAGTGGGTAGAGAATATGATCTGCTATTCCACTCCTCTTCACTCTCCTTTCTGGTTCTTACTTCTCTTGACTTGGGAGTAGAAAAAAAAGAAAGAAAAGCGACGCTCACACTTGTACAAACAATTGCAATCCTCTGTCTGAGGTCTCTGATTTTCCATCAAGGCCCTGTGTGGGTTCACTGGGAAAGTAAGCTACCTCATGTGGATGAGTTCTTTGGGCAGTCTTACAGGAGCATCCCATAAGGATATCTGGCCTTGGATCAACCCCTTTCTACATATGGATCACATATAATTACCTTCCATGTGTTTATTTGAACCTTGAGAAACTTGCACATCCTTGCTTCGCCAAACAGTTGAGGTGCGGGAGTGTGGGCTGCTCCTTTCCTATCCTTTCTCTCCATCCTGCCCTACCATTTTCTTCCTATTCACATAAGCCCAGGGGAAATCAGTAAACCCTCCTTCAGAACAGAAATCTAACCTGGGAATGAGGCAACACACTCTCCCATTCTGGCGCACAGCTGAATAAATGGCTCTCTTTGGGCTTTCCTCTTTGGACTTTGCAGAAAGAAGTGGGCATAGTCTGTTCCTCACTAAGCTGATGACTCATGACTCTCAAATATGCTGATATGGGTACTTTCTGGTCCAAAGCCATCGGTCCCCTGCCTCTTCAGCCATTCTACTCTTACAGCTATTAGCATTAGAGCAGAGCTCCTAGTTTTCCAGAGCAGCTACATTGACTGCCTCCCTCACTGCCCTAAGCCATCAGGCCCTTTGTCTAGTTCTGTGCTTTGTAAGTCCTAAAAAAAAAATCTTGCCAGTCCCCTAGTCCACTCATTAGTACATTTTTACTCAGAAAGAATCTCTTACTAGGTACTCAAACACTTGGCTAGACAAAGCAACAGATGGTACATAGGCCTATTCACACTTTTAAATGGGTCAAAAAGTATGTTAGTAGTAATAAAACAACACAATGTCAGCAGTGTAACAGAATATATATGGCCAAATGAGCCAGATCAAATCATTTTTTAAATCCTTTAGGGGCTCTTTATGGTCCATAAAAGAAAACCATTTTTATTACTTTAATAGTTTTTTTTTTTAATCTGAAATAGTATACTCAAATTGATCACTCATCTAATTCACCAGACTTGGCTCCAGATGACTATTGTTCATTTTCAGTAATTAGATATGCCCCAAAATATCCCCAGGGCTAACACTGTGGATGTGTAAAAAATATGCTGTATATTCTAAAGGCAATCCAAACAAATAAATAAAAACAAAAGCAAAGAAAATGGAAAAAGAAAGTATGAAAATTGGGCATATTCATTAGTTTTTACTACAGCCACAAATAGCTCCCAAATTTCAGTGGCTTACAACAACAAAGATTTATTTCTTACTCGTGCAGTACATTGGCTGCAGACTTGCTCGAGTCCTGCTTGGCTCGGCTCCACTGGACTCCACACAGCAATGCTTAGCTCTGCTTTATATTGTCTTGTCACTCCAGGACTGGAGGAACAGCCCCCAGCTGGAATACACTGTTTGCATAGCAGAAAGCAGAAAAGTATAAGCCGCCAAACCAATCCATAATAGCATATTTAAAGCATCTGTATGGACACAGATATACATTTCATTACTCACATCCTATTGGCCAAAGCAAGTCACAGGACCAACCCTGACAACAGGCAGAAAAGTAAACTCTGCCTACGGGAAGGCACTGGAAGTCACACATGGAGATGTATAATCTCCTTCAGAGGAGAAAGCAGAGAGTTGGAAGCAATAATCAAATCTACTATATAGTGAGAACACAACGGGACATCATTAGTGTGCACATATAACACTTCAAAGAGAACACTTTTGAGGTGGTAATAAATATTACATATATAAATTACATATGGGAATACAATTAAGTCAGCTACATACTTTATGGATCCCTTCCATGTATTTAAGTGTTCTAAAAATGTATACAATCTCTACGGTATGGATGTCATTACTGTGTGTGCTCTCTCTCTCAAAGTAAATAAATAAACATTTTAAAATAAGAATTGTTACAAAATGGTTTACTGACAGATATTGCCAAATAACTATTGAATGGAAATCACATTTCTGTAGATTTTGCCAATATAATGCTCCTTATATGCAAAACTCAATGAAAGTTAAATTTCTGAAAAAGCAAATCAATATTCTAAGAATATACTAGTCATAGGAAATGATTGTCTTGTAAGGACTAAAAATGTGTCAAGTTCCTCAGTTTGGGAAAATATTAAATAAATCTCTTAAACACTAGGAAGTAAAAGTTGTAAAGACTAAAGAGATACGTGCTTTTTACTTCTTTTTCAAAAGGGATTATTGTTTGTATTTCTTCTTTTTTTTAATGTTTATTTATTTTTGAGTGAGAGAGAGAGCACCCATGCAGGAGCTGGGGAGGGGCAGAGAGACAGGGAGACAGAGGATCTGAAGCAGGCTCAGTACTGACAGCAGAGAGCCCGATGTGGGGCTCAAACTCACAAACTGTGAGATCATGACCTGAGCTAAAGTCAGACACTTAACCAACAGAACCACCCACATACCCCCATGCTTTTTACTTCTTAATCACACTGTTAAAATCTTAAAATAATTTGTATCAAGTATTGAATATCAGCCTTTATATGTCCCAGGATTTTAAAAACACTTGAAGAAGTCACATTCTAAAATCCTCCTGTGCTCACTAAAAACTGGTCTCCTGAGCCACACACCTTGCATTGTAGCAAGAAATAGAGAAGGAAATGGAAAGGGGAGGTCCTGGAATGACCTGAAATCACTCATCTGCATTGTGTAACTCAGTTCTCTTCTGCTTTAGGATGTTGTTCCCCTTTTCACGCATAGTAAATACACAAGCGGGTCAAAATTTAAGGCACTGGTAAAATGTGGAATTCTGTGCTACTGAGACCACAATTAGGAACTGAAGGAAGTTAAGAGGCAAGGAAAGCAGGGATGGTGTGATGACCCGGTTCTGTCCTGCTGGTAGACTGAGAAGTGAGAACTGTCTACTTCTCCTATGGCTCTCACAGGTCAGCGATCAGAAGCAGCTATGCGCGTGAAGAAATAGAGACAAACTCAATTTCCATGGAAAATCTCACCATCATGCTAACTGGGGTCTGTGAGTGTCTTAGGTCTCTCTGAGTCCACTATGATCCCCTTAATTTAGGCACATACCTTCGTGATATCCTATAACAAATGTACTGGTACCTGGGTTTCTGCCTCTTTCTTGCTTCTACCTCTCGTTCTTAACACCGTTAAAACCTTTAATCAGCTAGATTTTATGCTGTCATTTTATGTTGTCATTACTTAGTCTATAAGATATGTATAAAATAGTATCAAATTGAATTATTCCTGGATCTCACAGATATTAGGATAAACAGGTCTCTGACATTAAGATTTACCTCATGGTTTATACACAGTCACATTGCATGCACCTTAGAAGCTTGATCTTTCACCACCAAGTCTTGATATGTTTCAATCCCTTGACCTTGACTTTAAAAATTAAACAAAAATATGCGGCTCCTGGGTGGCTCAGTTGGTTAAGCGTCTAACTCTTGGTTTCAGCTCAGGTCACGATCTCATGGCTTTGTGCGTTCGAGCCCCACATTGGGCTCTGTGCTGGCAGTGCAGAGACTGCTTGGGATTCTCTTTCTCCCTCTCTAGCTGCCCTTCCCCAACTTGTGCTGTCCCTATCTCTCTCAGAATAAATAAATAAATTTTAAAAATTTCTTAAATTTAAAAAATAAAAAAATAAAAATTAAACAAAAATATATTTGGCATAAGCATACTGCTTCTCTTAGATAATGATGTCTTTCGGAAAAGGTTTCTCTAATGTTCAAGGGAGAGTAGCCAGCTGTTTGCTAGTCTTACGAACAGAGGCAATGGTTAAAAACTACAGCATGAGGGGTTTACCATTTCCTATAAAAGCCATTGATGCAGAACGGTGTAACCCTCTACCTCAAACTGTATATAGTCCAGCTTTCTCTGAAGCGATTTTTCCTGAATGTGCCTAAGGACACAGGGATGGACTATGTTACCTGTCATGGTCATCTCCTACACTCCGTCACTCCATGATTTCACTTCTGCAATGTGTAAAGACAAACTCTTCATTAGTCAGTCAAAAGCCATAGAGCTTGAACCAGATTTGACCTGGAGAATGTATCATCTTAGCAGGAATGTAGGGTTTGAATGAGGCATATTCTACAAGGAAAATAATCACAGTGGAATACACTGAGTTTGCTTTGCCTTGAAATCTTTTTTAGAACACAGTCATATTCTCTCTGTAAATCTCCCCTGCTCTGTTCTTTTTAAATTTTATTTATTTAAATTCAAGTTAGTTAGCATACAACGTAGAATTGATTTCAGGAGTAGAATCCAGTGATTTCCCTGATCTGTTTTATTTTGAGCGAGGAATCAAATAACCAAATACATATCTAACAGAAAAAAATTAAGAGTATTATGAATGCAAATTATATAATTCTGACAGTCCCCTTGACTGCCCCCACCTCTAAACATATGTTTTCAAAAAATTATTTTAGTAGGGGTGCCTGGGTGGCTCAGTTGGTTTAGCATCTGACTGTTGATTTTGGCTCAGATCATGATCTCATGGCTTCGTGGTATTGGGCCCCACATGGGGCTCTGTGCTGACAGCACGGAGCCTGCTTGAGATTCTCTCTCTCCCTCTCTCTCTGCCCCTCCCCTGCTCACATGCACTCTCTCTCTCTCTCACTCTTAAAATAAATAAACTTAAAAAAAAATTATTTTAGTAAAAGGCTGACTTCATCTGTACAAAATAACTTCTCCTTTTATCATGTATATAGCAGTAAGGAGATTATAGTTATATTTATATACTATAACTGGTTAAAAATATTTTTAAAACAAGTGATTCACTATTTGAAGTATATGAAAATGCTGGCAAGCATTGGTTAAGATATAGAAACACTCTACCCATCAACTGCCTATCTCACTGAAAGCCAAGTACACTATAAAATGATATATTACCAAAGTCCTCAAAATACTGAGAGAATCTGAGAGATATATAATTTACATAAGGCATCTTGAAGTTTTACATGTGGATGCTTGCATTTGCGGCTTTCCAATTCACACTCACACAAAACTCATTTTCTTACAGCTTCCAAATAATGACAGGTTCCATTTATTACATCTGACATTTTAAAATTTCACCATAAGGGTAAGTATAGGAGAACTATTCATTGTCTAATATTCTTCTTACATTGAAAATAAGCAGTGGATTACATTTTTTCATCAATGCCTCTTTAACCCCTTGAGGGTTTTTTTAAAATGCTTTCCAGAAGTAAATAAGAACTATTATTCCACGTAAAAGCAAAAGAGGTGCTAGACGATAAGTTGGCTTTATAACAATGACAAGAGAGCAAGCTCTTACCTAAAAAAAAAAAAAAAAAAAAAAAAAAAAGTATACTCACTTAATTGTATTTTAACTTCAGTATGTAGAAACGGAGAACATAAAACAAATGAAAATAATGTATTAGAGTCTCTATAGCACAATACATATTAGGCAGAGATGCAAAATTAAGAATGCAGAATGAAATTCATCTATATATTTTTCGACTGCTCTGCATTTAATCTTTTTTTTTTTAGTGTTCCATTCTCACAATAACTTTCTTCTAGTTTCTTTAAAGTTAATTTTTCAGAGAAGGAGAAGACTAGAGACCAGTTAAGATTAAAAGGATCAATCAAAGAGAGGTTAACATTCAAAGGTATTAGTTTTTTTATTCTATTTCAGTGGTTTAGGGCATAATAGAAAGTAAAGTTTAAGCATATTAGAATAAGTTTCAAGGCGATAAAAATTGTCACATGGCAGACAGGGTAATAAAATATTTGTTACCACTCCATTATCTAGCAAAGTATTCTCACTTTTTTATGTTCTATGCCTCCCATGTTCATGACATGCACATGCAGCCAGGCAGTGGCAGAAGTTGGCTGGGGAGGCCATGAAATACAGATGAACTAATGTTGGCTGACCAGTAGGTACATTGTGCTAAGCCCTTTTGAATGCATTAGCTCATTCTGTGTTCTGTACAGCTGTGCATTGTCAGAGTTATTTTATTTTATGGATAAAGAAAGAAAATCTCAGCCTAGTTAAGTAACCTAAGTTACTTAGAAGTTGTATAGGACTGAGATTTGAATCCAGAAATGCCTGAAAACAAAAATCATGCTCTTGCCTTTACAATATCTTCTTGCAGATAGTCAAGGGAAGGTACTAGAAGAAAGAGAAATACATAGGTATGTGACAGTGTGGGGGACATGGTCTTTTGAAGAAAAGTAGAAAAACGTAGGTTTTATGGTTGAGTTCCAATATAGTAAAGTCGCTAATAAATACTATTTCTAAAATTCTTTGTCCTTATTTTAATAAGTCAAAAATATGTTCTTAAGTATTTGTTATAGAATTTAAAAGCCTGAAAGAAGAAAAAGTGCATTGTGAACTGAAATAATTAAAAAGCAGGTCTCTTATTGATTCTTCACTCTAGGAATCTCATTAACTATCAGATGGAATTTGATGACTGCCAACGAATAAACATTTTCCCCCATTCAAGGCTGTTAAACTGCCCAAACCACCAAATACAGATTAGTCCGAAATGCACTGATTGTTCTTGCTGGAGGTGGTTAAAAAATCAGCTATAGATACAAGAATTCTTTTTCTCTCTTTCCTTCAGGCTGCTAAAGGATGCACAGAATGAAACTTATTTTAAAAGCTGGTATCAGAAACTATTGGCGGCTCTCCAATTCTGTTCAGGAAAAGCCTTGAGTGATGAGTTTTCCAAAGAGAAGAAACTTATTAAAATTCTGGGAGACATTGGGGAAAAAGTCAAGTCTGCCAGTGACCCTCAAAGACAGGTTTGTTGAAAAATTAATCTTCATGTAGTGTTTTCTTTAATCTTTTGTTCAATTAAGTTTTAATTTCATAGCTTAGAAAGTAAATTCCGTGTCTATACTTCATTCTAAGGTACCCAAATCAATTACTTTAATCAAGATATTTTTTTTCAATTTACAGTCTAAAGTTAATGACTCATTAATTATTTTCTGGTGGTAGCAAAAAGTTGAAAGTAAGCTAAATAAACTGGTTTAAAATTATAAAACCTGTCCATCTTTATTTCTTACATTTTAAAGTTCCTCACATAACTTGAGATGCATACTACAGTTAAGTAAGTCTGATACCTTTTTTGACCACTTGCATTAAGTTCCAAAGTGATAGTGACATTATTCTTTCAAATAAATATATTTCTCTCACCTTGACTGGCTGTTTTTATGATAACACTTCTTCACATGAAAATAAGAAAATAAAAAAGAGTTGGAAGAAGCATTTACAAATTTGCACAATTCAAATTACTGCTATCTATTTTTCTCTACTTTTTAAAAGGTACTAATTAGTGTTGTATGGAAGTGTTGAATCACTATATTGTACACCTGAAACTAAGACTACACTGTATGATAACTAACTAGAATTTAAGTTTTTTTAAAAAAGGGTTTTTTTAATTTATTTTTATTTATTTTGAGAGAGAGATAGAGAGCAAGCAGGGAAGGGACAGAGAGAGAGGGAGAGAGAATCCCAAGCAGAGGCTCCATGCTGTCAGCACAGAGCCCGATGTGGGGCTCGATCTCATGAAATGTGAGATTATGACCTGCACCGAAATGAAGAATTGGAGACTTAACCAACCGAAGCACCCAGGTGGCTCTTGAATTATTTTTTGAATTGTTACTGTTTTTCCGCACTTTTTGATAAGGGATACACAATTTTAAAGGTATTGTTTGTGGTTTCAGACCTTCCCACAGGTACAGAGAACTATGGAAGGTAGTGAGTCAAGTATCGGAAATATACTCCTTGGCATTTAGTAAACTATTTGTTCAAATACATTGCTATTTCTGACAATTATCAACCTCTGCATTATCATCTTTTGCCATTATTACTCTTAATATATGTGAATTTGTTTTCTAAAATGTACTATTACTGGGACACCTGGGAGGGTCAGTCAGTTGAGTGTCTGACTCTTGATTTCAGCTTTGGTCATGATCCCTGGATCATGGGATCGAGCCCCATGTTTTGTCAGGTTCCGTGCTATGCATGGAGTCTGCTTGACATACTCTCTTTCTCTCTCTCTCTCTCTTCTTCTGCCCCCCCTCACTCTCTCTAAAAACTAAAAAAAAAAACTGAAACTAAAACTAAAGAAATATAATTTACTGTTACTATTAAGTATAAATCTTGAGAGTTACAAACTAAGATTCAAAGAAATTATCAGAAATCGATCATGTTAATCATTACTTGAAGCAGGTATGGCAAGTTGGTGGGCCACAAGTCAAATCCATCCCATCCTGTGTTTTGTTTGAACACAATAGTTCTTTGTTTTGGTTTTGTTTGTAATTGAATTTAAAATCCTGTAGAAAGAATATGAGCTCTAGTTCCCCATTTTCCCCAACATTCCCTATTGTCTTTAGCCCACTGCCTCCTTGTATATGGCTACATAACCAGTTTGACCCCAAAGCATCCAAGTATGCAGCCCCAGAATTAGAGTTTATTTAATCAATAGAAGAAAATTATAACTTGAAAGAAAATTCAAGTTCTTTACAGTTTCTGAAATGTTTTTTCTAATGATTTTTCACAGGAGGTACTGAAGAAAGAGATTGGCAGACTAGAAGAATTCTTTCAGTGTATAAATACCTGTCACCTTCCTCTGAACCCTGCCCTGTGTATAAGGGGTATTGATCATGATGTAAGTCAGTTTATTTGGTAGATAAACTGAGTGTTTTTGCTTTGCATTATTTAGTTCACTGTATGTTTTTTGAAATGGCAAAAATAATTTGTAAATTGTCATTGCAAGTACCTTAAGAAAAAAGTAATCGAATCCCATCCATACTATGTGCTGCATTTGATGCACTGTGTAAGGTTGAGATTGCATTGCCCTCATCATAAGATTTGTAGGTTTAGAAAAAAACTATCATTTCAGTAAATAAATAAATAAATAATGATACTTCTCCCTAAATTGATTTCTTAATTTATTCAAAATGGTTGATTTGGTGACCTTATGCAGGCTGGGTTTAATTTCATGCTTATTTAGATTATGTGCATACCCATGCCTAGTATGCTAAGGATATTATTAGCTACAACATCTCAGTTTTTATTTAATTTAAAATTTACTGAAACTCATGGGTCAGTGTGCCATATATTTTGTTATTTTACTTATGCCTGGAGTGACCTTCCTTGCATCACACACAAATTCGTTTTCTTCTTAAGCCTCTGCCAGTCACACTTCTTTAACTTAGAATCATTCTTTCTCCTTTTTTGCATGAACTTTATTAGCCTCCTCCTCAAAAGTCCAAGAAGACTAGGAAACGCTAATAGAGAAAGGACTGATAAGCAAGACTTAGAAGAAAAGAGGTTAAACTATCACACATGCACAATAAATGTTACTTGACTAAAGTCATATGACAATCAAGGAAACAAATCCAATACTTAGGAGAAAAATTAGGCCATTATTAGCATGAATATAAAAAGTTTTGCCAAGAAGTTGGTACTATTGCCTTTACGACTTTGCTGCTTCACAGACACCTTAGAAACTTTCCTAATATGCTGCACAAGTATATTTTGAAAAATAACAAAATAAGGCATCAAATTTTATAAGTTGACATAAGTCTATCTGGGCTAAATTCCAAATCAATGCTAATTTTCAAAAATTGTGTTAACTTTTTAGTCATTAGCAATATCCACTGATTAATGCTGATAATATAGGGAAATGTGGCATTTCAAAGACATGGTATCTTAAAGGAGAAAGAACAGTATGGATCATTGAGTCCAGATATTATTTTTGTTGTTGTTGTTGCTGCTTTCTTGATTTGTTGTTTAAGGAGGAAAACATATTTTTCAGTTACAATGCCATATTAAGTCTTGTTTTTTTGTATACCTTGAAGATGTGGGACGTTGGCTCTAATGGGTGGCTACTGAGGATGCCCATGTGAGATGATCAGGCTGAGGGTCACCAGCCCAGGTGACCTAGCACTGCACCTAGCACCACACCTAGCACTGTAATTGGGACCACACTCCTTTCCTTTACTTACCTGCAGACACTTTTCCTGAGTCTGGGAAGTGCACCAAGCAGCTACCTCTTTGCTCCATTTGTTCTGGTCAGCGGTGCCTCACACAAGGCCGGGCACCTGTGTATAGAGCAATAAACAGCAGATGTGACCAGGTGACACTCTCTCCTGGGAAACATTTTAGTCTATTCTATAGTCCTGCCAAATAAGGAGGTCTGAAGGAACATACATAGCATCTGAAGGTGTGGTGAATGGGTCAAGGTTTCAATTAGAACCTGTATGAGAAGATCCATACTGGCAAGAGCTTCTAAGAATGTAATGAATATGATAAGACATTTAGAGAGACCTCTCAGACAATGGTTCATTTGAAAATCTACAAAGGAGGGAACCCCTATGAATGTAACAAGCATAGAAAGACCTGTCATCATTGCTCCCATCTCATTCAAGATCAGAGATTCCATAATTAGGAAAACCTTATAAATGTGCTTAATATATAAAAACCTTCACTCAGAGTTCCCTACGCATTGACCCTCAGATAATATCCTCTGGAGAAGACTTATAAATTTTATGAGTGTAGGAGGCCTTCGTTCAGAGTAAAAGCCTTTTCCAACATCAAGTACTTCATACAAGTGAGAAGCATTACAGTTGAAATTAGTGTGGAAAAGCTCACTCAAGAAACCATCTTGACCACCAAAGAATCCGTAATGGGAAGAATCTCTGTGAGTATAATGAACATAGTAAGGCTTTCAGTCAGAGCAAATGTCTTATTTGACATCAGAGCCTCTGCACTTGGGAACAAGCACATAAATATAGGCAGTATGGAAAAGGCTTCAGTCAGAACTCTCAACGTGTTGGCTATGAGCAAATTCGTACCAGAGAAAAACATTTGGAATACAGCATGATAAGACATTCAGTCAGAGTAAATGTCTTATTTTATGTCACTCGACTTCACACAAGCAAAACACCCTGTAAATATGAAAAATATGCAATCAAGACTCACACCTTGTTGTGTAACAGAGAATTCACATTGGTGAAAAATCCTATGAATGTAATAAGTATGGAAAAATCTTTGGTTATAGCACCAATTTTATGATGTCAGAGAACCCATCTGGGGAGAAACTCTATAAATGCAATGACTATGGGAAAGCCATTTGGGATAGTTCACAGCTTATCATGTATCAGAGAGTTCACACTGGAGAGAAGCTCTATGAATGTAGTGACTATGGGAAAGACTACAGTCAACATTCTATTTTAATTACCATCAGTGAATTACACTGGGGAGAAGCACTCGGGCCTAGCTCAGTCCATTTTTTAAAGTATGGTTCTCCAAGATGGAGGGCAAAGGTCTCAGCTTTGGATTAAACCTTCTTTCAAAGAACTTTTACCCTTGTCTCTCTTTGGAAGCACTAATCACAATGGACCATTTCCTTTGGGTCACTAGGGAATGGACCATTTGGGAGAGTGGTTATAACTTAATGTAATCTCTTCTCTGCTCCTGGGAAACTGAGGACCACACACGTCATTTACTAATAGGTTTCTTTCCTTTTTTAAAAGCTATTTTAAATCTATGTCATTAGTGTGTGCTTCTCAAGAACAGAAGTCATATCTTGCGTTATCTATTCTAGCTTTCCTTATTTTCTTGTCTCTATTCCAGCTCTTTTATCTCACCATTTGAATAAAATTATCTTCCAAGAATTTAATTCATTCTTTCCTGTTTCTTGGTTGTGGCCTTCATAATCCACTTTTAACATCTAGTCTAAATTCTCATTTTTGCCTTTCCCTTCATAGAAAGCCTTTAAAAAAAACTGCTTGCTAATCTCTGTCTTTCACAATCTTCAAATTCAACTCATCTCTGAAAGACTTGTCTTTTTTTTTTTTTTTTTTAACGTTTATTTATTTTTGAGACAGAGAGAGACAGAGCATGAACGGGGGAGGGGCAGAGAGAGAGGGAGACACAGAATCGGAAACAGGCTCCAGGCTCTGAGCCATCAGCCCAGAGCCCGACGCGGGGCTCAAACTCCCGGACCGCGAGATTGTGACCTGGCTGAAGTCGGACGCTTAACCGACTGCGCCACCCAGGTGCCCCAAGACTTGTCTTTTTTAAGTGCTTCTCCATTCAACTATGATAAATGGTCTTGTAAATTATTTTGAACTTAATGCATATGTATATATGTTCATACCAACTTTCTGTAGGCTCTTGGAGAGAAGATACGGTGTCTCTGTTACCATATAGATAACAGTTTGTGCATACTATTTGTCAAATATAAAATATTTTTCTCATGACTCTCAAAAAATACTCTGCATGTGAAAACCAAACTATAAAATAATTAAAGCAAAATAGCTTTGAGTGATGTAATTAAGCCTTGCCTTCAGTCTCCCTTTGCCCTTTTTCTCTTCCCTGGACTTGGATGTCTCAAAAAGACCCTCAAGAATTGGATGAGCACAGTTTGAAAACCACTAATCTAGACTCATTTCTGGTCTAATACAGGATTTCCTAATTCAATACCATGACAGAAGGTCATATGTTCCTTGATTGACTGATTCTTGAAGCAAGAATTCATTACTTAATAAGCAGCCTCACCTATTTACTATAAGCCTCAAATTGATTCAGTAAGCAAGAGTTTCTGTTTACTTAGGGATTAGGTTAGATTTCTATTGATAGGTTAAGTTAAAAAAATATATCCTTTCCTCTCTACCTCTACCGATTTCAGACTTCTCAAAAATAATGATATTCAAGCTGAACTTTCAACATGTATTGATGTCATATTTTACTAAGTTGATAAATTGAAACCATCACATTCTTTTCCTTTATTTAGTATTGATTTAACTCTTCACTGTCAACATGAAGTCTCTAATAGTCTAAAGACATACAGCCTTTGACACTCAAACAATTGTAAGAACATAAAGGAAAATAAGCAACAAGGAAAGTATAATGGAAAGTAGTCAATATCATAAGCTGAAAGTGGAAATGCAAAGTGTAATTGAAAGAAATGAAAAGATGAAATGAAATTGAAATGAAATATGTTGTACTGTTATTTGTGAAGGTAAGAAAATGTTCATTAACAAAAAAGAGAAAGGGAATGCATTATTTTTTTAAGTACTCAATTAGTGTCAGGCACTGTATAAGTTCTTTTACATCCATTAGTCCATATGTCTATTACAAATATGTTTGAGATAGGGGTTATTATCCCCATTTTTCAGTGGGATACAAACATTTCAGTAACTTACCCAAGATCTTGCAGCTAATTAGTTACAGAGTTCAAATTTGAATTCAGATCTTCTTTTTTTTTTTTAACATTTTTTAATGTTTATTTATTTTTGAGAGAGAGAGAGGCAGAGCATGAGTGGGGGAGGGACAAAGAGAGAGACAGACAGACAGACAGACAGACAGAATCTGAAGCAGGCTCCAGACTCTGAGCTGTCAGCACAGAGCCCAATGCAGGGCTCATACTCACTAACCGCGAGATCATGACCTGAGCCAAAGTCAGACACTTAACCAACTGAGCCACCCAGGTGCCCCAAGTCTTTCTTTCTTTTAATTTTATTTATTTATTGTTAAGTTAGCTAATATACAGTGTAGTCTTGGTTTCAGAAGTAGATTCCCGTGATTCATCACTTACATACAACTTTCAGTTCTCCCAATAAGTGCCCTCCTCAATGCCCATCACCCATTTTCCCCACCCCCAACCCCCTAACCCCATCAACCCTCAGTTTGTTCTCTGTATTTAAGAGTCTCTTATGGTTTACCTCCCTCTCTGTTTGTATCTTATTTTTCCTTCCATTCTCCTACGGTCTTCTGTTAAGTTTCACAAATTCCACATATGAGCGAAATCATATGATATCATTCTCTGACTGACTTATTTCACTTAGCACAATACACTCCAGTTCCATCCATGTTGTTGCAAATGGCAAAATTTCATTCTTTTTCATTGCCAAGTAGTATTCCATTGTGTATATAAATATAAATATATAATATATACCACATCTTCTTTATCCATTCATCAGTTGATGGACATTGGAGCTCTTTTCATAATTTGGCTATTGTAGATAGCACTGCTATAACATTGGGGTACATGTGCCTCTATGAATCAGCACTCCTGTATCCTTTGGATAAATTCCTAGTAGTGCTAGGGTCATAGGGTAATTTGATTTTTAATTTTTTGAGGAACCTCCATACTGTTTTCCAGAATTACTGCACCAGGATTTTCTTAACTCTATATCCATATTTCCTTACAGTATGCTGCAGGGAAGAAATAATTAAATGGAAATAGATTTTTTAATAACAATTTTATCTTTTAGATATTAACTAACTAGCATAAACACAATATCTACATACTACTTAGTTTATTTAACCTCCCAAAATATCACCACTGTTCAGTGAGAAAAAAAATGTAGTTGAAGACTTACAGCCTGCCAAGAAGCTGAATTTTCAATTTCTAAGTAAAGGCTTTGATTAGTAGACTAAAGTTGTTTTGTTGTTGTTGTTAATAAATATGTTTCTTTGTTCCAAAGTGTAAAAATTATTCATATGTGTTATATTTGCTTCTATAACAAATTATCCAAGAGGCCTGTGATTTCATGGAAAGTGTTCTTGTTCCTTTATTTTTCTAAGCATTTTTTTCCTTCTCTTTCCATAGGCATGTTCATATTTCACATCTAATGCTTTGCCACTGAAGATAACTTTCATCAATGCTAACCCAATGGGCAAAAACATCAGCGTCATTTTTAAGGTACAGTAGCCCTTCTGAAACATCAAATTGATTTCACAGGTAGAATTATTGATTTATTTCTCACAAAAAGAAATGATTATAGCTATTTTCCGCTGGCAACAACACAGAGCATTCCAGTTATTTTTATTCTGCATTTTTACAGAATTATAGTACATGTCAAACTATGATTGATAATAAATAAATCGTTATTGGCTCAAGCTAGTGAACCTTCAGTGCAAAACTTAAGAAGAGATGTTTCAATGAATAAAATTATACAATCACTTTTGAGTAGCACAGAATGTGGAATGTTTGGTTAGCCCTTAGTGGAAGAGTTTTCTTTTGGTTTATATACTAAATTAGAATCAATATTAGCTGAAACTCAAATGATATGTTAATTTAACATAAAATTCTTATCTGCAAGAACTTGCTTATTTTAATAATTTGAGTTATTTTCTTCTTTTTAAATAAATATGGGCCAAATCAGTCTTTATCATGAATCCCATGAGAAAAGAGTAAAAGGTAGTAACAGAGTTAAAGACAGGTAGGAAAGAGGGACTGAAGAAGAAACTGTAGTGGAACAGTAAGAATTTACATTCATTCACTTAATTTAATCAATTATTCAGCCAAACCAGACAACCAGCTCTCAGAGTGAATTATTTGGTGGATTTTGACTATTTTTGAGGGTAATTTTTAGCACACCCTACTTTGGCTTTGACCTGTGTCACCTCAAGCATTAATGGTCACATGACACTGCATTTTTGATGAAGAAAAAAAATAACAAAATTTCATCTTGGAATATTTTTCTGCATATTATTTAGAAAGCATTTTCAAAACCAAACCTGTTAGTTTAAAAGCATAAAACTATCCTCCTTCTCCTTTGGACATATTCCATTTCCTTCACTTATGCTAGAAAATCATCTCTTAATCATTTCTTCTTATTATCAAAGGCTGTTTACTCTGCAAACTTTTTAACCACCTTCATAATATGAGAAGTCAATGATTTAAAGTCTAATGAATCCTGTGTGTGCTATTTATACTCCTAGTCAAGAAGCTCTTGGTATTCTAACTGTATATCAGTATATACATTTATGGCATACGAAATAGTGTTTCAGTTCAAAAGAAATCTCTCTTGGTTGAGTTTGAAATTTGGTTTGAAATTTTAATAAACATTCATTGAGTCTCTCTTCTCTAGACTTTAAGTCTAAGACATTGCACGTCGATGATAAACTGAAAGATGATTATCAGGAACAGCATTCCAAGCAACTTCTAACTTGATGGCTGAACCTTCTGTAATCATTTAAAGGAAAGTTCTTATTTTCTTTGATCTTCTCTCAGAAACACAAGATGTTCTTAGTACTAATACAACAATTGAAACCATCCTAAGTCTGGCTAGAAATTTATTTGAGGAAAGAAATGACATATACCATATTTGAAGGCCTTTAATGGAATTCAAGGAGAAATCCAGTCTATAATTTTGTTTTTAACAGGCTGGCGATGATCTCCGTCAGGATATGCTTGTTCTGCAGATTATTCAAGTGATGGACAATATTTGGCTGCAGGAGGGCTTGGATATGCAAATGATCATTTATAGATGTCTATCCACAGGAAAAGGTCAAGGTCAGTATAGATTAGAAAGTGATTTGACTTACATTATTTATCTCAAACATTCACTGGTAGCATGACACCAAACTTTCACAGCCTTCATTTTACACTATAAATTTTAAAATCAAAAGAACTATATACAAAGTCATTCTTCTTTCTTAAAAAGAATTATTTTCAAAATAGTTTACATGGAATGTAATGTCTTTGATGATAGTAATTAAGATTTTCACATTCCAGATGTTAACTGTGGTATATTTTCCTGTATCTTTTGTGTGTTTTTTTTCTCTTAAAGATAATAATAGAAAAACCTACTTGTTCAAAAAAATTCAACTGCTGCCTATTAACACAAAATTCACAAAGTCGCAAATGCTTAAAGGAGTTCTGAACATTCTAAATACCTTATAAATCTGCATTTAATTTCTAAAAGATGTTTGAGTAAATCATAATATCAATAGTCAAAGATGACCAAATATGCAAACTTTGAACATTCCAATATATTATATAGAAATGTAATATAAAATATAGAAATATAATTACATTTATACACATTTTCAATGAAAATAATGTCAATGGTCCACCCAAATTATTAGCAAAACATCACAGGTAAAAGTTGTACTTAATTACAATAGTGCTAAATTGAAGAAATAATTCCTAAGATACCTTATAATCTTTTTAAAATGTGGTCATCACCACTTAGAATTTCATTAAATTAATTGGTAGAAATTACAGCAGATACATTTACATAAACAAAGGGATAAAAAAAAATCATAGAACCAGAGACAGAACCTAGAACCATGTAGTTTGTTTCTTTTGGTCTGTTGTGGGTGTTTTGTTTTGTTTTGTTTTGTTTTATTAAAAAAGAGCTACAATTTAAACCTAACAGAAAACTATCACTGTCTGACCCCCCCAGTTCCTGAGGTTCCACCACTAGGCTCAGTACCCCAGACAACCATGACTTGAGACTTTAGAAACTAAGTACGGAAGCACCTCCACTTCAGTTTAACTTGCAACTTGATCCTTCAGGATAGCTCTGTTACAAGTTACACTACCCAATTATTTTGATTCTGATAATAGGGCTTTTGCCTTCAGGACAAGTGTCTACCCCTTTACCCTTTCTAAAGCTCTATTTCCTAAGAGTCTTTATCATCGCTGCTCTGAGATTGTTATTCCTTGAGTTTTACTCTCCCTTTTTTTTACATGGGTAACTGAACTTTTTCAAATTCTAATGTATTGAAAGAGTAAGAATAAAGCTAGATGAACCAAGCTGAACTTTTTGATGTCATAAGGATCACCTTTTCTTCAGAAATTGAATACATCACTGACTTCAGTGGAATTCTTTTTTTTTTTTTTTTAAGATTTAAGTTTATTTATTTAGAGAGAGAGAGAGTGCACGTGTGCAAGCAAGGGAGGGAGAGAGAATCTCAAGCAGGCTCTGCGGAGTCAGCAGGAAGCCTGACACTGAGAATCAAACTGTGAGATCTGTGAGATCATGACCTGGGCTGAAACCAAGAGTTGGGCACTTAACTGACTGAGCCACCCAGATGCCTCCTCTGTGGAATTCTTCAATTCCATCTACTCATTTCTTTGTTTATAACTATAGAATATAACAGAGGCTAAATCTTTTAAAGTTAATAAAATGGTTCAATAAATATGAATGTAGACTTGTCCACAGTTGCAGATGTTGTAAAACAAACAAGCTATTATTCTCTCCTATCTATCAACAATCTTATATAGTTGTAAGATTTGAGAGGGCATTATACTGGCAAAATACTTCTTCAAGAAAAATAGAGATCTTTGGGGCGCCTGGGTGGCGCAGTCGGTTAAGCGTCCGACTTCAGCCAGGTCACGATCTCGCGGTCCGTGAGTTCGAGCCCCGCGTCAGGCTCTGGGCTGATGGCTCAGAGCCTGGAGCCTGTTTCCGATTCTGTGTCTCCCTCTCTCTCTGCCCCTCCCCCGTTCATGCTCTGTCTCTCTCTGTCCCAAAAATAAATAAACGTTGAAAAAAAAATTAAAAAAAAAATAGAGATCTTTAAGGCAAATGTCATTTTTAGGAGCTCAGGTTCCATTTTTATTATGCTTCCAAGGCTTATTGAATATCTATTATTTTGAAAAAATATCACAGAGTAAGGTAAAGTATACTAAAATGAGCTAAACAGAGTTGCTGCCCTTAAGGAGAGTATATTCCAGGCCAGAAGTTTGCATGACTTTATCAACATGATTGTTGATTATAATTCACATGACTATTTTGTACATGATGTCCAGGAGATTTAAGAGAGCCTATCAAGACAAATAATTCTTTAGGATTTATTTTATTTATTTAGTTATCTTTTTAAAAAATATATTGTCAAACTGGCTTCCATACAACACCCAGTGCTCATCCCAACAAGTGCCCTCCTCAATGCCCATCACCCACTTTCCCCTCCCTCTCACCGCCCCATCAACCCTCAGTTTATTCTCAGTTTTTAAGAGTCTCTTATGGTTTGCCTCCCTGCCTCTCTGTTTGTAACTTTTTTTCCTCTTCCCTTCCCCCATGGTCTTCTGTTAAGTTTCTCAAGATCCACATATGAATGAAAACATATGGTGTCTGTCTTTCTCTGACTGACTTATTTCACTTAGCATAATACCCTCTAGTTCCATCCACGTTGGTGCAAATGGCAGAAAAATATGGAAGCTTCATGAATTTGCGTGTCATCCTTGCGCAGGGGCCGTGCTGATCTTCTCTGTATTGTTCCAATTTTACTACATGTGCTGCTGAAGGGAGCACAGGATT
Organism: Leopardus geoffroyi; assembly: GCF_018350155.1. Taxonomy (NCBI): domain Eukaryota; kingdom Metazoa; phylum Chordata; class Mammalia; order Carnivora; family Felidae; genus Leopardus; species Leopardus geoffroyi. The sequence continues at coordinate 51,670,855 of NC_059341.1, forward strand.
TATTTTATTGTTGGCTCTCCAAATTTGATGGGCGTAAAAATTACTTAGGGGAAATGGAGGAGTAGAGATAACTAGACCTAACCAGGTACTAAATCACATTCTCTACGTAGGCATTGAAGAGAGGAGGGGGTTCTCAAGACTTTGTGACTGTAAAAAGCTGCTCTATTATTTCTTATGCAACCCAGTTTGAGAGCCACTGCCTTATATGACACCACCTTGAAAAGTTCTGTCCCCAAGAAACTTACTATTTAAAATGTGACCCAGGGTATCAGCAATCAGCAGCATTAGCATCACCTGGGAACTTGTCAGAAATGCAGAATCTCAGACCTCACTCCTACCCTAAAGAATTAGAGCCTACCTTTTAACAAGACCCCCAAGTGATATATATATATATATATATATATATATATATATATATATATATATATACTAATATTGGAGAATCTCTGCATTCAAGGACTATAAGAATAGAACTATACATATTACTCAATGCGCACAGATTTGATAGTATTTAAAAGGTGTATGATACATACTATCTTAAAATGTATAAAATGTAATTTATGGTTTTAATTAATAGACAAAATTTGGCCACCATGATTGTTAAAAATTAGGTGCAAGGTTTTCAGGGTAGTCAGCAATGTAAGTCTTATGATAAATGGCTTGGGATTTAGCAAAGATTAATTCCCTAAAGACAAATGTGGTCTGGAAAGTAACTGACATTGCTACAGTACAGTATGTAAATGGTGTAATAATCTAAGTCTTTATTTTGGACATGGTCAAATGTGAGGCAATGAAGCACTAAGGAACCAGATAGAAGGTGATTTCCCTTTAGGTGTATTAAGTGGAGGAACTGGAAATTTGAGGAAGGAAATGTTCAGTATTAGAAAGAGGAATCACCTGTTTCTAAAATTATTACATTAATACAAAATGTAAAGCCTTACATTTTCTATCTCACTTAATACACATGAGAAAACCTGCATGAGAGCCAAATACTATTGGGGAGAAAGGAGAAGTACTATGATATTAAGGATAAGCCCAAGATTTACTTCTAGAGTATTCAGTTATGTCCTTCCTTCCTCCCTCCTTCCCCCCTCCTTTCCTCCCTCCATTCTTTCCTTCCTCTCCCTATCTCTTTCTCCCCTTCCTTCCTTCCTTCCTTCCTTCCTTCCTTCCTTCCTTCCTTCCTTCCTTCCCTCCTTCCTTCCTTCCTTCTTTCCTTCAGATATGCTTTATAGCTTATTTCTGCAGCATTCAATATTCCATTCCCACTCCACTCCCCATGTTTAAGTTACTCTCTGATCCAGCAATGTAGATGTCTAAGAGTCACAACTGGACTATTAAATATTAAGAGAGATTAAGGCTGCAACCAGCTACTGCTGGCCAACTCCAGCACAGAGAAGTGTTTCATTTACCAACACTGTGATTTGATTAATTGTTGTTTAATCTGAATGTTTGAAGATAGATTATGAAATAGTTTCATAAATTCAAACATCTCTCTTTTCAGTTTCATTTGTGTCCTTGGTCTCTTTGGACATTTGAGTTTTCAGCTCCTGCAATTTTCAAGATTGTGGAAATCAAAAATACTAGACTTTAATTTCTTTCAGTGATTTTATTTACAGAACAGTATATTACAGGTTGTTTTGTGGACATTAGTCTGGACAGTTTTACTAAATACTGGGTCTAAATTGCTATTCTGTACAGAATAAAAATCAGAAGATTTGAAAATATTTACATTTTAATAACCTTAGGAACACAATGAAAAAAGCCTTAATGGATAAATGGCCAGTGGGGCAAAGGTCCTAATGAAGTTCAATCAATATATGCTCCCCTTTAAAAAATTATTAGCATAGTTTGTCTTTAATGTTGGCTGAGAAGAAAGGAGCAGATGGCTGTCCACATGTTTACTGCAATTATTCTGTTCACTCCTAGAAATGGGACATTTAACTATGAAGCTTTCATTAACCTGAACCTTGATTTTTATAATATATTTGAAATATTTGTTATGGATATTGTATTTGGTTCTCTTCTATCATAAATACGCTTGTTATACAAGTTTGAATGTCCTCTCTTCAACTGTAAATGAATGCACAAGTCACACAGTAATTAACCGACTACCTTATTGACTGAGAGTTCTGTGAGACCGTCTAGATTGGCTCTCTACTGTAGTTCAAAAAAAAATAGTGAAGCTTCTTCTGATAGTTCCAAACACAATAAGTGCTCCCCAGGACTTCAGAAAAATTAGAAGGAAGTCTTCTTCATCCAGATAAGTCTTCTTCAGAAAAGAAGGTTTACAAAGAAAAGGATAACTAAAGTAGTGCTGAGAAGGATTGTTGCCACATAGGTCAAGATGTGTTTCCTAAGTATTCCTCATCTTGTGAAGAAGAAATTATTTATATCATCTCTTTTTTATCAACCAGGATTGGTGCAGATGGTGCCCGATGCCATCACCCTAGCAAAGATCCATCGCCATTCTGGACTGATAGGACCATTGAAAGAAAACACAATCAAAAAATGGTTCAGTCAGCACAACCATTTAAAGGCAGATTATGAAAAGGTTTGTCCTGCTGTAGCTAATTTTAAATAATGTACTTAAAGAAGAATATGCTCTGGATCATTAACTATTGTGTTTCATGAAAAAGTAAATTAAGGACACCTTGAGTTCTAATCCATTCAGTCATCAGCTTAGTAATAATGATCCAGTTTAAATGGTATATTAACTAGATAAAATTTCTGTATTTGGTTTTGTTTCTCACAGCCATCTCTCTTGAGATGTTGCTCCTTGAAACTACTTCTTTCAAGTTATCTCTGCTAATCTGTATACAATCTCCAGTTTCTATAAATCCCTCTCCTTCCTTTGCAATGCATTTCTTCTGCCGAGCTCTACTTTTTCATGCCTTATTCTTCCAATGTTTGTAAAATGCATAAATATCTCAGAACTTTACAAAATGTACTGTTATATTTGACTGAAAACATTTTTTCCCACTTCCCTTCATGCATCTGGCCTGTGGTGTCTAGTTGTGCAGGTTCTGCCATCTACCAGGGCTCCCAGCTAAGGAAGGAGTTGCTTTAATCCAGGCTTTATTCCACTTGCCAAAGCATGAACTGGTCCAGCTGGGTCTACCTGGAGGGAGGAACATCTTTATGCTAATTCACACAAAGATACAATAAGGGCTAGCACTGAATTTTCTCAAAACTGTCCTGAGCACTGAAATTTCTTCATTCTAGGCAACTCCTCGGTCCTGAACAAACTGGAATGATTGGTCACCCTAGTTAACACAGGCCATGATAGAGAGACCCAAGAGTTCATCGATTTCAGATTTCTATGAGATTGAAGTGGAGCAAAATATGGGGTTTTGGAGGTCAAATAACAAAGATGAGATGGCATTACCTTGAAATCTATTTTGTAATCATTCACAAAATTAGAACTTGAGTTTTGCACAAATCCCTGCAGTTATATTGTTTGAGGTGTTTACGCATATATTTGCTCTTCACAGCTACACATAAGGGCATCTTTTATTATCTTCACTTTGTAAGTGAACATATATAATGAGACAAATTAAGTGACTTGTTCAGGCACTTGGGATATCTGGAACTAAGACAGGTAATCCAGTGACATAGATTTCCACTCCAGCATGTCAGCCACACCGTTCCAGGAGACCCATTACCATGGCCCAACCAATCACTCATAGCTCCACCATGGTTACAGTCCTGGTTGCATCACTGATGAAAATAATGTGTACTCAGGAGACCATTTGAAAACAAAGAGTAATTTTGGCAAGAAACCTCTGTTTATTAAAGAAACAGAAGCCACAATTGACTTAGTGATAACCTGCTTCCACCCACACAGACATTCACTGATGTATACTGTACCAAGACACTTTTGGACATTAGCTGGATGACATATTTGTAAGGATAAACATAAAATATTACCTATATCTCAATACGGTTTTTTCTGTGTTACAAATTCAAATATTCAAAATTGACATTTTAAGTTTCTCTGGGGATAGGAAATATTGAGCCATATTTTTCCTTCTTCTTTTACCTTGGAAAAAAATCATTCAATATTGTATATTTGGGACATCAAAAAAATACACCAGGAATCCTCTTCAATAAGCTATGAAAATTAGATCCAACTGAATGAAAGAGATATTTTGCCCAATTTAAATGAAAACATTTATTAGCCACAGAAGAAATTGCTTCATGTTCTTCTATAGCATATCAAGAACCAGTCATTTAATCATAATCTTCTTTCAACTGAGACGTAGAAGTGGGTCTCGATTATGTAATTTTGCTTTTTATACTACATTTTACCATTATCTCTGACGCTAATGCATTTGCTTATTTTATCTGTGTGTTATCTTTGTGTTATTTCTTTTCAACCAATTAGGCCTTGAGGAACTTTTTCTATTCCTGTGCCGGCTGGTGTGTGGTAACGTTCATCCTGGGAGTCTGTGACCGACATAACGACAATATTATGCTGACAAAGTCAGGCCACATGTTTCATATTGACTTTGGAAAATTCCTAGGTCATGCACAAACATTTGGAGGGATAAAAAGGTCAGTGTGCAAATAATGTCTATTACAGTAATTAAGCAATGTCCCGGAGTGATATAGGACATGTAATGGCATAGAAACCCGGCAGATGGCTTGCTCCCCCGGCTCTCAAATCCCCCCAGATAACATAAACATGTTTATATATCTAATATGATTGAAGGAAATATTTTCTTCAATATATTTTTAATGGAACAAATTAGGTTTCCTCAAATTGTTAGTGGACTTCTCCCATGAGAAACTAATCCTGCTCCAGTCTGAATTGTCTGAAATATAATATTCTTGCTTTCTTATAAACCCTGAATGGACAATGAGGCATGAATTCGTGGTCTCAATACACCCAGTATATTGCCCATAGCAATCACCATCCCTGGTCTACATATCACAAAACTAGCACATTTCCTACACTGAAATAACCGTAAGTCATTTCAAAAATACCCAGTGAGCAACAACCGATCAAGGCTCTGAGGATGTAACAGCAAACAAGGAAGACACAAACCTGATAATCTTTCTAGGAGGAATGATACACATTAAACAAGTTAGCATGTAAAGAAATAATATGAGTAAATGAAGAATTTAATTTCTTAATAAGAAACTGAAGCAAAGATATTATATAGAGAGTGACTGGAGCAGGGATGCCATTTTAAAGAGGCCTCTAGAAAGAGATGAGAGACCACTGTGTAATTAATTATCTACCTTGTGGAAATCCATGAGAATAGATTTCTAAGAAAAGAGAACAACAAAAGTCATAGTCATGAGCATGAAAATAAGCCTAGTATGATCCAGTGATAAGAAGGCCTGGGACCTGGAAGTGGATGGAGAGGGGGCAGGCAGTAAGATGTAAAGGTGAAGAGCTTGAGGAGGCCAGACCAAGTAGGGCACTGAGGACATGGTATAAAGGTTGGTTTTTATTTTGGGTTCGGGGCAAGCCATTGATGGATTTCAGTGGATTTCAAAACGTGTTCTTCTCTCCTGTGAAGTAGTAAGAACAGTTAGGAGTCTACTACAATGATTAGGGCAAGGCCTTAACAGAAAAGAAGTGGTAAAAACCGAGATTCAGAATATAATTTGGGGTCAGAGCCATAAAACCTGCTAATTGATTGGACATTGGCAGTGACTAATGGCTGGGGGAGGGGCTTAGCAAGTAGAAATAGAAAAGAAAACATTCTATTTTGCCTCGATAATGCCTGGATCTTTAATCTTAACAAATAATTATATCATTTACTGAAACCAAAAAGACTGGTGGATGAATAAGTTTTTGTTTTATTTTATTTGAACTGGGACAAGGAAACCCAAAGTTTAAGACTAAAGTCCCTCGCTTTAAAAAGATACCATACCTTAAAGTAGAAATGGGACCAAATCATTCCAAAGAGTAATCACTCACTTTTAGCTAAAAGTATCTACTCAGTCGAAGGAATAATAATGTCTTCTATAATATAACATGATGAACTCTCACTAGGTGGCAGTTATCTGGTATTAAAATGCCAATATAAACTACATAATATGGTATCTCCTATTTTGTAGAAGCATACAAATGGAATCATTTCACATGTTGTTATTTTCAATGCATTGCCTTCTATTATGACTACCTCAAGAAAATTCACCACATCTGCATTCATTCCTTAAAAATCTACTGAGGATAATCTGTGTGCCAAACACTGTGATAAATCTTGAAGATACAAAGGTGGATAGTACACATTTACCACCTCAATGGGGTTTGCTCTTTCTTAGAATACTAGAAGACAAAAACATAAATAATCATTATAAAATGTGATAAGGGCAGAAATAGATGTACGGACTATCAGAACAGCATAGAAGCAAGATACCTAGTTTATGAAAGACAAAAGCTAATTAATGTACATAAGCATGAACATAATTTACCCATGTAATACTTTTTCCCTACAATCCATTCTTTCCTAGAAATTTAAAGATTAGATTTCAATTCTGACATCTTTATTTATTTATTTTGCTATATTGTCCACTGGATATTTGGGCTAACGCTTACTCATTTATTTAACCAGCAATAGTGTTGACCATGTGGGTGGTTAAAAAAGGAATTTTTTATGAATAAGTCATAAAAAATAAGAACAAGTTACTAAACAATACGGTAAGTCCTATAATGGAGATATGTACCAGGGTCTATAAAAAAGGTGGAGCTCAATTTGTTTGTTTATTAATATTACAGGAGCTACTGCTGCTTCTGATTTGGCAATTTTTTGACATATGATATTATATTAGTTTCAGGTGTCCAACATATGATTCAGCAATTCTATATATTACAAAATGCTCACCACAAGTGTAGTCACCATCTGTCACCACACAGTTATTACATTATTAACTATATTCCCTATGCTGTACATTTCATCCCTGTGCCTTATTTATTTTATAACTGGAAGTTTGTACCTATTAATCCCTTTCATCTATTTTTTCCTACTCCCTACTTTCCTCCCTTCTGGCAGCTACCAGTTCTGGGTATTTATGAATGTGTTTCGGATTTTTTATTCATTTATTTGTTTTGTTTGTTTTTCAGATTCCACATATAAGTGAAATCATATGGTATTTGTTTTTCTCTGTCTGATTTATTTCACTAAGCATAATACCCTCTGGATCCATTCATGTTGTCACAAATGACAAGATTTCATTATTTATTATGGCTAATATTCTATTGTGTGTATATGCCACATCTTTATCCATTCATCTATTAATGGACATAAACATAGAGAAACATATATATTTTCAAACTAATATTTTCATCTTCTTAATGTAAGTACCCAGCTGTGGAATTACTAGATTGCATGGTGCTTTGTTTTTAATTTTTTGCTTTCCATAGTGGCTGCACCAATTTATATTCTGACCAACAGTCCCCAAGAGTTTCGTTTTCTCCACATCCTTACCAACATTTGTTATTTCTTGTGTTTTTGATACTAGCCATTCTAACAGCTGTAAGGTGGTATCTCACTGTGGTTTTGATTTGAATTTCCCTGGTGATTCATGATGTTCAGCATCTTTACATATATCTCATCTGTTGGCTGTCTTTACATCTTCTTTGGAAAAATGTCTATTCAGGTCCTCTCTTTGGCAATTTTAACTCTTTTAGGTAACATCTGAGGTACATGAAAATGTGTCCATCACAGTACATAACCTCACTCATAGTAGGTTCTCAATATTGTTTATCAGTTAATAAACCATTCATCTAGAAGCCCTCAATCATTCAATAATCATTGATTGGATGAATGAAATGAAGCTGGCAGTGTCTTCCCTTGAGATGACTGATTATTGTTCACCAGCTAAGGAGGCCAACTGAAGCATTATGATCCATTTGGATTATTATTTGCAAGATTTTATCTCCACCAGTGGCTATGTAAGGCTAATTAGCAATGTCTCCTTGGATTTCTGTCTTGAAACTGATACTTCTGCTCTGAGTTTAACAGGTAAACTGAACTATTCCTACTCACTTTTATTCACTATATCTTTTGAATTACATTCTAATAGTTTCCTTCCCAGTGTCTTTTGGCTGTTTCTGAAGTTCGTTTGAGTGTTGTTTCATAAGACGGACAACTTCTTCTAACTTGGGACCATTGGCTGTTCTTAATGGTTGCTAGGTTGACAATAGACTTCTTATAAATTGAACCTCTGTATTCTCCTAGGACACATGAATGTTCTTATTTATACTACATTTATTATATTATAGACCTGATCTTTAAAGAGACTAGCTTCACCTAGCTCCTTCTAAACACATACTAGGCATATTAATAACCCACCCATAAGGTACAAAGCCACGTATGTAAATAATGCCCTAGGACTATCCTAGTCTCTCACAGTCTAGCAAGGCCATAATGCTCTAGTAATAACCCAGGATCATACTCCTTAACATAAAATGCTGCACCCACTGGGACTGGAAAGTACACGTATCTCTGATACATGTGTTTCTACTATTGTCTACTCCTTAACACTATGGAAGATGAAAATATTTGTATAACTTTCTAGGTTTACAAAAGATTACTAACACATAGAGACTAATTTCACTTAGTAATACATTTGCCTAAACCATTGCTCAACTGCACATAAGAAGTACAGTTTCCAGTTGTGGGTGGCTTATAGGTTGGCAAAAGAAATCACATACACACATAAAACCCCCTCTCTAAGTTGTAGATATACCCTTTAGCCAAGGATACAGAATTTAATAATAGAAGTTAGCAGGCCAACAGAGCAGAACCAGATGTAGTATATCTTTCCCTTGATCTTTAGTTTCCTTAAGAAGAGCAATGAGGCAATGTTTTTTTTTACAAGCAGGATCTTGAAAAAGAAGCTGATTTCTTGCTGGGCCATTGCCCTTTTATATTCATGCTTACATCACCATTCCAAAACATCTCCCACTAACCATCTATATAATCCTATTTAGACAATGCCTACAGACATTGGCTCTCTTGATTCTTGGATTATATTGAGTCAGCCCAGCAACACTCACATTTGGAGTCCTTGCCCAGATGTCTCTAAACCATTCCTCTGAATTCAGTTTCCCAGAAATATGGAAAGCCCATGCTTTGACCAAATTAGAGGCTCCTGTAGACTTTCTAACTTTGAAGAAAGAAAAAAGAACTCACATCTCAGTTATAAATATGAAGGATTTCACATCCTGTGTATAAACAAACAATCCTTCATTATTGGTTTTAATTATTAGATTAGATAAAGAGGATATTCACCAATGGATTAAATCACAGGGCAATTCAGCCCTAGCATTCCTTAATGATTCTGGGGAAAATTTGGCTAATCCTCACAATGTAAACAATGAAGAATTTCATCAACTTTCTGAAGCCAATTGGTTTTTCTTTTGAAATATTGCTTAATTATCTTCTTTATTTTATTTTATCTCACAAAAATTCAAATTAAAGTGGTTAACAAGTTATGCATCCACAATTTTTCAAAGTTTCCCTGTAACAAATTCTATATAGCAATTTTTTCATTAAATAAAAGATATTATTCTAACAAACTCTATATTTCAACTCCATAATTTCTTGATAGTGACTCTTTTACAGAGGAGGAGAAACTAAGGAAGACCTTTATTGGTGATATTTACTATTCTTCTAACTCATTATTTGATACTTTTTTTTTGAAAACTATATTTCACAACCTGTATGGTCTTTCACTTCAGTAATGCTAGACTTGCATGAAGTCTTTAATTTTAGGGACTGTATGAGTGGTGGTTAACGTCAGGTAGTCCAGAGATAGACTGTATGAGTTTTTTTGAATCCCATGCTAATTAATGTACTAATGATGTGACCTTGAACAAATGGCTTCTCTGTGCTCCAATTTAGTTTTTTTATAAAACAGATTTTTTTGAAGATTAACTGATACATATAGAGTGCTTGGAAGAATGCCTAGCATCCAGTGAAAGCTCTAGAAATGTTTGTTGTAATTAACTGCAATGCAAGTATTCCAAATGAAGTGACAAGAAGTGAAACTGAATCTCTAGGTGATTATTGTTTCTTTGTGTTTAAAATTATTTAAAAGGTGGCTCAGTTGTTTAAGGGTCAGACTCCTGATTTGGCTTAGGTCATGATCCCAGGGTCGGGGGATTGAGCCTGAATCTGACTCTGCCCTGAGCGTGGAGCCTGCTTAAGATTCTCTCTCTCTCCCTGTGTCCCCTCTCTCACTTGTGGATGCTCACTCTCTCTCTAAATAAAGAAAAAAATATTTAAATGATGTACCTTATTTTGGTACTTTTCTAAAGTATGCGCTTTAAAATTCATGAATTGAACTATTAGTCCTTTAAGTTCTCTGACTTTGAGGCTTGTTGATTGACAGACTGGATTGCCTTGCACTGTTCTTCAGATTTATTAGGTTGTAAGGTATTTCACCAAATCATTCTTGACTTCTGATATGATTTCATACATAAACAGAGGTGTGCTGGACTGGGCTCATGCTAGCTGGCAAGAGCTTATTTTGTGTATTCCTTTTCAACTCCATATTCAAAAACATCACTTTGGCAGCCTAAAATCAGCCATGGTGAGAGTGTATACACCATGACGATTGGCAAATGTCATAAATGAGAGCTTTATTTTTCTCTTAAAATAAATTATCTAGTTATTAAATATATATCAGCATACCAGAGGACATAAATCCATTTAAAACAGATGAAAAACCATCCCAGCATACAAACAAAATAAAATACTTTTACTTTCCTATTGAAATATTTACATGAGGATAATCAAATATTATATATGTCTTATTACAGCATGGTTTATACCCTTTTGAAGTTTTGTCCCAATAGATCATCAATCACCAAATATAATTAATCTCAGAATTATCCTCTCAATATTAGTCATAAACGTTCCCTATATCTGTAATCATCTTGACGTGATCTTCAATAGTTAGTTACCACTGATTTAAAAAAAAAAACTTTTTTGAGAGAAAGATTGAGAGTGTGTATAAGAGGGGGAGAAGAGGGTGAGAGAATCTGGGACTTGAGGGCTTGGGGGGAGCTGTCAGCTTGATGGATCAAAGGCAGGCAGGTGGAAGTGACAAGGAGTCTTGTCAGCAAGGCCCTCTAGTCTAAGTGACATCTCTGCCCCTGAAAGTACATGGGTCTGGGTCAGGTAACCTCTGTCTCTGGATCTACATTTTCACCATTTGTAAAGTAGGAATAATAGTATTCTTTATCCTACCTACCTCATCGGATTATTGTGAGGAAACAAGAAATGAAGGATGGAGAGCAATTGGAAAGGTGTAGCCCTCTACAAATAAAAGGTGACTGAGGAATCTGTGCTGAGCACGGATCCTCACATGGGGCTTGATTTCACCGCCGTGAGATCATGACTTGAGCTGAAATCAAGAGTCAGACATTTAGCCAACTTTACCATCCAGGCACCCCGATGTAAAATTTTTTTATGTTTAATTTCTAATTTGAGTATTGTATGTTTATATTCTAAATATTGTCAATTTAAAACCATCTTTGAAAAAATTTTCCCTTAGCAGATTAAAAGATTTTTTGTTTTACTCCAATCATTCTGGTTTAATGTAATATTCATGTAATCCAAATGCTATATAGGCATTAATGATCTCCCACATGCTTTAATTACTGTCTTAATGTCCTCTGAAATTGGGTGAGTCTCATTGGTCTGTTATTCACACATTTGTTTATTAAATAAACATTGTGATTCTTTTTACTCAAAGCAGGCCTCAGTATCTAAAAAAACCACACTTGCCAATACCTCTCCAACTGTGAATGCCTGCAGGACATCTTTGAATCATATACACCTATGTCCTGACACTTAGCAGAAGCTCAATCTTGGGTGATTGAAGGATCACTACAAAAATGCCATAAAATTTACCTCCCTTGACCTGAGAAAGTACAATTTTTCTGAAGACAAAATTGTTACGTGTGGCACTTAGAGTTATCAGAATCATAGAAAAAGCAAAATAGTGGTAGCCAGCATCTGGGAGGATGGGGGAATGGGAAGTCATTGTTTAATGGGAATAGAGTTTCAGTTTTAAAAGATGAAAGAAGGGGCGCCTGGGTGGCTCAGTGAGTCAAGTGCCCAGCTTCAGCTCAGGCCATGATCTCGCGGTTCCTGAGTTCAAGCCTCACGTCGGGCTCTGTGCTGACAGCTCAGAGCCTGGAGTCTGCTTTGGATTCTGTGTCTCCCTCTCTCTCTGCCCCTCCCCAGTTCATGCTCTGTCTCTGTTTCTTTCTCTCTCTAAAAAATAAATAAGCATAAAAAAAAAGATGAAATAAGTGTGGAGATGGATGGCTTTTTTGATGGTTGCACACTATTATGAATATATTTAATACCACTGAACTATACATTTAAAAATTGTTGAGATGGTAAACTTTATGTAATATGTATTCTACAATAAAATAACTGAAAAAAATGGTACAAAGGCTTTCTCCAGCCACAAAGCCAGCCCTAAACAAACTACACCTAACATTTGAACAGTGCTTGGATGTTCAAAGTTCTCTCACATAGACTTATTTCCAGAAAAGAAGTTTGTTCTGTCATTCTCATCTCCATACTATTGTTTCTCTTTCTTCTCCTACCTCCCCATATCATTACACTATATTTTATCACCTTGTTTCTTCTGAGTAACTTTTTTTATATCTACTTCCCTCCCAGTATAAGTGGAAAACAGTTCCTCTAATTTAAAAAAAAAAAAACATGAATTTTCTTCAAAGAGAGACATGTAAGTTTTCAGATGAAGAGAGTGAGGGATGATTGAGAAAGGATGAAGTATGAGAAAGGGAAAATAAAAGGAAGGAAATGAGGGGGAAAGAAAAGGGAGAGAGAGTACAATTTAAATGGTGGGAGGATTCTGCCTTCTGGCATTCAGTGGGTCTGTGAACAAAGCATGCAAAAGACATGTATGCTCTCCTCAGTAGGTCTAAGTTAAACATGCCTGTCAATATAAGCATCTTGTAGTACTAAGTATGAATCTAGTTTTTAAAGAAAGGCTACAGGGGCACTGGGTGGCTTAGTTGGTTGGACATCTGACTCTTGATTTTGGCCCAGGTCATGATCTCACAACTTGTGACATTAAGGCCCACATTGGGCTCTGAGCTGACAGTGTAGAACCTGCTTGGGATTCTCTCTCTCCCTCTGCCCTTCCCCTGCTCATTCTGTGTGTGTGTGTGTGTGTGTGTGTGTGTGTGTGTGTGTGTGTGTCAAAATAAATAAATAAACATTTTTTTCTAAAATAAAGATTACAAATGTCTCCTAAACATGAGCCTATTAAAAGAACTTCACCTGATGTCCAACTGAAGAAACAGTACCTCCTCCTTTGGCAGAATTTAACTCATGCATGGTGTTAAACTTAGAGATAAAATATCTATTTCAAGCATGATTCATAAGTTTTGATCATGCATATGGTAACTTAATGGGTGATTTAAATGTTTCCAGAGGTAACTTGGACTATTCTTGATTTTTACATCCAACTTGATTTTCTAACCTAAGCCTATTTAAAATGTGATTCCACAATCCAGTTTCAACCAAGCATTATGGCAATGGTCAACTTTTCCTCATATGTAGACTAACTTCTGTTCCAAGAATACACTGGAATTCCATGCAAAGCCTAATGGTACACTTATTCTTGAACTCAAATTCAAGGGAGGGAATATTATATTTTAGAGACGCTGACCAGTCTCTTCTTCTCCTCACAAAATCCTGACCTACTATAAACTCCCACCCAAAATATCAGATTTAAGAAATTAGAACTGCTCATTTTAAAGAGGTGGATGTTAACTACCCTTTTCAAATAAGAGATAGCGTATCTGAGCCTGACAGGAACTCCAGAGTCAGTATCTAAAGTTACTAAGCAGTTTAAGATCAGGAACTTCTCAGAATCTGACTATGGCCCTACAGTGCATCTACAAGAGGCTAGACAAGGAGGAAAAAAAAAAACATATTTTACACTGAACAGATTATTGGTGAGAGTCCCTTCAGTTAATAATTGCTGAGAGCTTGGAGATCTCAAGGGCGTTAAATGTTCATTTTGTAATAGTATATACACCCTTATGTTTCCTCTGTATTGCACATAGGAGGTTTCCTGTGTTGTCTAATTATACAAGGTTCTATCCTATCCAGTGGGGATTCCAAATTGGCCTTCTCAATTAACTCATAATATTAGACAAGAGACTTGTGTTCTTTCTGTTGGACAGCAAAATGTGTTCTCGGAAATGTAGGTCATTTGTGATATCAGGGAAAGGGTAGGCTTAAACATTCCCCAGTGTACTCTGCATTTATTTATTTGTGTACTAATGACACCATTCACTATGATGGGAGTCTGCAACTTTTTAAATCTCTGAAACAATATATTTTAATGTGGGATAAAACCACCTGAAAATCATGAACATAGTAGCAGTAGTAATAATAATAACAATAATAAAATGTACCTCATTATTGAGTCCCACATTTCAATTCAGGGTACAAATACATATTCAAACACTGGAATCTAAAGTATGGGACTGAAATTTATAAATGTCCATTTATTGACATTATCAGTTGCTCAAGTAAATACTAGATGAACTATACGACAAAAGAAGAAATATATATGTTCACGGAGCCCAGCAGACAGATTCTACTGTCATGAATCCTTCATAAAGTTCTCTATCTTTCCATTTCACTCTCCATATCCAATATTACCAATACTGAAACAGATACGTCTTCTCAAATTGCTGTGGATCATCACTGGAAGTGGCATAAAGTAAGCACCCTTAGTGTGATGCTGCATCATCTGGTATGGGGAATCAGATTCTAAAGGAAATAGTCAAAATTACTCTTGAAAGCCTCATAAATACTTGGCATGCATTAGCTAATTAATCCTCACAGGAACTCTGAAGTAGTTGCTGTTATTTTCTCTAATTTACAAGTCAAGAACTAAGACAGAGAGAAGTCTTAGTTGTTATACCTTGTCCAAAATCATAGACAGTAGGTGGTAGGAGCCTTGGAAAAATGCCACGTAGGCAACTGATAATCCCATTTCGCAATAATCCCAGCATGCTCTGTTTTCTGTCCAGCATTGGGACAGGTGGCTGCTTCTTTAGTTAGTAACAGACGACAGAGTTATCGTGCATTTATGACCATGATATATATTAAATCCATATCTTTAACAATTTCAATCAAATATACTGCAAGATGAATGCACTGTGAGTGTCACTCGCAAACTAAGACCAAGTGTTAAAGTAGCAGCACCACTCTCCCATCTATGGGCAATGTGCTCTCTTATGGGTAAAAAGGCAGGCACAGTTGTTCATTCTCTTTTCTTTTTCTTACATTTAAAATTTTTTTTCTCTTACATTTAAAAAAACTATCTAATAGGAATAGCTAAGAGAAGTCTAAAGTTTATGGAATGTGACTCTAATTTCAGAGCCCACCAGGGACTGTTTTATGGAATTTAGGATGGCCAAAGACCACCCTGAACAGCTGGGATGAAGCCCAGTGGTAGTATCTAGAGTATATAATTCACATTTGAGGAAGTTGCTCCTGTGAATTACTGTGTCCTTAAATAGCTTATGTGTTTAATACTTTAAAATCAAACATCATTCTTTTTAAAGTACGTACACATTTAAGAAATAAAACAATAAATGGCCACTCATTTTAAGGATATAACACTTCAGCTATTTCAGAAAGCATCCGTTACAATTAGGATGCGTGGTCCATTTCCTTAAAAATATATTTCAGAATAGATCAGTCTCCATTGTGAGGGCTAGTGATATTGGGAAGATTTCAAGAGGAAGTGTAATATGAGCAGGACTTTGAAGAAAGGGTAAGACTTAAATTAGTGGGGAAAAAGGAGCAAAAAGCCTGTATTTAAGAGTAGAGTATTGTGAATAAAAGTGTGAAAGCAGATGATAAACATGTGCCATAACCCACTCATCTTTCCCTGTGCTACACCACGGTAGCCAAGCGCTGTAAGAAATCATCAACACCGGGGCGCCTGGGTGGCGCAGTCGGTTAAGCGTCCGACTTCAGCCAGGTCACGATCTCGCGGTCTGTGAATTTGAGCCCCGCGTCAGGCTCTGGGCTGATGGCTCAGAGCCTGGAGCCTGTTTCCGATTCTGTGTCTCCCTCTCTCTCTGCCCCTCCCCCGTTCATGCTCTGTCTTTCTCTGTCCCAAAAATAAAAATAAACGTTGAAAAAAAAAATTAAAAAGAAACCATCAACACTACAGGGCAAACGTCTCCATTTTCAAAATAATTTTTTTAAGTTTTTATTTATCTCTTTTGAGAGAGAAAAAGAGAAAGAGCATGAGTGGGGAGAGGAACAGAGAGAGAGAGAGAGAGAGAGAGAGAAAATTCCAATCAGGCTCCATACCATCAGCACAGAGACTGATGAGGGGTTTGAACTCATGAACCATGAGATCGTGGCCTGAGCTGAAACCAAGAGCCAGATGCTCAACCTACTGAGTCAACCTCAGGAGCTCAACCTCCTTCCCAGGTTGTCTTCATTTTCAAATACGCTGTCCTCACACCCCAGAAATCCAACAACACTCTGTAGCCATATAACTATTTCCTGCTCCACATTGATTTGTACTTTATTCTTGCAGAATAAACCTCAGATCTCTCCTAACCCTTATTCCCTACTCCCTACTTTAGATAGAGGGCCAGACTCCTATTTTTTTGAGACAATAGAAACAGTAACAGAGACTGCTTTTCTACTCAATTCAAAACTAACAAACCTAATTACATCTCAGTTGCATAAACTTCTTCCTTCTTGTTATACTAGATTTGTTTTTCCCTTCTAAAGCCAATCCCTCCATCTGTGCTTTGCAGCCATTTCCCTCCCACCTTCTAACAAACATTATGCTATCAATAATTCATTTTGTCTTACATATTTATCCTCTCCCTCTTAAATAATCCTTTTGAATATCCTTGTCTCTTCAAAGTTTAAGTGACCTTGCCTCAAATGCCCAGTTTCCATGCCACTTTGCTCATCACAAACTTCCTGAAGGAGTTGTCTAAATTCTTGACATCTTTTCCATACCTTTCATTCCATAACCACTTCAAACTGACTTTCTTCTTTATTACATAAGACTCACAATGACCTGTATAGTGTTTAATTGAACAGTATTTATTCCTCATTTTACCTGATTGATCAGCAAATTTCAATGGTGTTGACTTCTCCTTCCTCAAAATAACTTTCAGCTTACCCTCTGGAATGGATCCTCACTGTCTGGTTTTTTTTCCCCTCTCAGTATCCAGTGCAAGAGGTTCTCTTTTACCATGCCACTAAATGTTGAATTCCACAAAACTCATTCTTTTCCTCTTTTCTATTCTCCCTCTACAGTCTCCACCAAACCGGTATCAGCCACACCCAAGGCTCCTACCAATCAATATCAATAGCCAGATGACTCATACAAATTGTAATTAAACATTTTACTTTGAGATAATTGTAGATTCACGTGCAGTTGTAAGAAATAATACAAAGAAATCCCATGTACCCTTTGCCAGTTTCCCCAATAGTAACAACTTATAAAATCATAGTACAATATCATAACCAGGATGTTGATATTGATATAGTTCAGATGAAAAAGAGTTTCAAGACATCTAGTATCCTTTGTTGCCCTTTTATGGTCATATCCACTTTCCTCTCACCCTTGTCTCCCTCCATTAATTTTATTCTCCATTTCTATCATTTTGTCATTTCAAGAATATTATATAAATGTAATCATACAGTCTGTAACCTTTTGGGGTTGGCTTTTTTCACTGGAGAGTCACCCAAGCTGTTCTGTATATCAATAATTTGTTCTTATTATTGACAAATAATAGTCCATAGTATGGATAAACTACAGTTTGTTTAATTATTCACCCACTGAAGGACATCTGGATTATGTCCAATTTCTGCATATTACAAGTAAAGTTGCTCTTCACAGTTGTGTACAGGCTTCTGTGTGAACATAGATATCCATTTCTCTGAGACAAATTTTCAAAAGTATAATTGCTGGGTTGTATGGTAGTTGCATGATGTTGTTCTTGTTGTTTAAGAAACTGCCAAGTGGTCTTCCAGAGTAGCTGTACCATTTTCCATCTCCACCATCAATGTATGGGTGATCCAGTTTCTCCATTTCCTTGCCAACATTTGGCAAGTTAATTGTCATTAACTTTTTATTTTAGCCATTCTGATAGGTATGCAGTGATATTTCATTGTGGTTTTAATTTGCATTCACCTAATATCTAATGATGTTGAACTTTCCTTCATGTGCTAATTTACTATCTGCATATCATCTTCTATTGTCTGTCTTTTTCCCATTTTCTAATTGTATTGTTTTTCTTTTACAGTTAAATTTTGAGAACTCTGTGTAGATTACAGATACAAGTCTACTGCTGGCTATGTGGTTTGCAAATATTGTCTCCCAGTCTATAAATTGTCTTTTTATTTTCTTAAAAACCTCTCTGCATAGTACTAGGTCTCAAAGATTTTCTTCTATGTCTTTTTCTAAAAGTTTTGTAGTTTTGCATTTTATATTTAAGTCTGTAATCCATTTAAAGTTAACTTTTATATTAGGAATGAGGTTTAGGTCTACATTTCTATTTTTGCTTATGAATGCCCATTTGCTCCAGTATCATGGGATCAAAAGCCTGTATCTTTTCTCTATTGGATTGCTTTTGAACCTTCATCAAAAATCAGTTGGGCATATTTGTGTAAGTTTCTTTCTGTTATGTATCCTATTCAAATGATCTATGTGTCTTCCCTTCCGCCAATACCAATTTCTTATTCAATGGTCTCGATATCACAGAGACAATGATTGATGTCCCTCATTACAGCTTGGTGAGAATGGAATTTTAGGCTCTCTTTGAAGCCTTCACTGGTGTCATTGGGGAGTGGAGTCATTTTTTTTTTCTTTTCTGCAGTATTTGGTTGGAGTAGCGTGGTTACTGTCTGAACTTAATTTTCTGCCTTGTTCAGCTATCCCTTTCCTGGGCCCTTGGCTAGAAAGAGCAGGCTTTTCTTGGCAATTTTTTTGTCTGCACCCACTGGCATTTCACGATTGCCAGCATCTTGAGGTCTATGTTTGGAATATATGTGGGAAAAAAAAAAAAAAAACCTCCAGAGAATTCCCCACCATGTTGTTTCTTGAGTCCTGAGGTCCTGATGCAGTCGAAGTGGAAATCTGACACACAAAATTTTACCTCCAACCTAGATCTTTTCTCTATGGTCTGGAAATAAGTATCACAATACCTCAATGTCATCTACTCCTGTATATCTCAAAGGCACCTCAAACATAGCTTGTTCAAAACTGAACCCACTCGGAATGTCGCACTTTAGTTTTCCTGATACACAAGCCAAAAATTTAAATCTGTTCCTAACACTCTTCTCATTTTGAACCATATGAAGTCCTCTTGATTTTTGATTCAAAATATTTTTTTGTCTTCCCACTTCTCTGTATTTGCAAGCCACAAACCTAATCTGAGCTACACTCATATCTAACCAAAATCTTCTGCAAAATCTCTTGTGTGATCTACTCATATACTCTCCCTCTCCCAAATTCTTCTCCATATTACAGCTGGAGGGACCTTTTCAAAACACTATCATTATTATTAACACATTTGTATTGCTTTTAGGATATTGATTTTTAAAATATGTAACATCACCTATAAGCCTTATACACATCTATTATAGATGCTCAATAAAAATTTGTTGATAAATAACTATAGTACTCTAACATTTTGTTTGGGTGCATGCCTCCCTAGTTACCCAGTGGAGAGACATATCCTAAAAGCTTATGTACCCTCAGTAAAATAAAAATATGTAAATGTTTAATGATGATGATCTTAGTATTCTAGTGATTTTATACAAGGAGATCACATCTACAGAATGATTAAAGGGGAAGTCTGTGCATAAGTAATTATAAACAGCAAATTATTAACCATTGATATGGGAAATAATTTATCTCCTTAATAATTAGTATTTGTTTATAATAGAAATATCCTCAAAATTCTCAAGTCTATATACATTTGTAAAGCACTACTCACTTCTCACGTATATTGGGAAATGTATAAAATATGCTTGCAGTTTTACAGAATAATACTTTCAGAGAAGGACTGATTATAAGTTAATAAAAAGATTAACTTGGACAACAAAATGACAGAATTGTAACCAATAAGATTGTTCATACAGCCTTCCCACATAAATGTTAAATTATCACAAGTTTTTAACTGTGTGAACTAAGTATATTTACTGTTGCATCCATTGCAGAATATCATCAAAATATTGTTTGAGACATTAGGAATATAGAAAGGAAATATAAAATAATGCCTCTCCTCTTGATAATCACAGATTATTTGGGAGAAAAAATCATAAGACTACTAGAGACTAAAAAGAATGAAATATATTAGCTGTAGAGCCAAGTTAAAAGAAAAGGCAAAGTAAGAGAGAAACCAGTGAGGGATCGGTAAATTAGAGAAGAATTATTAGGAAAAAAAAATAGAGCATCAGGTGCGACACACAGAGAGAGAGAAACATGGCCAGAAGCAGGAAAAAAATACAAGTAAAAGGTACAGAAGCAAGAACAGATAGGACCACTATTAGGGAAATAGAAACCAAGAAATTTCTTGGTAAATTTGTCCAGCTACAAGTGACAGATTTTCAGTATATGATTCAGAATGTAATATCAGTATGGACTCTAGGAGATCAAATAGTTTTCAACCTTCTCTCATGCCATAACCAATTTATATCTCAAATTTATAAGTATCGCTTAAAGTTCAGACATAGGCTCCAATACATTAATTCTGTGACCTGGGATTAGGTTCACATTTGAGGGAATTGATAAAGCACATCCCAGCTACGATTTTTACAGCTTATAGGGATGTGATAGGATTCTGTTTCACATGTTCAACTTCTTTCCATTTACAAAAAAATTTTAGTCTACATTATTTTAAAAATTGCTCAGCAGTGACTCATGCAAATCATATAGAAAAAAATGTAACATTTTATTTTGGGGGCCCATGGAAAATTTAGATTATGATAATATTTAAACACAGCTAAAATTGGGTCCTTCAATATTATTATTAGTTTATATTTTCTCTAACCTAGATATGCTTCTTTTGTGTATTTGATTTTCTGCTATGGTGTTTCTTCATCTGACTCGTAATGGTGGTTACCATGGAAGGAGGAAATGTGTCATCACATGAACTTGAGCATAATTACAACAACTTTCCAAGGGAAATCCATTTGGTCAAGCATATGGAAGAAGAAAGCATATCTATCACATTAGAAAAGAAAATTTCAGGAAGTTGTAAAATTGACTCTCTTGAAGTTATTTCAAGAGTTCCATTCAATATAGTAAATATAGTATAGAGAGTATGAAAAATTTGGAAAATTTTTATATATAAAATTTTTTTTTCCAATTATGGAAGTCTGGGATATTGCTAAGATGCTACTAAAATATTAACGATAGTGATGACTACATGTGTGAGCGACATATAAAAAGTGCTACCAAATTCAAAGGTCCACTTAAGGGCTTATGCAATAAGGTTATATGGAGGATCTGGGAGTAAATTAAACCTTGAAGGAAGCCTGGAATTTTACTGGTAGCATTTTTTTTTTAATTTAAAAGAGAGAGCATGAGTGGGGGAGAGGGGCAGAGGAGAGAGAGACAGAGAGAGAGAGAGAGAGAGAGAGAGAGAGAGAGAGAAGAAAAGAATCTCAAGCAGGCTCTACAGTTATCATGGAGCCTGATGTGGGGCTCCATACAATGACCCTGGTATCATGACCTGAGCCAAAATCAAGACTTGGAAGCTCAACTGACTGACCCACCCAGATGCCCTAAACTGATGGCATTTTTGAAGAGAAAGAGAGATTTAATTATGACAAGATTTAGCTCTAAGAACACATTTGTTATTAGTTTGAGGACTAACAATAGTATTTAACATTTCTTCAGTGTTTACTATGTGCCAGACTGTGTCCTAAAACTTTTACATGCTGTAACCCATTTAATCCTCTCAAAAGTCTCAGGAGTCAAGTGCCCTTGTCTCTGTTTTACAGAGGAGGAAACTAAGGCATGGAAAGGACAAAAAACCTGCTCAGGGCCACAGAACTAGTAAATGCTAGAATATGATTGAAAACCTGCAATCTGTTTCCTCTGCATAGAGCCTCTAACCATAGCAATTCATAAGCATGTAGAACTCTCTGTGTATCAGGCAGTGTGTACACATTTTCAGTTAATCTTCACAGTAATTCTAAGGGATCAGTATTATCTACGCATCTCAGAGATGAGGAAATTGAGATATAACAGGTCCAGGATTAGACCCATGGTATAACTCCTGTTTTCAATAGCTCTGCTTCCAGCTTGACTAAAATAAAGAGCTGTAAAGTATACTTATAGCATATACATTGGATAAGTCAATGACAGCCAAAAATAAAAGGATTTTAAGCAGAAATTTTTAAATTTGGACTTGATTCTTAAGACACATTCCTCAGTATCTAGGTGCTTGATAAATTTTGTTGAATGAATTAATGAATGAATGAATGAATATAAAGTTAAGTAGAGATATTGTTACACCAGCCTCTCAGTCAGATATTCAGTGGTAGTATGGATCATAAATAAATAAATAAATAAATAAATAAATAAATAATAAAATAAAATAAATAACAAAATAAAATAAAATAAAATAAGATAAATAAAATAAAATAACCACAACCAAATAGAGGTAGATTATTTTCTTTAAAATACTTTGCCTATGATTAGATTCTGCTTCTCCACGTCACCTACAAAATGCCTAGGTTATAGCTTTCTGATTTAAATAGCCACACTTCTGAGAGGCCTAAATCAGATTAGCAAAATTTTCCACTCTGTTACATATTTATTCAAATGCTAAGCATAGCAACAATAAAGAACATAATCATTCTTTATTTTTAAAAAAAGAAGCTTTCTCAATAGTCCTTGATTTTTTTCAGTTTTGCTTAGACTAACCTTAATTATATCTAGGTTGCCAGGCTGAAATCTTAAAATATGTTTTATTTGAATTTATTTAAAAATGTCTTTACTGGGGCGCCTGGGTGGCTCAGTCGGTTAAGCGGCCAACTTCGGCGCCGGTCACGATCTCGCGGTCCGTGAGTTCGAGCCCCGCATCGGGCTCTGTGCTTACAGCTCAGAGACTGGAGCCTGTTTCAGATTCTGTGTCTCACTCTCTCTGATCCTCCCCCGTTCATGCTCTGTCTCTCTCTGTCTCAAAAATAAATAAACGTTAAAAAAAAGTTTTTTTAAATAAATAAAATAAAAATGTCTTTACTTTTAAAACAATGTTTTAATCAAAACTGTACTCCTATCTCAAATGTTTCTAGAGGACCGTAGGCCAAATCAGTATCAAAATTCTTTGTCTCATCGTTGTTCTTCACATCACAGAAAAGTGTTTCCAATCCTTTCTTTGCTAATCTCTTAGATATGCTAATATTTCATCTTAGGTCTCTTTATGTCTCAAATAAAATGAGAAAAATGGCAAAAATAGAGAAAACAGGATCATCTTTCTGGTCTTCTGTTTTCCTGTTTTTCAACCTTGAGAACTACAGGGGGTGATATTATATACATATCAACATGGTTTGCACATATTTCCTCCTTTCTGATCCGTATTTTTATTTGACCTAGTGTGAAATAAAATACAGCTGACTCTTTTTTTCCCTTATTAAGCATACAACAGTGAATTGGTAACATTTTTTTTCCTCAGATTGCCTTCTGGAAGAATTTGTCATTACCTGAAAATTTTTCCCTTAAATAGTCAATATCTTCTAAGGAAAAAAAGAAAAAAGAAAAGAAAAGAAGAAAAGAAAAGAGAAAACTTAAATAACAAAACCATGAAGTCAAATACCTGATCTGTCTTATTTATTTTTAATTTAGGAATATATTTTCTGTAAAATCACTTTCATTATTAATTGGCCTTACAATAATTTTTAATGGATAATATTTCCATCAAATATAACTTGGAATTAAATATTTGATATATAGATTGATGTTCTTCCTTCTCTGTTGCAGCCCAGCGAGGCTATTCAAAGCCCATAATTAGCAAGTTTCTTCAGCTACTCCATAAAGGAGATAGTCCCATTCCTTAGAGTAGATAGAAAATACAAAAAAAAAAAAATCAAATGAAAATAAGTTGTTGTAAATGCCTAATTGAACTCTACACACCACTTCTCTTCCTGCTTATGGTTGCTATCCGTTTTTGTTTGTAGGGACCGAGCACCTTTTATTTTTACTTCAGAGATGGAGTACTTTATTACAGAAGGTGGGAAAAACCCACAGCATTTCCAAGATTTTGTGGAGCTTTGCTGTCGAGCTTATAATATTGTCAGAAGGCACAGTCGACTGCTCTTGAACCTGCTAGAAATGGTAAGTCCCTTGAGGAAACAACAAAAATAATAAGCTTCATATATGTCTCTCTTCCAGTAGTCTATTTTTGCTAATGGCTTGGATTTCCCCAAAGAGCTATTCAAACGAGAAAGGAATGAGCAAACTAAAAGTACCACTGTACAGCTTATAAACACATTTCTTAATAATTCATTACATTAATTCACAGTTATTGTCTCAAACATTTCTATTCACAATAATATTGATGTATTCATGGGTTATCTCAGTATATTTTGATTAAAGATTAAGGACAGTAGTTTAGAGTATTATATCAGTTGTTATTATGCTTTAGGATTTTTCAAAAGTACTTTAAAAAGTACTATCTCATTTACACATTATAACAAACCAATGATGTAGACCAAGCAAGGATTTTTCCTGGCTTCCCTCCCAATCTCTGCCTTTGATCATCTGCCTATTTTTCAGATTAAGAAATTAGGGGTCAAGAATATAAGACAACTTGCTAGCAACTCAACCACAGAATAGTACATTTAGTGGTGTACATTGGGTCTACTGAGTCATGCTCCTGTATGCTCTCTGTTGACTTAAGTGTAAAATTTAAGTGTAAAATTAAGTGACTTAAGTGTAAAATTTCATTTCACAGTCCAATGTTAAAGAGATGGACACTATATATACAGGGAGAGAGAAAAGGAATCTGACAGAACTATTTCTTGGAGAAGGAGGAGGTGATTCCTTTGGGCACACCCATATATACTAGTAACTACAGCAAAATGTAGGAGAGAAACACACCTTTGGTAAATCAATATGGTGCTTGGAGTCAATACAATAATCCCAAATAGCTGATTTACAACCTTCAGATGACAATAATTCTACTAGGTGCTGTTACTTAACTCCAATAAGATTATGTTTCCTCATATATTAAATGAAGATAATAGAGTCTACCTTGCAGGATTGATGAATAAATGACCTAATAGTGAATGTTATCCATGACCATTATACTAAGTGCTTTATGTGTACTAATTGATTTATATTTCATAATAACCTCATTAGATTATTAATATAAAGCACTCAGCATAGTACCTGTCATATAGTAGAGTTCAATTAATTTATTATGCTAGATCTTTATTAATCCAAAAGAGTACTGTCCAATATAATATCCCTACTCATATGTGGTTATTTAAATTTAAATTAATTAGTATTGACTAAACTTTAAAATTCATCTCCTCAATCTCACTAGCCACATGTCAAGTGCTCAATAGCCACATGTGGCTTAGTGATACCATATGGGACAACACAGATATAAAACGTTTCCATTATTGCAGAAAAGTTCTATTGGGTAGTATTGAATAAATGTTGACCTTGTTGCAATGAAGACTTGATTGGATCCTTGTTGTAACTTTCAACATATGTACCTTACTCTGTCTTAAAAAATCGATATTTAAAAAAGTATTATAAACATATAGTCTTTCATGCATAAGGACACTTTGGTTTCTTTGTGTAAACTAGATATATAAATTTTGCCCATGTCTAGAATTTTCAAGTTGGCTATTTCAATAATAGCCAGTGATTCATATTGGTAGATTTGCATTCTAACTCCCAATTCTATTAGGCCATATTGCAATTATGAGATGGCTAATGGTTAATAATCTGTGTTCATACCACAGAGGAAACTCTACAAGGACTAACTCTGTGACCTCGACTCCATTTACATGTAAAAATCCAGGTCATATCATTCTAATATTCTCTTGGGCTCTAACTGGCTCCAAATCATGAATTCATGAGGTCATGAGTACTTACTACATACCAGAAACTGTGAGGATGCATTTACATAGAAGACCCAGTCAGCCTTAAGGTTTTCAATATGATAAGGAAGATAAAATTTGTATATACAATAAATGAAGTGTCCAGCATTTCTACATATCTATAATGTTATAAATAACTGCACACAAGTACCATATTCTAACAACTACTTGAACCAGCAACAGACATTTTAAAAATAAACACAAAATAGAAAAGCACAAAATATAGATTATGCTATTTCTCAGGTGACACTAAAATTATGCTGAATAACAAAAGTAAGCATGCTAAAATAATGTGAGAGGACAGCCTTTTGAAAAAATTGAGAAGGCTATTGGTGGACTTTTTCCTCTTACTTAATAAACTTATCTACCTACCTGAAAAGAAAACTTTTAGCACATGTGTCATAATATATAAAATAATTATTAAAGAGCTTATGTAATGTTATTTCATTTAAAAGAAGGAGATAAATGATGTTTGAATCAAGTACTGAAGCAATTTTTCATAAAATAGTATTAAAATCAAATATTGAAGATTTCTGTTACAAAGTATATCCAAACAATCTTCGTATGTTTTAATCTTCCAGGTCTTGACTTTTAGGCTAAGAAGGAAATTTTGGCAGTACAGAGCCCTAATTCAGATTAAGCAAATAATCTTAGATTTAAACTCTCACAGAAATTAAAACAGACAGAAGCAATGTGGACCAATTAGACTAATGAATACATATGAAACAGCAGTATATTACTTCTGTTTCTGGTCATTTACCTCTTCATTCTCTGCTTTCGAGGTTTCTTTCTTATGGGATTCTGTAGATAATCAAAGCATCAGTAAGGTTTCAGGACCACACTTTCTCTGGCATAGCTTCCTATAAAATAAAAACAAATTTAAATTCATGAAAGAGTACTTTCTGCCCATGTGGGTACTCAATATTTCCCTCAATTCTCTCTCAAACTGACTCTTGTTGTATTAACTTCTTTTAAAAGAACTATATCTACTGCTCCATGACCCAGTTACAACTTGAGAAATAATTGACATGGGTCATAAATTCTATCTTCTGTGAATGGTCAGTATCCAGGATTATGAGCCACAAGTGTCTGGTAAGTCTACTATGGAGTTAATGGCTCATCCCTTGTTGAGAGCAGCATGTTTCCAGATATCCACAGTCCTTTTTATTTGCTCCTGGGAAAATCAGGGAAAAAAATAATCCATGAAATTCCCATCTTGCTTAAAAGCAAAACATCTGTAGGAGACCCAAGAGTGTTGCTGGCTGAAGTCACTAACATAAAAGCCTGTATTTCATCAGCTTTTCTCTCATTAAAAAAATCAATATCAGCTATTATGGAAGGCTCCCAAAGAACATAGGGACCATTCACCCAGTTTAAAGTGTTTATCACACCCATTATTATACCAGATATTTCCCAGAAGAAATCTTTCTAACTGCTCTATGAGGTGGCAAAGAGTGTCTGCTTCCCTAAGCATAACTATCAAAATAGATTTGGACTTGGAGAATAAAAGTAGAAAATTTAAAAGTGTTTCTGTCCTTTAAAAAGGAATTTATCTGTTTATCACCTGTATCTGCTCATTACCTATACTAGCCTAGCCACCCTTTCCCTTTCCTATTGCCCCAATTAAAGTTATTGCCCAGGGGCGCCTGGGTGGCTCAGTCGGTTGAGCGTCCGACTTCGGTTCAGGTCACGATCTCACGGTCTGCGTGTTCGAGCCCCGCGTCGGGCTCTGGGCTGATGGCTCAGAGCCTGGAGCCTGCTTCTGATTCTGTGTCTCCCTCTCTCTCTGCCCCTCCCCCATTCATGCTGTGTCTCTCTCTGTCTCAAAAATAAATAAACGTTAAAAAAAATTTTTTTTAAAATAAATAAAAAAAATAAAGTTATTGCCCATATAATCTAGGCTAAGAGGTACTTGAACCGCATCTCTGTGCGTCAGAGAACAGACATGGCTAAGTGGACCCGGGTATGAGGTCATCCTTACTCCAGTGGCAGAGTCACAATACTCAAAGCCGCCTCTCTGGGGAACAGAGCACATCAACAAGGGCAAAATTTGCTCTTGTTACCTTTAATTAGCCACATATCAAGGAGAAAGCTGAGTTCATCTACTTTGAAGCCATCTGCACTTGGATGTTGGTGCATAATGAGGGGGCCAGGGTGGGGGGTGGAGAAGAAGGATTAAGTGTAGGGTGTACTTCCCAAGAAAATGTTTGACAGAGTTCCAAGCAAGCAGGTGTGAATTCTGAGTATCTAGAGAACCCAGAAAGCAATTCAGATCTAGGGAAGAAAGCTGTTAGCAAGTAGAGAATCATAAGTCTAATAAAGGGGAAACTGTCTCAATAAGTACACAAATGTGTCCAGAACTCTAATTACAGAACTGAAAAGATAAAGCCTACTCTACACTTTAGTTGCTCCTGAGAATATACCTCTCTATGGTTGATTCTAAGTTTAGTAGTTGGGGTTGAACTTGGGCATTTTTTTTCATTTATTCATTCATTCATTCATTCATTCATTCACACATTCCTGCATGCATGCATTATTTCACAGACATTCATTAAGTTCCATTTGCAAGGTACCATGTTTGGTGATATAAACAAATTAATATCAAATAAAAACTCAGTTCCTGTCCTCAAAGATCTTAAAATCAAATATGACAAACATATATGTGAACCAAACATAGTGAAAGTAAGGCAGCAATAAGCACTTAAAAGAGGTGCGACCAAGATATAAATTGCTGTACAAAAAAAGCAGTAATTAAATCTTATCAAGACAATCTGGTGTTTCAAGCTGAAAAATATATTTAAGCTTTCAAAAAGAATTTCAATAGGTAAGGAGGGATAGGAAGGGAATCCCGGCTGAGAGAAAACTATAAGTATGTGTGGAAGCTCAAAGAACATGGGCGTGACATGCATTGGAAATAGAGGTAATCAAATGTACTTAGTCTGTGGTACACAGGGAGACCTATATAGACAATAGATGAAGTGACAGATCACAGTTAGATTACAAAAGACATTTATGATCAGAATGAGGATTTTGGACTTTGATATACAGACACCTGAGAACCTGGAAGTTTCTTTGCTTTTGATGAAGACAGTACCATCATCTAGCTTTGATTTTGAACTGACAACTCAGAAGCTATGTAATTAGAGACAGAGGGATTGGAGAAGTAGGAAAAGTTATCTAAGCAAATGAAAATGAGGAGCTGAACTAAGACAATAATTGCAATGGAAAGGAGAATGAATACAAGAGACCATTGAGGTGTTTTTTTTTTTTTTTTTTTTTCAACGTTTATTTATTTTTGGGACAGAGAGAGACAGAGCATGAACGGGGGAGGGGCAGAGAGAGAGGGAGACACAGAATCGGAAACAGGCTCCAGGCTCTGAGCCATCAGCCCAGAGCCTGACGCGGGGCTCGAACTCACAGACCGCGAGATCGTGACCTGGCTGAAGTCGGACGCTTAACCGACTGCGCCACCCAGGCACCCCTGAGGTGGTTTTTATAGAATTATGTTACTGACATTGGGAATCAGTTAGAAGAGGGAATCAAAGAAGATATGAATTTCTTTTTAGTTGGACAATGGTTGCACTAGAGATGGAGAGGAAAAAGGAGGAAGAGTTTATGGAAGAAGAGAATTTGCTCAAATTTAGATATTATGAGTTTAGATCATCCATAAGGAGAAGCAGTTAACAACTTTCCAGGACTACCTGATCTGTTTCGAGGTTTCAATTACTATCTATATGTTAATGATTCCCAAATCTATATTTACAGCTATATACTTTAGATCCCACCCAGCCCTTCAAATTTATCCAATTAATCACCCAGTTTTCTCAACTCTACTTCCTAAATATATTTAAAATCCAATAACTTTATTCTTTATTCATAAACATTCTCCTAGTCCAGTCTCTTATTTGGCCTCACTTTAATCCATTTTCCACAAATAACCACAATGATCTTTTAAAAACACAATTCAATTATTTAGTGCCCATTTAAAAACACTAAAAGAGCTTCCTTTTGCCTCTAGGATAAAGTACAAAACTTTTATATAGCTAAAAGTTCCTACCCTACTTACCTTTTCAGGCCCATCTCTTGTCACCTACCCACAGGATATCTTATGTTCCAGATGCTTTCCTGGAGTTCTTTTTGTGAAATAATGAAAGACATCTTGCGCTCCTTGGTACATCTATACATGCTGTTCCCTCTGCCTGGGTGGGGACAGTAGGAAAGAACAGTTTCAAATCCATTTTTTTCTCACTTGAACTTCATCAAGTCAATCATAAATTTACCCATCCTTCATAACCATATTCTCACTGTTTCCTTTACATTTTTAGAATTAGCAGCATTGTTCTTAACTTCCCACTACTGTAAGAGTGCCTCTATTCCAGAGCAGGAAATAATTTATCTTAGTCATAGAGGTACTGTTGACATTCTCCTCCTTCTCCACCTCCTGCTCTTCCTCCTTCTTCTTTTTCAAAGTTTAAATTTATTTCAGAAAGATCTACTTTTTCTCAAAAAAATTTTTCTTTCTTTTTGCCTATAACTAAAAGAATATTATCTCTTCAGTCTACAGTATAATATAAACACAGTACTTTTCCAAAGGCTGCCAGAAAAATATCTGAGCTTTTGTACAATTTTATCTTTAATTACTGCATTGCTTCAATAATCTTTAATAAATGTAATCACCACTGAAATAGGGAAAATTGTGTTCTTAGAGTATGAGTCATAGAGTCATGAAAGAACATAAGATTAAGAGCCAGAGGGATGAGTTTTATACTCTGTGCTTACACACCATTTGATCTGGACACTTCACTTATGCTTTTTTTGGGATTAAATTTTTCTTCTTTAAAATGGGTATTGCGATAGGGGCGCCTGGGTGGCGCAGTCGGTTAAGCGTCCGACTTCAGCCAGGTCACGATCTCGCGGTCCGTGAGTTCGAGCCCCGCGTCAGGCTCTGGGCTGATGGCTCAGAGCCTGGAGCCTGTTTCCGATTCTGTGTCTCCCTCTCTCTCTGCCCCTCCCCCGTTCATGCTCTGTCTCTCTCTGTCCCAAAAATAAATAAACGTTGAAAAAAAAAATTAAAAAAAAAATAAAATGGGTATTGCGATATAATTTTTGTGTAATAATTTATAACGTATAAAGCTCTTTCTTATTCATTAGCCATTTGATTGCCCCCGGAACATGTTGAGTATGCTTATCTCCACTTTCAAAATGAGAAGATGGAGATTCAAAGAGGTTAAGAGACTTTCATGATCATTGAGATTTTTAATAGTGGGTCCAGAAATTCTGATACTAGAACCCTTATCATTCTACCATCCAATGCTGACTATGCTTCTTCTACAAGAAGACAAGATAGGGATAATAATACTATCATGTTTATTTCACTGGTTTATGATGAAGATAAAATTAAATTATTATTATTATTTTAAAGTTTCATTTGTTTTTGAGAGAGAGAGAGAGAGACAGGGTACTAGCAGGGGAGAGGCAGAAAAAGAGGGAGACACAGAATCTGAAGCAGGCTCCAGGCTCTGAGCTGTAGCACAGAAGCTGTCATGGGGCTCAAACTTGTGGACCATGAGATCATGACCTGAGCCAAAGTCTGATGCTTAACTGACTGAACCACTCAAGCGCCCCAATAAAATTAAATTATTAATCTGCAAGCACTTTGACAATTTTATTGGTTCTTCTTCTTATTGTTGTTTTGTTGCTTCTATTAGTAAATACAGGAAGTTAAAAAATCATGAACTGCTATCCATTCATGATTATAAACTGAAAGGCTTTGCTGTATAAGTTTAAGTGTATATGCATTTGTCGAATTAACCAAGTAAACTTAACCAAATTTAACTAAGATCTGATTTACATTTATTCTGAGGTTTTGTTTGTTTGTTTGCTTTTGTTTTGTTTACCTGCTAAGATGCTACATGCAGGATTGCCTGAGCTGAGTGGAATTCAAGACCTGAAATATGTGTATAATAATCTTCGTCCACAAGACACAGACCTAGAAGCAACAAGTCATTTTACCAAGTAAGATAAGCTGTGAATGTATGAGTATGCATTTATTCATGTGTACAAATACGTTTCACATTTGAGGTGATTTCAGGGTGAACAGTCAGTGCTATAAAGCTGTCATTTCTATAACCAGCTTGTGTCTTCTTTCCCAAGGGATAGAAAGGGAGCAATGTGAATGTCGAGGAGAGGGCCTTAGTCAGTGTTTCTGTACCATGCTATTGTTTGCTAACCAGCCTCTTCATCTATTACATTGCTCAATAAGAGGTCACTAAAAAGAGCAAGGACTGACATAAATAGATTGGTTGCTCTACTTGAACTATGTCCAGGAAAACAATTTGGAAAAAGAGATTTATGATGAGATATGGACTCACTACTTTCAACTCTAAGACAATACAAATATTGGAGTATTTGGTAACTATCTTCTATTTTAAATCTATGTTTTTTTAAAGCAAGTCTGAGAAAACACTAA
Organism: Leopardus geoffroyi; assembly: GCF_018350155.1. Classification (NCBI taxonomy): domain Eukaryota; kingdom Metazoa; phylum Chordata; class Mammalia; order Carnivora; family Felidae; genus Leopardus; species Leopardus geoffroyi. Next base: position 51,703,468 of record NC_059341.1, read on the forward strand.
TATACATCAAAGAAAGAGCCTGTCCAGAATATAGTGAATATTAATTACACTCAAAATCATTGTCAAAAGGGTGGTGCATTTTATAATAGAAGATTCCTCTGAACTTCAATTTTTGAATGGATAGCATAATTGCTAGCAAATTCTAGGTGTCAATAAATGTGAGCATAATTATTATCATAGTAAAGAGTTTAAGTAGAGAAATACACTTTTTCCTATAACTCCTTAATATTGAATCTTGAGTCTACTTTTTAATTGTTCAAATACTTCAGAAATTTGTAAACACAGATTATACTCTTTTTAATGGATGTATGCTTTGTCTTTTTGAGGAAAACAGTATTTAAAATAAAATCTTTCCCAGCCAATTATTACTTTTACTCTTCCCCTTCCAGAATGTATAGTGAGGACTCTCTCTATTACAAGGGAACAATGAGAGTTGATTGGGCCATCCTACATAAAGAATTTCACTTTTGCAAAGAATCTGTCTTTTGTGAACTTTACTAGATAGGCTCCTCTTGTGGTTGAATAGAAGCAATATGGTAGAATTATAGAATGCTAGAGCTGGAAGAGACCTCGTACTTCATTTATTCTGACGATAAATATGCAAATAAGTAAACTGAAATTCAAAGAATTAAAGGTCTTGCCTACAATAAAAAAAATAGTAAGAAATATAGCTAGGATTAGGGCCCATAGCTAGGACTTCAATCCCCTGGTCTAGGGTTTTTCAACATTTAATATAGAAAACTATATGATACCATTAAGGAACACCAGGCAGAGCCCTTGCCAAAAATATACATTTCTGCTACCTCCTTTGTTTCTGACATTCTACCATAAGAGATTCTTTAGTGGAGTCTGGTAGGTTTTTTGAGTCTTGAAAAATGCCCTCTGGTAGTAAAGGTTATCTCTGAAAGAAGCATCTGTTTATGTCTACTTAAAAAACTATAAATATTAGTTGACAATTGTCTGTGGCCAAAGACACTAGCTTAAAGATTTGCATAAGTGTTTCAGATCCTTGATTTTAAGGATAAGAGACTCTCAAGTTGCCTCAGCTATTGGGGATGGGGGATTTGTGTGAAAAATCCTAGGGAAAGGCAAACAACCGGCCTCGGGAAGAGCAGAAGATCTTCTGTCACAGAGCCTGGAAGGTCCTTCAGAGTTCAACACAGCTCTGGGATCCCATCAGCAGGAAGCAGCTTTATACTCCAGCTGCTCACCCCTGGTCTAGTTACCTCCGTCCTAAGTAGGTGAGTGCACATGGTACCAAAAATAGCCCCCTCAGGCTATCCAATTATGATCTGAGTGGGATGCCTTTCTTTGAAGTGGGCTGCTGCACTACAGGCACAATGATTGATGTGTCAGTGGGACCTGGTTGGGAGATAGAGTTGCAGAGAGAGGTCCAGAAAAGATGAAGGTTGGAAACACGTGATTCAGCTAAAGCCCGTGTTTGATGTGTCATTGCTTAGACAGTTTACAAATAGTCCCTACTACTACCTAGAGCAAAGGAAAGAAACTATATATTGGATGAAGACAAGCTCTTTCAGGTCCTGGCCACAGGGAAAATGTCGATAGGCTTTGTCTGCCAGAGTTCCATCCCTCCACATTTTCTGACTTTAACTGATACACCCAGATCTATAAAGAGCAGAATCTTCGACATGAATGAGCCTGCCTACATTTACTTATGTCCTCTTCCTAGTCAAGAGGTTGTGAACTAATATGGGAAGTAGATCTAAAGCCACTAATCTCCTGGCAGTGAGCTAGACCTCATTATCCTGCCTGCATATTTCTGCCAGGCTAATTTTCTCACTTTTAGATGTTATATAGTATGTTCTGTTAATTAAACTTCTTTCTACAATTTTATGGTAAACAACTTGTTCTCCATTGCAGACTTAAAAGGCATTTGGTCATCTAAATAAGGGCACATCATTTCTCTGTTCAATAATTGTTTTTGACTTGCCATTTCGTACCTCTTACTTTTGACAACCTTATAATCTGATTGTCTTTATCAAGGTTTATCCACTCCACCTCTATTATTCCCAAAGGAATCCTCTTCTGGGTAGATAAATTTCTCATATACATTCATTCCTCCTTTGTCTATTTAATACATCAGAAACGCTTCCAAAGAATCAAAAAAATTACTGGAATGGGGGGGAGTATGATCTAACTTTCAACTCTACGTATCCCTTAAGATGCTGGACAACTAGGTTCTTGTCCATGAAACCTCAGATTATTCCCATCATGACTAGTCTTGTTCTATAATCCTACAGAATATGTGCTATTTCATGCTGTCCTTAATTTATTACTGAATTACATGATGTCTAGTATATCACCTTAATACACTTATTGGTTATACCAGTTTCTCCCAAGTAAAACAGGGGACATAGTCCCACTTTTCCACTTTCAAACATATCTGAATGTGAAACATGCCTCATTCCCCTTAAGATATATTTTAAAGTTTAACAGGAAATGCAATGTAAACATCAAACATTAAGTCTATAAAAGTTATATAATAATGGCTAACATTTAGGGTGGTATTTCTTGTGTGTCAGGCCCTGTTCTAGTGCTTTTCATAGAGTAAGTTGTTTCATCATCATAACAAGTCTGTAAGAAAAATGATTAGTAATACTGATAATAGCAATTATAAATAAAGAGCATGGGAGGAAACTTTTGGAGGTAATGGGTATGTTTATGGTATAGGTTATCCTAATAGTTTCACAAATGTGTAGTCATCTCCAAACTCATCAAGTTGTATATATTAAATATACACAGCTTTTTGCATGTCAATCATACCTCAGTAAAGTGATTTTAAAAAAGTCTGTAAGATAATATAATTTTAATCTAAATTTTTAGATTAGGATACTCAGACCCCAGAGAAGTTAAACAATTTACCAAAGGATATAGCCAGCTGTAGACGTAACCACAATGTGTATCCAGGGGGTTATGCTACAGAGTGTGAGGTCTTACACTCTATCCTGTGGGCTCAAAACCACCCCTCTCATATGCAGGCTCTTGGGGTATGTCGCTTCATAATTCAGACCATAGTTTTCTCAAGGTTCCTTAGAGCCCACTTTGGCTACAGTTTGAACAAAGCAGATCTTTTGTCTCACATCTTGACTATCCCAAGCCTTGATGGAGGACAGATGTTCCTTCCCAGTACTATCATCTCTGTGCCATCACCAGGTGTCCCCTGGATGTTTGGTTTAGGATCTGCTATGTTTGCTGCCCCAGGAGACCACCATGGGGTAATTTGACTCCAAGGTACTCAACCTCTTTCCTTTCTCTGATTTGGCTCATTACCAGATGCCTTGAACCTCTCTGTCTTTCCCCTTTTCTGCTCAGAGAAATCTCCCATGAGACTCATGTCTCCCTTTAGTGATATATTTTATCCTATAATCTCAACTACATACCTTTATTTTTAGATATGATTTAATGTGTTTTGAGTTTGCCTTTCCACATGTTCTCTTAAGTTCTTTGGTAAGCAAATGTGGATCGTGTGCTGATGATCTTTCCTATCACACAGCACTGTGAAGACCCTGTTATGGAGATTTAAGAAACCTCAATTAATTGTGACTAGGATTCTTAACCATTTGAAAAAGTTACTTAAGATCTCTCTATTATTTATATATTAAAATTTTTTAATCTAATTATAGGATATTTCTTTTGTTAATACTCAAGCAATATATAGAATGAATTTATAAAAGTAGCCTGATTAATTAAAAACAATAGTGGAATTTTGAATGACTTGATCCACATGATTAAAATAAACGTGAAAAATTATGTGCACTTGTTTACTTTTCTGTGTAAATAATATTGTTATCTTAAACTGTGTTCTCTGACATCACATGGGTTACAAAACTGAAGGAGATACTTGAATAGAGACGCCAGTGCACATATTTTACCAAAAAAGGAAAGTTATGTAATGGATATTACATATCCATTATGTAATGGATCCAGCATTAGTCTTGGTGCTTCAATGGGTGACATTAATTCTAATATACTTTTGAGAGCCCCTGTATATTTAAAGTCTGTGTTCTCTGTGTTCTGACAGGCTAAAAGTGTTTTATACTACTGCTTATTCCAATATTACTACTAAGATAGAAATAAAAATAAGAAAATCCACCATCCACCACCACCACCACCAAGCCCACAGATGTGGGTCATGAATGAGGACTAAGCCATCTGAGACACAGCATGTGTGGCTACCTTAAGTGCCCAGTCCTGACTACAGTAGCAGTAAGAGGCTGCCCTCTTGATATTGTTTGAGACTTGAAAGAAATGGCTTTTCCTCCCTCTCTGAGAGAATGCTTTATTTATGAACAATATAGGATCCTACCTCATTCTTGGGTATTTGCACTCAGGCTTAAGAGGTGATCATAAGTGTTTCAGAAGATGCTGTACTCAGCGTGGCATTAAAAATTGTATTACAATTAATGGCATTTAGAGAAAAATGAGAATAAAATTCTTTTACTGACCACAAAGGTTTTTCACAGCATTGCCAACTCCTCTCTCTGCTTCCCTTACTTTTTTCGACTCGCCTTACAGCTGAGTGCTGTTGAATAGAATCAAGAAAGTCTCGTGACTCAATTCCTGCAAATGGATACTCACATGTAATACCTCTGCAGAGCCCACTGCTAGGCAACAAAGGCAACGATCCATTAAAATGCTGTCTGAATGGGTTACTTTAGAAATTTCAATCACTTTCAAACCTCGGGTTAGCTGTCCTTAGAAACAGATAACCTATTTCACAGACTGGACTGGGATCATTAAGCATAAATTTCCCTGCCTACCTCCCCTCCCACATACAGATCATGCTTTTCACTTCATCCATTTTCTCCTCCAAACATGTGAGAGAAAATTTTCCATGTATTTCCAGATATTCTATTTGGCCTGCCACACAGATTCTTTGGTTTAGTGAGCATAAGATCTCTGGCTCTTTGGCTAAAACTGAAGGCAGCTAGAAGCAAAGCACAAAACTCCAAACTTAAATTTTGTTTTCATGAGGTATTTTGGTAGCAAGAGCCAGAGATTCTATCTGATATCCTTGGAGAAAAGGGTATAAATGGACTCAAATCGTAACCTAACAAGTCCCAGAAACCAAAAGGACCTGATTTCTAGAGGAAACAAAGGACTTCTACTCTGCTTACTCTGCCTATATTTTACCTCTTTGCCCATTGGCCAGTATTGTCTAGTGGAAATTCCAGAGAGAGACAATCTAATTGACTTAAATAGTTGCCTTTGTCCCCACTGGACAGAATCCTTCACACAAAGCCATCGTGGATTCTGTTGCCTATCCTTACACCTATCATGGGCCATTCCTTGCCAAAGAACAGCCTAGAGTTTCTTCTCTGAACTTTGAGCTTTAGAGAGAGCAATCTTAGTTATGAGGAGCCATTGGGCAGAGCAGGCACAATGACTGTCCCAACCAGTACAACCATGAAGCCACTGGAAATGTTGATGACATCCAGAAAAAGTGCTCCTGGATTCCACATAGACAAAGGAGCCAGGGTCTGTGAGCCTCCTGAGTGTGCAGACATAATGCCAGAAACTTCCAGTGTTTCCCTCATTCTTCCTTAGTTATTTTTCATGGCTACAGAGTGAAATGAGACTCTTTGTGCTCAATGCCTCAAAACAGTTAAATGGCCTTCTGTCTAGTTTCTCTTTGACATTAAAGAAAATACGGGAGAGGGATGATTCTTGGATTCTTTTGTCCTTAGACTTTCTTGATGCTTTTCTAGTACTTTGCAAATTGTTATCTCTTGGATTGTTGTAATTCCACAAATATGGATCAAAGTTTTCTTTTGCCTTAGTAACCATTGATACCCATAGAGATAAATGCTCACAAGAAAAACAAAAAAAAGACAAAAAACAAAAAACAAAAACCCAGAACCTAGAGGAATTACCAATCATGATGTCCAACTTTCATTAAATTAGGAAAGCAGATTTCAAAGAGATATGCAAATTAAAACAGATGGAAGTTTCTTTTTCATTGTGAAAGTCTCTCATTAAAAAAAAATAATAATTGTAAAAACAAATCTGAACTAAATTGACTTTATAAGCCACTTTTTAACTGAAGGTATAATACCTTTTACAATACTGTATTTCCTAAGTTGCATGACCTAGTCACACTCATTACAATGTTCCATAGCTTGGCTGCTGTTCTAAATTTCTGCAATAGGAGAGTCTCTGTTTTTGAATTATACGAGCTACGCTGAGAATTTGCCCAATTTGCCTAAATATCAAGTCATGATACACCTTAGCTATTAGCTTTTAAAAAAAGATATTTTAACTTTTCCGGAGACTATCAGTCTAAAGGTTAAGAGCATTTGGAAAGTTCAATGCACCCACCCAGAGTGCCAGAAGTCATTAGTTACAAAAGATGAATAGTCCAGATGGCGCTGTTTCACAACAGCTGCTAACCCCTCAACAGCTAAGGGCAACAGCCTATCCTCACTGGTATTCCTGACAGACACTATGTGTTGCATAGGATTGCTATATTCCAGGGATTTCACAAACAGCTAAAGTAATTTATTATTTTTAAATATATTTTTCACATTTCAAAGATTTTTGTTACCTTAATTATAGCACCAATTATCAATTGGTTATCAATTGGTTATCAATTATTATTATTGATTTTTCTATACTATTGCATGTTAAGATTTTTTTTTTTTTTTGCTTTGCATAAGATTTCATGTTAATGTCATCAATAAAATGAGCTGGCTTTGGGGAGGGTGGGATGGAAACCTGGAATATCATTTTACTGGCATAATATTTACACATAATAAGACCAGTCCATCAACCTTTTTCTAGTTCCTTTATTCCATCTGATCTGATGTGGCTGCTTTTTCTAAGTAGCCTCCCTAAGAAAGTATAAGAATTACTTATTGATAGTCAAGACCATGGAGCCTGGAATTCCTGTTTGTATGCAGAGTTAGGTCCCTGAGATGACATTTACATAAGACTCACTAACCTTATAGGTAAATTTTTGAAGACTTCAAACTTTAACTTGGAAAAGAGCAAAGTTTTTGTTGTTGTTTGTTTGGTGTTTTTAAGCCACATTCTAAGCTATGAAGCAGGAGAAAAGAAAACAAAAATAAGAAAGAAAGAAAGATAAACCTAAAGCTGCCTCTTGTTTTAACCTTTATTTTTTGTAGGATTTCAAGAGAGTTCCCCATAAGTCATTTTCCATAAAACCATAAATCTGCACATTTATTTTCCCTTGTATCCCTCTATCTGTAGTTTGCTACTTTTTGGGCTCATATATATTCATTTCTTTACTTATTTGGTAGTAAGTTTTCTGAAATAATATTTGCATAATATTACTCTGTTTCCAATGACTTTTCATATGTTACCTAATTCAATTCTATCAACAGTCTTGGGGGAATGGCATGGTTTAGTCATCAACTATGTTTTATAGATGAAACAATTGAGTCTCCTGGAAGCTAATTGACTTTCTTGAGATCACAGGCAGAACTAATAAGTGAGTTCAGAATAGAGCAAAATTGATTTCTTGCATAATGGATGTTCTTCCCAGGACCTTAAGCAAAATCACATGGAAAAAAATCCTACCTATGAAAGTCCTAATACTCTGATAATCTCAGATAAATATAGATTTTTTTTAACTCTGATGTCTTCAGGTTAAGTGAAAGAACAAGGTAAGAAAACATCTAAACATCTAAATATTTAATAAGAAAATATCTAAATGCTTATAGCCATGTATCTCAAATTAGGATACCAGGCCATCAAAGCCACAAGGATTAATATGAAATATCCTTTCATAGTATCTATTTTATTTAAAATTTAAGGTTAGAACATGAAGCTTAAATTTTTGTGTTCTCACATGTGTACATACATATATGGCCAAAAGCATCTCTTTTTCATGTCAGACAATCTTGAAGTTTTAAAAATAAAAATGCATAGACAGAAACTTTTTTTATTGAGTATCAAGAATGATTAGTCACTGAATTCATCTCATAATATTTTTTTTGGCTAAAAAAAATATGGGTTTGAATACTTATTGTCCAGTATAAATTTGCAGCAAAGTAGGAATTATCTTGATAGCACACTTTATAGGTTTAACTATGAGAAAACATTGGTCATATATTTTAGAGATTACAAATTCAATGTTGAGCTATTACTTTTCTTAATGGAATAAAACAAACTGTGACAAAGTTGTATTAAGTCATTGTTCCCTCTGAATCGTTAAGAATGACTCACAAAGCTGGACACTCAATCAGGAACTCCAATACAAAAGACAAAAAAAGTAATGTGTTTATCACACACGCCAAAATCAAAGCAAAGTGAAGTTTGGAGGTTAAATGAAGAAATTGGTTTATGGGGAGAATGAGTCACTTAAAAGTCTTCTGTTTATATACGATAAAATTATAGAGTCAATGGGGAAATAAGAATGTTCTTCTGCAAATTCCTTCACAGATAGTCTTTTGAGAAATGTTTTCTTTAGACTAAAGAGACTGACCAGTAAAACAGGTATTCTATCAAGCCACAAAATGATATAAACAACTTCAGCAATAGAAATATGCTCTTGAAATTCCCATCCTGTTGCCTCAGAACCTTCGCTCAACTGCAGTCCACGGCATTATAGACATCTCTCCTCAATGGTTACTCTGATGTAAAGCAGTGAAAAACTTTTGCCCCTTATAGTCACATATTAATATAAATGTGCACTCAAAAAATATCATAATATTTAATCTGAGAAAAAAACTGCTCTCTGTCTTTATGTTGAACCTGACACGAAAGACCAGACCTCCTGGATTCAACCCAATTTTCTGAGACTGAAAAACTCAATGGCTCATTCTCACACACACATAGCTAGGAAACCTGTTAGTAGCATTTGTTTGTAATGATAAGCTATTTAAAATATTTATGCCATATTAAAAGATAAGTATGTTATGAAGTAGAGTAGAATTTGTACAGATTTTTAAGATAGGACCTAAGGCTTAAGATTTTATGGTTATTTTATTACCCTTTGGACCATGTTCCCTTCAAGAACAGGCTTCAGGAAATACTGTTAAATGTTTTTCTAAGCATTATTTCTATGTAAAAATTAAAGGATCATTATTTTAGTGCCTTTATTCCATCTAAGAATTCCATGCTAAATGTATTGATTGGCTAATCTTAAAGACAAAGTTGAAATACTGTTTATTATAAATAATCCACAATGAGAGCAAAGACTGTGGAATCAGATAAACATGAGTTGAAATTTTTGGTTACTACTTTCTAGGTGATGTCACCTTTGGTATTCATTTAACCTTTCTTGGTCATTTTTTCTGGCATCATTGCTAAAATAATTTTACTGCTTTCCTATAAGGATGAAAAGATTAACATAAGGCATTTAGTGGCACTGTTGGCCAAAGTATATATACTCCCTGAGGGCAGAAATCTGATTTCTCTCCTTTACTTCTATGTCCCAACACATAGAACAGTGGCTGGCAGGGAGCTGGAAGTGTTTATCAGGATGATCTGGAAGCTTTCCCTAAGAAATTTAAGAACTGGTTCCTTCAAAATGTGGCTTTGAACCTGTAATATAAGGATACTCCAAAGCATAATCCTGCTGATCCTGCCATTAAGCAAAATAAATCACAGGGCTGCCACCTGCATAAATCAGATCCTTGCAGAGGCCTGAAACCTACTGCTCTCGGGTCCCCAGTCCCAAATTGGGTCATATTTAACAGCACTGTGCTATCAGGCCTTAAATCTATCACCTGCAAGAGGGGAGATGGATTGGTGAAAGTCTGCCCTAAAACTATAGGCTTATCATAAAAGTTCATCCTTCATCTCCAGTCTTCCTACATCTTAACTGTTGGGCATCATAAGAGTAAGGCATGGACATAGTTGAAATTTTATGAAGGTGAATACATTAGAATTTAAGATTTATGGTTCATGGCCTATCGTCATGAGAAGCGAGTACATGCTGTTACCTTAGCTTTCCGCCCCCCACACAAAATATGTTCAGTAAATATTTGTTGAATGAATGAATGAACGAATGATAGGGTCTCCATAAATCATGATTAGCATTATACTCCCGCTATTATTATCTTCATTCCTTAAACTATGAATGAGAAAAGAAATAAATGTTTTATACTATACTATATACCCATAAATTCGTAAAGTCAAAGAATATCTTTAGAAACATGAACATGTGGAAGTGAATAATGATCAGTCATATTTTAACTTTCTTAGCAAATTTTGGCCTAGATTGATGTTTAATAATGACAAATTTTGGAATTTATTTTAAAGAGTCTAATACCAAAACAAGATAGATGGGTTGAAGTTTTACAAAATTGAGGGGGAAATTATTAAACATTATTGAACTACATGGTTAACATTGAGGATATGTCAGATTAGTCAAAAGAAGGCATTGCATGATAACTTTGATAGATGCCAACCCAGAAAAGTAGTATTTAATTATATTCAACATCCATTCCTCTTAGAAAATTTTAGTAAGCTCAGAATGGAAGGAAACTTAGGTAAATATCTTACATTTAAAACTGGAATATTGACGGGGCACCTGGGTGGCTCAGTTGGTTGAGCATCTGACTTTAGCTCAGGTCATGATCTCACGGCTCGTGAGTTCAAGCCCCGCATCGGGCTCTGTGCTGATAGTTCAGAGCCTGGAGCCTGCTTCGGGTTCTGTGTCTCCCTCTCTCTCTCTGCCCCTCCCCTGCTTGCACGCTGTCTCTCTCTTTCTCTAAAAATAAATAAAACATTAAATACATAAAAAAAATAAAAATGGAAAACTGCAAGCATTCCCGTGAATGTCAGGAGAAAGATATGAATACCTTTATATTGATAGTAAAGCTCTATGTTTAAGTTTTATTATATTCTCATTTTCCATTTGAATAAGAAAGCAAATAAAATAATTCTATAGAATTAAAAAATATAGAGTAACAAGAGTTCAGTAAAGCAAGTAGTTACAAGATAAAACATTCAAGACTCCATAGTAAATAAGATTAAAGGGGAAACTATATGATCACCTCAATAGATAAAGAAAATGTAGTTAATAAAATTTAGAACCACTCATTTTTTAAAAACTCTAGAAATAGAAATGTAAAGAAAACATTATACTTAATGGTGAAACATTGAAAACTTCTTTATAATCAGGAACAAACCAAAAAGGCTTACTATCACCACTGATAACATAGAACTGGAATTGTTATCAGTGCAAAGGGTGACGAAACTCTAGCATTACTTACAGATTACATGACTCTGTCAATACAAATTTTGGGAAGATTATACAGAAATATTGTTAGAATTAATACCAGTTTAAACTCTACTCATATATTATCAAATATTAGTTAAAAATAGGAAAAAATAGCATTTACCATTTGCCATACAAAAATATGTTCAATTAATAAATAAATCCAACAAAAGATATGCAAAACTTCCACAGGAAGAAAACAATGCAAAACTCATTCAAAGAGATGTAAAACAAGACCTAACTACATGGAAAAATCTATCCTGTTTACCACTTGCATGTATCAATAATGTAAGATGTTAAGTCTCCTCAAATTTGATGTATAGTTTTAATGCAATACCACTCAAATCCTTACACATCTATTTTGTGTATGGGTGAGTTTGATAAGCTGATTCTAAAGTATATTTGGCAAATTGCGGTGCCTGGGTGGTTCAATCGGTTAAGTGTCCAACTTTGGCTTAGGTCATGATCTCGCAGTTCGTGGGTTTGAGCACCATGTGGGGTGCTGAAAGCTGATAGCTGATAGCCTGAAGTCTGCTTCTGTCTCCCTCTCTCTCTGCCTCTCCCCTGCCCGTACTCTGTCTCTCTCTCTCAGTCTCTCAAAAATTAACTAATATTAAAAATAAATAAATAAATAAATAAATAAATAAATAAATAAATAAATAAATTTGGCAAATTAAAGGGCCTAAAATAGTGAAAAAAAAAAATGCCTAAAGAAGAAGAGGGTAAAAGAACTTCTGGATTTCAAGACTTATTATAAATTCCAGCTTTTAAGGAAGTGTGTAGGACTGACACAGAAATAGACAAATAACAAGTGCAACACAATGAAGAAGCAGGCCTGGGCTTATATGGAGCCTTAGTATTAGACAAAATTAAATCAGTGAGGAAAGAATAGTCTCTGCAATTTAAAAAAATTGGTTAAATTCTACATCTATACTTTCAAATAGTATGTGGTCATTTGAAAAAAATAGATTTTGGGGGCACCTGGGTGGCTCAGTCTGTTGAGCATCCAACTTCAGCTCAGGCCATGATCTCACAGCCTGTGAGTCGAACCCCCCACATCAGGCTCTGTGCTGACAGCTCAGAGCCTGGAGCCTGCTTCAGATTCTGTCTCTATCTCTATCTCTCTCTGCCCCTCCCTTGCTCTCTCTTTCTCTCTCTCTCAAACATAAATAAGCATTAAATAATTATTTTAAAATAGAATATTTTTTTCTCTGTTCTGAATTAGAAAGATTGTTCATTCAATAGATATTTGGGGGCCACGTACTATACCAATCACTATAAAATTTTTCTTCCAAAATATATTACTTAGTTAAATTAGCAAATTACAACATGACATGGAATTATGATTTTGATTCCTGTCTTTTTACTTCTATCTCACACATCATCATCCTTACAAAATAGTGCTCTTTTTGTCTAATTCTGTTCTTCCCCTCCTCTCTCTGTCAACCATACTGCTGTTCTTTGCCAGCTGCTAAACACCAGTCACCCATCATCCTCTGAGTTTCTAGACTAGCTGTTGTTTCTGCTACAAAAAAGTCTTTCATCAGAAGTCCCCATGGCCTACACTCTTGCCAAATTAAGATCTGTGTCAAATAGTTCAACTCTTCGCTGACCATCCTATTTAAAATCGCAAACTGTTACCCACCTCATATTCCATCTCTACAATTTCTATTTTAGTGTTTTTATAGCATATATTACTCTCCTGAATCTTTTATTTTTAAATGTTTACTTCCTTATTGTCTGAATTTCACATTATGTAAACTATATAAAGGAAGAAATTTCTATTATTCTTTGCTATATATCCCAACACTAAAATAGCAGCTGGCATGTGGTAGGAATAAATATAGTAGATATGTATGTGTGTATGTCTTTTTGCACAAAAATATAGAGAAAGTACAAAAGGATAATATCAAATTGTTTCTACTAGTTATTTCTGTGGAGGAGAGTGGTAATGGAGGAGGGATGAAGGGATCCTTTCATGGTTTACTTCATATTTTACTGTGTTGTTTGAATTAAATAGTATAAAAAGTTAAGTTTTTTAATATCCCTGAATCTCTTCCAAATAAAACATATCAAATAAGGTAGCAAAACTCAAAAACTATGGACAGTATCCACAACAAAACTAGGCAACAAAGTATTCCTGAGAATCCTAAAATATAAGCAGGTAGGACAAGTCAGCTATAAGACCTGCATATCAGCATATCATGGGAAGAAGCTAAAGAACCAACAGGTCATCTGATTGACCTGAGAACAGAACTCCAAAGACTCCATGGGTACTCGCTGGAAAGCTGAGCAGGTCAATTTGATAACAGCAGCTAAAACTTGGAAGAATTTTTACTCACCCCAATTCACTGGGAAGGGCAAGCGTTCTGTGGCAGATCTGAAAAGGTCAAAGAACTCTTTGAGCTTTCAAAGGTAATTAGAGCTCCCTTCCAGGAAAAAGTCCTACACTGAAGAGACACTACTATATGTATAATCCAAACCGAGAGGAGAAAGGTCATAGGAGAAAAAGAAAACCAAAGTCCAGAAAAAAGTGGGGTGAGGGGAGAAGCAAAAGAAACATATCTCAGAAAATATGAAACAAATATTTTTCATCACTGTATGGTACCAACAGCAAAGGGAGCTTCAGACCCTCAAAAACCTTATACTCCATCTTGAAAGTTTAGGAATGCTAATTTCATATTAAAATGATTAAACCAAATGGATCATGTTTGAATGTCATACAAAGTTATAATAAGAAAAAGAAAAAGAAGATGTAAACAAAATCCCTACAATAAAGTATGCCAGAAAGATATTCCCACCAAAGGATTAAACTGAATCCTTATATTTCAAATAGAGCTAAAAGAAATTAAGAAAATGATAAAGACATAAAGGAACAATATATATCACAATTTAAAAAACTCAGTAATGAGGTGACTGAACCCAAGAAAGAATTAAAAATAAAACACAACTTTTTAGATTGCTTATTTTTCTTTTTTTTAAGTTTTTATTTAAATTCCCACTAGTTAACAATGTAATATTAGTTTCAGGTGTAAAATATAGTGGATCATGGATCAACACTTCCATACACCACCCAGTGCTCATCTTGACAAGTGCACTAACTTAATCTCTATCAACTTTTTAACAGATTACCCCACCCACCTCCTTTCTAGTCACCATTAGATTGTTCTCTACAGTTAAGAGTCTGTTTCTTGGCTTGCCTCTCTATTTTTACCCTTTACTCATTTGTTTTGTTTCTTGAATTCCACATGTGAGTGAAATCATATGGTATTTGTCTTTCTCTGACTGACTTACTTTACTTAGCATAACACTCTCTAGATCCATCCACATTCCTGTAATTAACAAAATTTTATTCTTTTTATAGCTGAGTAATATTCCACTGTGTGTGTGTGTGTGTCTGTGTGTGTGTGTGTGTGTGTGTGTGTGTGTGTGTGTGTGTGTATCCCACATCTTCTTTATCCATTCATTAGTCAGTGGACACATGATCTGTTTCCATAGTTTGGCTATTGTAGATAATGCTGCTATAAACATAGAGGTGCATATATCCCTTTGAATTAGTGTTTTTGTATTCTTTGGGTAAATAATGCAATTCCTGGATCACAGGGTACTTCTATTTTTAACTTTTTGAGGAAACTCCATACTGTTTTCTATAGTGACTGCACCAATTTGCATTCCCACCAACAGAGCATGAGGGTTCCCTTTTCTCCACATCCTCACCAATACTTGTTATTTCTTGTGATGCCGATTTTAGCCATTCCAACAAGTGTTGAGTTAATATCTCATTTAGTTTTGATTTGCATTTCCCTGATGATGAGTGATGTTGAACATGTTTTCACATGTCTATTGGCCATCTGTATGCCTTCCTTGGAAAAATGTCATTCATGTCTTCTGTTCATTTTGTGTGTCCGTGAGAGAGAGAAAGAGAGAGAGGGCACATGCATGTGAGTGAGGAGGGGAGTGACAGAGAGAGAAAGAGAATCTGTTTTTATCTTTTTTATTTTTTTAAGAGAGAGCATGAACAGGGGAGGTGCAAAGGAAGAGGGAGAGAGAGAATCCCAGGCGGACTCCATGCCCAATGCAGAGCTCCACACAAGGCTCAATACCTATCATGAGATCATGACTGTGAGATCATGACTGTGAGGTCATGATCTGAGCCGAAATCAAGAGTCAGAGGCTTAACTAACTGAGCCACCAGGTGCCCCTCTTCTGTTCATTTATTAATTGGGTTATTCATATTTTGGGTGTTGAGTTTGATAAGTTCATTGTAGATTTTGGATACTAACCCTTTATCAGATATGTCAATTACAAATATCTTCTCCCATTCCATAGGTTGCCTTTTAGTTTTGTTGATTGTTTCCTTCACTGTGCAGAAGCTTTCTATTTTGATTTACTCCCAATAGTTTATTTTTGCTTTTGTTTCCCTTGCCTTAGGAGACATATCTACAAAGAAGTTGCTACAGCTGATGTCAAAGAAATTTTCCCCTGTTTTCTTCCAGGATTTTGATGGTTTCCGGTCTCACATTTAGGTCTTTGATCCATTTTGAACTTATTTTTGTGTATGCTATAAGAAAGCAGGCCAGCTTAATTCTTTTGCATTTTGCTGCCCAGTTTTCCCAACACCATTTGTTGAAGTGACTGTCTTTTTTCCCGTTGGATATTCTTTCATGCTTTGTTGAAGATTAATTGACCATACAGTTGTGAGCTCATTTCTGGGAAAAGAAAACATAGTTTTAAAAGCAAACCAGAAAGAATGCAGATTAAACACAACACAACAGATGCCTCTAGAAAAAATAAATGAAAAAAGGAGGCCTTTTAAAATTAAAAAATTAAGTAAGGCAATGAAAATCCAATATATATATATATATATATATATATATATATATATATACACACACACACACACACACACACACACACACACACACATATTAAAAGTCCCTAAAACATAAAACCCAAATAATATATTAAAATGGTATAAATACTAAATTATTTAGCATTTTAATAAATATCAGTATCATACATTACATTTTCTGAGGTAAAAGTCTTGAAATTACATATTGTAAGGATACATTGAATATTTGGAAAAATTACCCAGAGTAACCAACCTGAAACATATTTTAGAAAAACTATTGGACTTTGAAGGAAAATAAACTTCCTTGAGGCGTCTAGGAAAAAGAAACAAATATTTATTATTTATAAGAGAAAGAAGTTCAGTATGTCATCAGAGCTTTGCATATTAATTCTTTATTCCAGGGGAAAATGGAATAATGTTTTTCTGGCACTCAAAAAAAAAAATGTGAGCCAAAGATGATGTATTAGGCCAAACTGATGTGAACAAATCAGGCCACAAACTGTTGTGAACATCTAAAACTCAAAAACTTTTTTCTTTGAGCACTTTCTGAGGAATTTCAGGTAGAGAATGAACTTCAGGTAGTCCCAATGACAGAGATGCAGACATAATGCCTACTGGATAGTTTAATATTTAATGGTAGTTAGAAGAGAAACTGTGTGGTATGTATACTACACATACTATACAATATAGGTAGAATAGCTCTATAAAAAAATGGAAGTGGTATATGAAGTATATATGAAGAGCAGAGTATACATACTGCTTGCCTTATAGTATTAACTAGGATAACAGAAATGCATGGCCAACTAATCTTCCACAAAGCAGGAAAGAAAATGCAATAGAAAAAAACAGTCTCTTCAGCAAATGGTGCTGGGAAAACTGGACAGCAACATGCAGAAGAATGAAGCTGGACCACTTTCTTACACCATACACAAAAATAAACTTAAATGGGCGAAAGACCTACATATAAGACCAGAAGCCATCAAAATCCTAGAGGAGAAAATAGGTAACAACCTCTCTGACCTCAGCCACAGCAAATTCTTACTAGACATGTCTGCAGAGGCAAGGGAAACAAAAGCAAAAATGAACTATTGGGACTTCATCAAGATAAAAAGCTTCTGCACAGTGATGGAAACAGGAAAACTAAAGGCAACTGATGGAATGGGAGAAGATATTTGCAAATGATATATCTGATAAAAGGTTAGTATCCAAAATCTATAAAGAACTTATCAAACTCAACACCCAAAAACAAATAATCCAGTTAAGAAATGAACAGAAAATTTGAATACACATTTTTCCAAAGAATACATCCAGATGGCTAACAGACACATGAAAAGATGCTCAGCATCACTCATCATCAGGGAAACACAAATCAAAATATAAGGAAATACAAATCACTGCTGGTGGGAATGCCAACTGATGCAGCCACTCTGGAGAACAGAATGGAGGTTCCTCAAAAAATTAAAAATAGAACTACCCTATGACCCAGCAATTGCAATAAATACAATTGGATAAATTGCATTTTTCTAAAGGATACAAAAGTGCTGATTCCAATGGCACATGCACCCCAATGTTTATAGTAGCATTATCAACAATAGCCAAATTATGGAAAGAGTCCAAATGTCCATCAACTGATGAATGGGTAAAGATTAGATGTGGTATATGTATACAATGGAATACTACTTACTTTGTGATCAAAAAGAATGAAATCTTGCCATTTGCAACAATGTGGATGGACCTGGAATGTTTTATGCTAAGTGAAATAAGTCAGAGAAAGACAAATATCATACGATTTCACTCACATGTGGAACTTAAAAAACACAACAGATGAACATAGGAGAAGGGAAGGAAAAATAAAATACAGAGAGGATGGCAATACAGAGAACAAACTGAGGGTTGCTGGGAGGATGTTGGGTGGGGGGAAGGGCTAAATGGACGATGGGCATTGAGAAGGGCACTTGGCAGGATGAGCACTGGGTGGTATATGTAAGTGATGAATCACTAAATTCTACTCCTGAAACCATTATTAAAAAAAAAAAACTAGGATAAAAAGGACAACACTGCAAATCAGTTACTGGAGAGGAGGGTACAGAGGGAATAAAAATATTATATGAAGATATTTATTGTATCATTAGAACACAATTGCAAACCTCAAATACAAAAAAAAAAAAAAAAGACTTGAAAAACAGTGACACATCAAAAACAACCTACCAGACAAAAAAAACCAGAGTGAAAAATATTTCATATAATGTATATTAAATATAGTATATAAACTGCAACTTTTTTGTAATACAGTTGAAAGAAGAACACAAATATATATATAAATAAAATAAACAATAAAAGTTAAACTATAATTTTTTGAATGTTTAAATATGGGGGAGAGAAAGAATAGCATAGAGAGTACAGAGATAAATGCTCAGCTTCTTGGAATATACATTGTTTTGTAGTTGTTTTTTTTTTTTTCCAACGTTTATTTATTTTTGGGACAGAGAGAGACAGAGCATGAACGGGGGAGGGGCAGAGAGAGAGGGAGACACAGAATCGGAAACAGGCTCCAGGCTCTGAGCCATCAGCCCAGAGCCCGACGCGGGGCTCGAACTCACGGACCGCGAGATCGTGACCTGGCTGAAGTCGGACGCTTAACCGACTGCGCCACCCAGGCGCCCCTGTTTTGTAGTTTTAACTTCTGAATTATTTAAATATTTTAAATAATTATAAACTAAAATTAAGTTTTAAATAAATCATTCCTAAAATTAGAAAACAAACCTAAAATAAGTCAAAATTGCAATTACAGTTTTGTGTTTGCTAACAACACATGTTTGCTAACAACATAAGTTGTGACTTGGGATTTTTAAAAATAACGTTTAATAGTTGGGCTCCAAATAAACAGACATGGCTCTTGACTATCCTCCACGTCTAACAAACACAAGAAAACAAATCTTAAGTGAAATGAGTCAACTCAGGGAAACGTTACCCACTATCTTTTCTTTTTCATTTCTCTAGGAAAATAAAGGAAAGTCTGGAGTGCTTCCCTGTTAAGTTAAATAACTTGATCCATACACTTGCACAAATGACAGCCACAAGTCCTGCCAAATCTGCTTCACAGACTCCTTCCCAGGAATCCTGTATGCTGAGTGCAACCAGGTCAATTCAAAGAGCGACAATTTTAAGGTTCAGTAAGAAAACCAGTAATGTAAGTCTCAAGTCTGTCATTTGACTTAAATATCTGTTGACCTCATCTCAGACTTCCCTTCACTATGCTACACATCCTTCCTTATATCATGATACTTTTTTTTACTATGCAAATGAAAAATCAGTTACGGTTTGAGCAGAAGTGCCATTAAGGAGGATGTTCTAAGGAGAAATCATAACAACCAGAGCTATTAGTAGAGAACCATCAAAGAGAACAGTTCCTGCCTGTAGTAGACCATAAATCAAGAGCTAATTAAAGTGTCTGCATGAAAAGAAGAGCAGAAATCAGGCAGTCTGTTCCCAGCACATAAGATTACGATATCTTTATATACTGTGTTTATAGGTAATTCTGCCTTTACAAATTGCATCCTTTTGTTCGTGGGATGACATTTTGTGGAAAAGTTCTTGCTTTGTTTAGCTTACATGAAACCATATTTTAAAATGTATCACAGGTTGATAATGCCACCTTTTGATTTTTGTCTATTTTCTGCAGCTGTATCTAATCCAGGTGATACATGGTAACAATGAAATGAGCCTGACAGAAAAATCATTTGACCAGTTTTCAAAACTTCACAGCCAACTTCAGAAGCAGTTTGCATCATTGACTCTCCCAGAGTAAGGCACTTCCTCCCCTGTGTTTTGTCTACAGTTCTTGTCCTTGAACATAAGGAAAAATTATGGTTATGGGATTTTCTATTTGTGAACAACACAGCATTCTGACTCCAATGCCATTGAACCTATCCCAGCAGAGTCTGTATGACTCCCAGAGTAAAGAATCTTTTGTCTCATAAAACAGAACAAGGTTTGCAATTTCTCTGTTTGCCTTTAGCCATTGATTTTGTAGACAGAAAAATTCAGGAGTGATTTCATTTTTCATCAGTTACCAGGAAAATTGTTTTATTTGCCTGTTTTTAAATTTAATCTTTTTGGGTTTTTCTATAAAAATAAAATTGACATTGAAAATGCAGAACTAAGTTGGATATATCTACTCTTTCAACAAATAATTGCAGTTAAAAGCCCTGATACACTTATTTTCCATACCAGAAAAAGATTCATTAATATCATTTAGCATAGAAGTAAATTTTACTAATACCAACTCACTTTTGTTGTTAATGATTAACTTTGACTTGGATCGTCTAAAGCTAATTTGTCATTATGTTTCTTTTCAAACAATCTTGAAAACCATTGCTTTTGTTCATGTTACCATTTTTAAAATATTTAAGTATAAACAAATTAAGAATATAACTGCAAACAACTTCTGTTCAAATAAACCTTCTAAAATTCATCACTTAGAACTTGCCAAATTTAGGTCATAGATTTCAGTGTATACGAAAGGTGTATCTTGACTTTAAAAAGGAACTTGACAGAAATTATATTGGCACTTAGGTAAATCAAACGTTATTTTATCTACACTTAGGAATTTTTGTTAAGGAAATGGTCCCTCAATAATGTGAATGTCCGTATCTGACCTGACATACTTTGAACATGTAGACGAAGTACTAGGCTTTTTACTAGGCTTTCAGGATTTAGTCACCTTCCAAAATACAAATCTAAGCAAAGTTATCAATGAATGGAGAGATATGGTGCAATATTGAAGAGTGAATAGTTCACTACTTGCAGATGCTACAGAAATTTTGAAATACAGATGCCTTAAATATCAGGAAGTCAAGAAATTGGAGTAAGTGTATGTTCAAGAGACTGAGAGGAAAGGAGTGTCATTGTGGAAACTTAAAAGCAACACCAGTTTTAAGAATTACTGAAAACCGGGGCGCCTGGGTGGCTCAGTCGGTTAAGCGGCCGACTTTGGCTCAGGTCATGATCTCGCGCTCCGTGAGTTCGAGCCCCGCGTCGGGCTCTGTGCTGACAGCTCAGAGCCTGGAGCCCGTTTCAGATTCTGTGTCTCCCTCTCTCTGACCCTCCCCCATTCATGCTCTGTCTCTCTCTGTCTCAAAAGTAAATAAACATTAAAAAAAAATTTAAAAAAAAAGAATTACTGAAAACCATCTGATAAAATAACAGAAAAGGAGGTGCTGGCAAAAAAAAAAAAAATTCAAAGTTTGACTACAAATATTGAATTCAACATCAGGGACTGTCATTGTACTCTACCAATTAATGATTTAAAATGTTACTGTTCAATGTCTGCCCTTTTTTGGTTTCAAGAACTTCTCTGTTCTACACTTTTATCTGTCCACTACACTTAACATAACTTGTAAAACCTTAAAAATGTTAATAATCTCTCTCCATATGTCTCTTCTTGATTTTTCAGCTTTAGTTCTAAGATTATGCCTTGTTCAACTGCCTGACAATGGTATTTAAAAAGATTTTAAGACCGTTCAAGCAGTGTGTCTGGGGGGGGGAGGCGGGGGGGGGAGGGCGGTTGGAGGTGGGGAGCATATAGTTCGTGTATGCCCTTGACAATATTTGTATGCTGATAGTTCCAAAGGAACCAAGCCTTCCAGTGATACATATAAATGAAGGATGAAAGCAAGATTTTCTCTGACTCCCAAATTTACTAAGAGAAGCCCTACAAGAATTATGTTAACCTGATCTGGAGAGTATGATCAGAAAGGTAGAGTCATGAAGAATAAAATTCACATTATTCATAGTATATGACAGGGGTCTTCAAAGCAGGCTCTTTGTATCTCCCAAGAATACACAGGCATTGGAATCTTCCATACAATTAAAGGTCTTCTTTAAATTAACCTGCTTAAAAATTAAAGGGTTGATTTCCTTTCCCTCTTCTACTTTCAACATTGTTCTTCTCCCGACCATCTAGAACTTATTTTGGTACGTTGTCCCAGAGAGTAAAAAATCTCTGAGAATCAAATAAAAGGGAAGTCAAGACATTGGTGTTGGTACTGGGGGAAAAAAGGAATTATTCTAATACCCAGATATCAAATCTGTTTGTCAGTCAGATGTTTCCTACTCTTTGGCATGAACAAAATGGCAGGGGACATGATGGTGCTGTCACATAAAAGATAAAAACTCATTTTCACAAAATGATTGCTATATTATATTTGACATGTAACTGAAAAGCATTTCAGACAATTGAATGACATTACTATGGCTAAACTCTTAAATTCTCTCATACTTAATTATATACAAGATTTTTTAGTACCTACCTCTGAAAAAAACATCAACAAGGGAACAGAATTGATATTGAACTCCAAATTACTCTAATAAGGAAAATTCATCTACAGATATACAAATTAATTTTTTTAGTGTTTATCTTTGAGAGAGACAGAGACAGAATGAGAGTGAGTTAGGGGCAGAGAGAGAGGGAGACACAGAATCCAAAGCAGGCTCCAGGCTCTGAGCTGTCAGCACAGAGCCCGACGCGGGGCTCGAACTCACGAGCTATGAGATCATGACCTGAGCCGAAGTCGGACGCTCAACCGACTGAGCCACCCAGGAGCCCCCAAATTAATATTTAAAACCTGCCCAATCCATCTGTTAATCAAATGGGTTTCTATGTTTTGAACTAATTGTATATGGTACAAATTATTGTGATAATTAAATCTGGGTGAAAATTTTTAATACTTTAAGCCTTAGAATTGCAGGAGACCTTTTGAAAAATAAAATGTCAATTTTTTAAATACACAAACGTAATTCTGGACTTCCTTAACATTTACAACAGGAAACAGTGAATGGGTTGGCCCGTAGTTGTCACCTACTTCTGTGTCTGCTGACAGCCCTTCTCTATCCCTCATACCCTTACCCCAGGGAAATACCTGTACCAAAGAAGCAGAAGTATAAAGGAGGAAGCAGCAAGACTGAAGTCAGAGAAAGCTGCTAGGTAGTTCCTAAGAAAATGTACTTAGCCAGAAAAATATGTCACCAAATGCTAACCATTAACAGTTCATTCCACTCAGTAATTGGTCTTAATCACATCTAACCCATCAAGAGGAATCTTCAGAGAGTGCAGAGGAAATTCTGCAAGTCAGACTCTTAAGGAAAATGATAGTGTTCCAAAAGACTAAGACCAGATGGAAACATATGTCACTTGGTAAAATGTTTAATTTAGTTAATGCAGAAATATCTCTAATGAACCCAGAAGAAGCAATACAATCTGACCTTTGTGAAAAATAATGAATCATTAACTTCAGAAAGTATTTATTAAGCCTCCACATGTATTTAAAAGACAAAATGTGTGGTCTTCCATGAATACAGCAAGAAGGAACATATATATTAGTTTAATAGGTTAAATTAAATTAAATTACCATTAATATTAATGAAAGTTAAAATAGCACAAGTGACCACAATCATGTTAATGAAACTCTCAGGATTAATCATGTGTTCTATGTGTGTTTTTTTTTTAATGTTTTCACTGGCCCCTCCATCTGATGTAGCTATAACTTCACTAACAACCCTAAGATGCAGAGACCAGTTTTCAAACTAATAAAGATACACTTCTTTTTTATTTATGTTTTAAACAGGTTTCCTCATTGGTGGCACGTACCTTTTACAAACTCAGACCACAAACGATTCAGAGATCTAAATCATTACATGGAACAGATATTAAATGGATCATATAAAGTTGCAAATGTATGTTACAACTTACTTTTATATTTTTTATATAAATATCAACTATTTTATGTATTATTACTAGAAATATTTTTAAATACTTTATGATAACCTTCTTTTCCTCCTATATCCACTCAACAAGTGAGTGTGTGACTAATATGTACAAAATTCCTGAACAGAAATTGGAACAGCAGTAAGGTATATAGCACCTTTATATACTTGAAGTACTTGAAGTAATATGTGATTAGTGGACTATCAGTGCTGGTAAGTGCCCTAGTGTTTTAGAGGATTAAGAGTTATTTCTGATTCTGATGGTAAGAAGGTCTCAAGGAGGAGAGAGCAGCTGAGCTAGGTCTTTAATACCGGGTAGGATTTTAAAAAGAGTTGGTGTAAGGAAGTGTTTCAAGTAAAACCAAACAATATAGAAAAGGTCATAAATTGGGGAAAAAAAGGGGGGGGAATATCATTAGATTCTATTGCTCCTGTCACAAATTACCACAAATTTGGGAGTTTAAAACAACAGAAATCTATTATCTTTCAGTTTAGAAGGTCAGAATTCTGAAAATGGGTCTTGAGGGACTAAACTCAAGGTGTTGGTGGACTGGTTCTTTCTGGAGATAGTAGGAAAAAATTCATTTCCTTGCCTTTTCAATTTCTAGAGATTTCCTGCATCTCTTGACTTGTGCCCTTTCAAGCAATTGCACATTCTGACCACTGATTCTGTCCTCACATCTCCTTCTCTGACTCTTGTTCTGAGTCTCCTTGTGTTTACACTGGGCCTACCTGGATAATCCAGGACAATCTCACCATTTTCAAGATTCTTAATTTAATTATATCTGCAAAGCCCCCTTTGCCATGTAAGGTAACGTATTCAAAAGTCCTAGGGATTAGAATGTGAACATCTTTGGAGGGCCATAATTCTATCACAGAGATACATGAAAAAGTGCAGCACAATTCAGTTGGTTCTCAGCATTCTTGTGATCTAAGTGCAAAATGTGAAAGGAAGATTAAAATCAGCAAGGAGGTTGGAGCCAGGTTGTCAAGAGCTAAGCTAAGCCTTAGAGGGTAGTGAGGGACTAAAAACAAGAAGAAGAACAATGTTCCTTACCACTCTGGGAGATCCTGTCCCTCCTTACTGGACTGGAATTATGTTCTTTTAATTTTTAGTCTTTTAAATTGTATAATATATATCCAGAAAAGTCTACAGAAGACTTTAGAGTTAGGTTAGAAAAAGCCATGTAGCATCTGCCAATTTCACTCAGGATATTCACTATGGGAACCTTCAGCTGCCATATAAGAAATTGAGCTCCCTGGAGTGAGCCAGGTGGGGAAACAATATGGATAGATCAAATAGAGAGAGGTCCAGGGAACACAGCTCTGCTGGTGCCCAGCAGAGGTTCTCACCTTCAGCTAGCTTCAATGTCACAATATTTTGAGTGAATGATGACTCCAGCTCCAGTCACCAAATGACTGTTTATTAGAGACAAGCAAGGACACCCTAGGTGAATTCAGCCAAACCGCAGAACTGGGAGACAATGGCAAAATGATCGTTTAAACCAACAATGCAGGGATAGACCATATCTAAGGTGCATATATTTTCATTGTTATATAGTATTCTCTTACATGAATATATGGCAGTTTGTAGATTCCTCTCTACATAGGCATTTGGAATGTTTCCAAGTTAGGATTACAAATAATGCTTCTATGAATATTCTTCTACTTGTATGTCTCTTAGTCTACATGGGTTGGTCATTCACCTAAGAACAGAATTTCTGGATTTCAATATATGCTTATCTTCAGGATTATAGGCAATGACCAATTTACTGTCCTATTTGCAATGAATAAGAGTTCACATTTTCCACAACCTTGTGTATACTTGGTATTGCCAGTCTTTCTAATTTTGGCCATTTTGGTGAGTGTGCATCTCATTGCGCATTAGTTTGTATTTTCCTAACTACGAATGAGATGGAGCACCTCTTCATATGTTGTTTGGTCATTTGGATGTCCCCTTCGGTACAGTGACAGCTCATGTCTCTTGCCCTTTTTCTATTAAATTATACGACATTCTATCATCAATTTATAGTATTTTTCATGTACTGTGGATAAAAATCCTTTGCTAATTAAATATGTCGTAATGATTTTTCTTCCACTCCTGTGTTTTGCCCTCTTGTTCTCTTTATTATATCTTCTGATAAACAGAAACTCTTATTTTTAATATAGTAAAATGTATTGATATTTTCCCAGATGATTAGGACATGTGCTACCTCAATGTCATAAAGACAATTTCATATATTATCTTCTAGAAGCTTTGCTCTTTTGCCTTTCATGTTGAAACCTACAATTGGTCTAGAATAGATTTTAGTGCATCATGTGAGATAAGAGTCATTCTTATTTTTTTTCCATGTAGACTTCTAATTGTTCCAACACTATTTAAAATATTTTCCTTTTCTCGCTCCTCTGCTGTGACACCTTTGTGATGATTTAAATATCCATGTAGGTATGTGTCTACTTCAGGGCTCTATATTTTATGCCAGGGATCTCTTTGTTTACCCTTGTGCCAACAGGCTTAATTACTGTAGTTTCATACTAAGTCTTGAAATCTAACAGAGTGAATTCTCCTAATTTACCCTTATTCATAAACAATATTTTGGCTCTTCTTGGACTTTCATCTTTACATGTAAATTTTAAAACTTTCTTGTCAATTCCATGCAAAAGCTAGCTGGGATTTTAGTTGAAAATGCATCTTAGTATTTTCCAATCCATTATCATGTACCTATTTAAATCTTTAAAAACATTTTTTTCTCGAAAGTAGTTTAACAATACTATGTTAAAATATTTTATTTTACTTGGTAAAATTCTTTTTAAAGAATTTTTTAAATTCTTTTTTTTTTTACCAGTATACAGATACAACTGATTTTATATAATGACATTTTTCTCAACAACCTTACTAACTACACTTCTACTTCTAATAATTTATCTGTATCTTTAAATATTCTACTTACGATCATATTGTCTGCAAATAACAAGAGGTTTTTTCCCCAATATTTATATTTTATATTTACTTTTCTGGATATTTTGTACTCTCGAGGGCCTCCAGGTGGTGATAGCAGACATGCTTGTGTTATTCCCGACTTCAGATCTAAAGTTCCCCGGTAAACACACAAGTTTTTGTAGGTACCCTTTATTACTTTAAGAAAGTTTCCTCCTGTTGTAAGAAAAAGTTTTTACAATAAAGAATATTGAATTTATCAATTTTTTTTCTGAATCTGTTGAGATGATCAATGATCAATTGATTTTTCTCCCTTATTCCATTAGTGTGGTGAATTGCACTGATGGATTTTCTAATTTTAAACAAATTTGCATTCCTAGGATGCACGCTACATGGTCATAATGTATTATCCTTTTTATGTATTACTAGATTTGATACAACATTTTCTTTAGCATTTTTTTCCACCTTTATTTATGACAGAGACCAAAGGTGTTCTATCTTATAATGTCCTTACCAGGTTAGAATGGAGAATATGCTAGCTTCATAATGTCAATGGCAAAGACTTCTTGCTTTTCTTCTTTTCGCTGGAAGAATTTGTATAGAATTGGTTCTATTTCTTTAATTTGGAAAGCCATATAAGTACAGAGATTCAATTTATTTAAGAGTTATAGGACAATTCACATTTTCTATTTCTTCCTGGGTCTAAGTTATAGTTCTCTAGGAATTTGTGCTTATTTATTGGCATGAAATTATTCAGAGAATCCTCTCACCATCTTTTTAACATTTATAGGATCTGAAAAGATGTCTACTCTTCTAGTCCTTGCATATGTCATTTCCTAATCAGTCTTGCTGGAGGATTATGAATTTTACAAATCTTTGCAAAGAATGAAACATAGGATTTATTGACTCTTTATTATATTATTTTTCTATTTTATTTATGTTTGATCATGATTATTTCCTTTCCTCTTCTTCCTTTGGTTATGATTTGCTGTTCTATGTATTACATTCACAGATAGTTACTTGTTTATTTTCAACCTGTCCTCACTTACACATTTAAAATTCTAGGGGTGCCTGAGTGGCTCAGTCAGTTAAGCATCTGCCTTCAGCTCAGGTCATGATCTCACAGTTCATGAGTTCAAGCCCTGTGTCTGGCTCTGTGCCAACAGCCTGAAGCCTGGAGCCTGCTTTGGCTTCTGTGTCTCCCTCTCTCTCTGCCCCTCTGCTGCTTGTGCTTGCTCTCTCTCTCTCTCAAAAATAAACATTGAAAGTTTTAAAAATAATAATAAGTAATAATAAAAAAATTCTACATCCCCCTGCCTAACCAAGATTTAATTGACCCCTTAAGTTTTTATTTACAGTATTATATTTTACCATTCTTCTAAAATATTTATAAGTGTTCACTATGATTTTTCCTGAGACTATGGATTAAGTCTACTTAACCTATTTGAGTTTTACATGCTATGCTAATAATATATCTCTGTACCTGTATCCCAATGATATATCTCTATATCTGTATCCCATAAAATTAATAAGCACTGGGGTTTTTTTATACAGTCAATATCTGTTTAATATTTCCCACATATTTCATCTTTGTTGCTTCTGTAACTCTGACTTTATATATGGGATTGTTTACCCTCTACCTGAAGAACACAATTTATTACTTCAATATGAATTTGCTGGTAGAAAATTTTCTAAATCTGCATTTGTCTGAAAAGTTTTTATTTTGTCTTCATTCTCAGAAGATATTTTAGCTGAATATGTTATTTGGATAGGAGTAATTTTATTTTAAAATCTTTAAAGCTATCAGTTCATTGTCTTTTAGCTTCCACTGATTCTGTTTCAAATCCAACTGTTATAATTGTTGCTTCTTTGAAATTATTTTTCTTTATTCTTTATCTGCTTTTAATGTCTTTCTTTTTATATTTGTTTTTCACAGTTTTAACTTAATTGCTCAAATACAACTTTGTTTCTATTTGTCATGCTTATAAACACTTCTTAAATTTGTTCCTTGATGTCCTTCATCGGTTTTGGACAGTTCTGTCATTATTGCTTCCAACACTGTTAATATTTTTTCCTCTCTCCCTTTTTCTGAAGCTGTAATCACATATGTTAATTCTTCTCATACCTCTACTCCTGTCTTGTTTCTCCTTTTGTCCTCCTAATTTATTCTCAATAGTTCTCTTCTGACTTAGCTTTTGAGTTATCTATTTTCTACTTACCTAAGGTTGTTTCAAGTTTTTTTTTAAGTTTATTTATTTTAAGGGAGAGAGAGAGAGAGAGAGCCCACGAGTGAAGGAGGGGCACAGAAAGAGGGAGAGAGAGAATCTCAGGCAAGTTCCACACTCAGCACTGAGCCCAATGCAGTGCTTGATCTCACAACCGTGAGATCATGACCTGAGCTGAAATCAAGAGTCAGCTGCTTAGCCGACTGAGCCACCCAGGCGCCCCTACTTATCTGTGCTTAATATACTGTTAAATCCATCCTTTGAGCTCTTAATTTCAATTTCAATTATTATATTTTTCAGTTTTAGAATTTCCTTGATTTTTGGTTTCTATTCCTTGCTGAAAATCTGTCCTTTTTATTATTTCTTTGAAAATAAAAAGCATAGTTACTTTTAAATCTTTGTAAAAACTTCAACATTGGGGCCCACTGCATGTATATTTCTATTGTCTAGTATTTCTACTGTTCTTTAATCATCCAGTCTTGTTCCTTTGTAAGGTTGGTTATTTTCCTTTTTATTGTGGCCAGATATTGCACTGCAATGTCGTTTGTAAAAATAATTGGAGGCCTATGTTGTTGTTACTTTAGTATAGAGTTATAATATCTGAGGACATTAACAATCTAGGATTGCTGAAATTCAATAGCAGGGATTCAGATTTTTCAAAACCAAACTGTAGCCTTTATGAGGGCCTATTTCAGGTTCATCTTTGTTCCTTAATTGTAGCCATTTTGTTTTGTTTCTTTATATATATAGTTTATTTTTTGGCAGAGACAGAGACAGAGCACAGGTGAGCAAGGGGCAGAGAAAGAGTGAGACACAGAAACCAAAGCAGGATCCAGGCTCCGAGCTGTCAGCACAGAGCCCGATGTCGGGCTCAAACCCACGAACCATGAGATCATGACTTGAGCTGAAGTCTAACGCTTAACTGACTGAACCACCTTGGTGCCCCAGATGTAGCCATTTTGGATCTAAGTCCAAAATGAGGCAGATTCACCAAGAGCCTACTTGGCAGCTCTGGATTCCATTTCCTTTCCTCTTATTTCTGCAAGGTGGCCAAAAGTACTGCTCAACCTCTCAGCCCATCCACTGTTCCAACACATATCAATAAATACCCACAACAGAAATGTAGTGTCAAACCCAAGTTTGCATCTCCAAATCCTTGTCCCACATCCTGGCTTCGTACTTCTTCACTATCTTGTTAGCTCTCTGATGCTTTCAAGCAAAGTTTCAAGACACAAATTGTGCAGTAATCCAATTATTCTCATCAGTAGGTGTGCATTAAATGGCTTGCTTAATCTACTGTCCTCAAAAATCGGATTCTAGAACTGCAATCATCACCCACAGCTTTCAGAGATATCTGCCATTTTGCTTTCTCACCCCCATCCTATGCTCAAATATAACTTTTCTCTCATAGGCTATATCAGAGGGTCTAAGTCTATTGACACTTCCCATCTGAAAAAATATTTAATGATTCCTTGGTAAGCTGTTTGATGTACTCACCAATAATTCTGAGAATAGTCTGGAAAATTAATGCCAGAAATTCCAGACTCCATTTCTGTTCTGCTCTCTTATATGTGTCAAAAAAAAAAAAAAAACATTAAGATCCCACATACCATACACACTCATATAAGCATATAAGCTATACATGCACATGGATGTGCAACTCCTTCCAAATGTTCAAAGGGGCACTAGCTCTCTACTATTAGGTGTTTCTATCACCATTTGAATTAAAGGTTTCTATGAGACAAATGCTAAATTTTAGAGGCAAGTACCAAACTAACGGAATCCTTCAGAGTTCTTAGACAGACTTAGGACTCTTTAGGGATTTATCTAAAACATTATCCCTAAGGGTACAGTATGCAAGCCTATTATGGTTGTTTGTGGTTTTGCTTTGTTTTGTTTTGTTTTTTGCCTTTTAATGCAAAAATGAAAAGCATTTATGGAATATTTGTAAGTAATCCACACATCTGGAATAACTTTAATATCACCAATGAGAGCCCATTTCCAATATTAATCAAGCTAGCCAATAAGCTACCATTTTTATTTTAAAAAATCTAATGTCTGACATTCAATATGCTAATTAATAAAATGCCCATTGTTGTTGGAGTTGCGGGTGAATAACAGAAGCATTTATACCAACTGGCCCTTGTATAGGTTTCTTGATTAAAATTTTGAGAACACTCCTTTCCTCCTCCCCCATCCAGGTGCCCCTCTTAGTGTAGCCTTGATTCAGACATTAATAGGCAATTCCTGGATTTTGTAGTCTTAGTTAAATGTCAGCAGTACTTGGGTTGTACCTTGACCTAAGAAACCTACACATAACATCATCCTATATATGTAGACATATTTTAAGCTTCAGTAAATTGCAAGCATTATGCAGGAGGACTACACTGGATCCCACAACTGAGACTTAATAAAGGGTCAAAGAATCCCATGTTTCTCAGCTGTTAATTCAACAACCTTTCTTCTCTACTTGGAATGTGGGAAAGGTAGTAGATGAGACTACTGCAGTCATGGTTTGAAGTTTTTTCAGTTACATACTGTATGGTAGAGTAAACCAATGTATATCAAGGAAACCTTACTGCAATTTAAATATACAATATATTAATGAATGTATTAAAAATTCTGTCTCAACTGTAGGTTTGCTGATTCAGGATGTTAGCTTATTGCTGTACCTCCCAGTTGGGTAATATCGTGGTTTGATGATGAATAGACCTCCTTAAAAGAAGAAAATCCCACAATTCAGATCTTAGGGGTCCTAAAGCTATTAGAAAAAAAAAAACCAGAATTGTCAATAATGACTGCATTAGATTCCATGTAGCTAGAAGCAAGAGGTGAGACTTTTGAATTCCTATCATCAGTTTCTAAGACTAGTGGTTCTTAAAGCATAGTTTCTGGACTGTGCTAGGAACTTCACTTGGAAACTTACAAGAATGCAAATTTTTCAGCCCATCCTAGACAGACTAAATCAGAAATTTTAGCCCATTTGTTATTTTTTAAGTTTATTTATTTATTTTTTAGTAATTTCTACACCCAGCATGGGGTTTGAACTCACAACCCTGAGATTAAGAGTCGATGCTCTACCAACTGAGACAGCCAGAGGCCCAAAATCAGAAATTTTGGAGATGAGACCCAACAATCTGTGTAATAATAAGTCTTGCAGGGTGTTCTAATGCACACTATTGTTTGAGAAAAATTACCTATAGTATGAGGTATATACTATAGACATCTCCCCCCCACACACTTTTTTTTTTCCAGTTTGGACATGATCAGACATTTGGCCTTCAATATAGCAGATACTCAGGTGCTCTCCTATATGATTGACTTTTAGCAAATATGAACTCAAGAAGATTGGGCTACAATATTATTTCCAGGCTGGTAGATTCTCAGCTGGAGATGTTGTTTTGTATCAAAGGACAAGTTTGAGCACTTAAGGAGGTATACTTAACTGAAGGACAAGGTTGAGCACTTAAGGAGGTATACTTAACTGAATTCCAAGTGACTTAGAGAAGGCATCCCAGAGAGCTGGGCATTCAGGTTGTTGTAAAGGGCAAATAGGAGTTAGTAAATAGAAATTGGGAGAAAGTTGTGTTAGACAAAAAGAATTTCAAGGACGAAGCATCCATTATGGTTTTATGCTTTCCTTTTGTTTTGAAGCTTAAAAAACTCAATAACTATATTCATTCAATTTTTACCCATGTATAGCATTTACAAACTCATCAATATTTAATTGATATTTTAAATGAATAATAACAGAACCATTGGCATATATTAACAATGGGATTTATATTGCTTTTCAAAACCTGAAAGACTGAAAGTTTGCATCTGAAAAGTATTTAGCAGTGGTTGCTTATTTATTCTTACATCCTATAAGTTCAGGTTGTTGTTTGGTTTTTTGTTTTTTGCTTTTTTTTTAGAAATTAGCTCATGCCTCCAAAACATGTCATTTATTTATGTTTTAATAGAAACTACTAAACTAATAAGTAATAAATGTTTTAAATTTTGTAGAAAAATAGATGGGGGTTGCTCCTAGGCAAGGTGGTCCCTTTCCCCACCTCCCACACATAGTTTCTCCTCTGGATCAAATATGTGATAAAGAGAATGTGTTTAGAATCTGAAAAAAATAAAAATAATAAATAAATAAATAAATAAATAAATAAATAAATAAATAAATAAAAATTTGTAGACAAATGGAATATTTGGATGATGTTACAAAATAAAAATTAACGTAATTTTGATATTTTTCCTCACCCCAGTGTATAATCCCATAGGAACCCCATGACGGAGCCTGGCTGGCTAGAGAATAATCTTGGGAACTCTGCTAGCTGCCAATTCAGAAAGTGGTCCCACTGGTTACCCAGTACCATGCCCAGGAACACTGCCTGGCCATGCTCATAAAGGATGAGCATTAATAGTGCACTGGATCATGATTGTACCCTTCAGAAACACCACTCAGAGCACATTTTTAATATGTCTGTTACGAACAAAGAGAAAGAAGTAAACAGTATGTGTTCATTATGGGACTAGAACTATGTAAGAGGAAACTGAAAACAAAGATATAAAATAATTGTTGAAAATGGTGTTAGACCAATAGTAAAACTATACTATAATAAATGATTATGTGTAGATATATTGCATATACATTAATTTAAACTTGCCTACCCAATATAAATTGCATTCTATCTTTTGAATATATTTGGTTTTATGTCTTAATCAGTGAGTAATGGGAAATGTGTTATAACAGAGGCTTCTGCCCTATAGGATCAAGGCAACTTAATTTATTTCATTGGATTTCAACTACTTTTTGTGTATTTCTGAATATAGAATGCTATGCCTAACATAGGACTTGAACTCATGACCCCAAGATCAAGGGGTCTCGCCAGACATCCCTTTTTAGAATGTTGACATCTTAATGTTCTCTACTATAACATTCTCCTAAGGTCATGTCCATTAACTTATGCTATAGTCAAGGGCCTCACGGGCATGGCAAGTTGTCTATAAGGGAAAATGCTGAGGGGATAGTGGATGGGATTATCATCTTTGTATGTGGAAGGCTGCCTTACTGATTATACTAAAGCTGTTTTAAAGGCGATGCCTTTTCAGGGTAATTGACAAAATATCTAGTAACCATTGAAGGTGCCAGGCCTTGGCCCATTTAGGCAGAGAACAAGTAAGTGCAAAGTGGAGAGGCTTCTGATTTCTGGCCCCAGTGTGAAGAAGACAAGTTTTGAGATCCGTTTTTATGTGGCAGCAGGCTTCCAATAGGGAACACTTAGATGTATCTGCTCACAGGATGAGGTCTACAGAAATGTTAGCAGGGGACTGTTATGAGAGGGGAAAGCAAAAGAGTCAGACATAACAGGTGGGTAAGACTTGCAAAGGGGCAGCTTAACACAGCAAGGCTTAGCGAATATTGCTGCCCACCACAGTCACTGCTGTACACAGGCAGATGAAAAAAACCACCACACATAGAGGTCCCAGGTTTCATCACATTCACATTTGCTAATGTGGTAACCAAAGTTCTACTGTAGATACCCCAGGAAGAGATGTTTTTCTTTTGTTTTTAATCCCTTTTGGTCAGTATTTAGGAAAAGGAAGGTGAAGAAACTTCAGACACCACATTGTTTTGTTCTTGGATGAATTAAGGTCTAAGAGTTGAGTGAGAATAAAAAAACAGAAGGAAAAAGAAGAGGTATTTATATCATCAAACATGAGACACTATTGTAAAATCACAGATCCTATAAATACTCTAAGTGAGAATATGTCAGCCATCTTCTCACACTGAACTTCCAACGAGGGGGATCCCATTTGTCTCTTACAAAAGGATGCCAATATTATAGATGTGCCTTCTTCTAAAGTAACACCCCCCTGATAATTTAATTGAATTCATTAGTTGCCATTTCTATACTACAAAACAAATAAAGTAGTGCTATATTAATAAAAATCAAGTCAACAAAAATTAAATGTGGGCACCAGCATAAAAGAGGCTATTTTGGAAAACTGCATTAGTCATTCAACAAATGTTTATTGATTGCCTACATTGTATATGGTCTGGCCAGGGGTGCCTTAATAGCACCTGTGATCAATTTTTTTAGAATAAATTGAAGAGGTTTTAAAAAGTATGCTCTTGGGACACAGGGTGGCTCAGTCAGTTAAGTGTCCGACTTTGGCTCAGGTCATGATCTCACAGTTTGTGAGTTCGAGCCCCGTGTCAGGCTCTGTGCTGACAGCTCAGAGCCTGGAGCCTGCCTCAGATTCTGTGTGTGTGTGTGTGTGTGTGTGTGTGTTCCCCTCCCCCACTCTCACTCTGGCTCTGTCTCTCAAAAATAAATAAGCATTTTTTAAAATTTTTTAATAAATAAAAACTATGCTTTGGGGCCTCATCCTTAGAAATGTTGATTCTCTAGGTAAAGGTTGATATCTAGGTATCTGTATTGTTTTTTAAGAACTCAAGTGGATTTAGACGCACAGCCAGATTTGAGAAATTCTATTCCAGAAAGTCAAAAGTGGAATCAGACTAGGGCACTGCCCTAAGTAGTTTACAGTCTTTCTCAATAGTCTGTCTATGTTGATAAGTGCCAGTGGCCCCATAAAGACTTCCATAACTTCATAATTGGTTTTTCCCCCTTATTGCTAAGGAACTTTATGGGTCTTGATATAATACTCATTATATGGGTTATATGATAATAGAACAATAATAATTTGACAGGGATATCATCAGATGCTGATTAGCATTAATACCAGGTGCCTAATCACCCAGGTTCTTTGTGCATAATTGCATAATGTGGTCAGTTTTCAATTATCTTCAAATGGATTAATCATAGTGAAAGCTTTATGTGTCTCCATATGTTGGTGGACTGTTCCCTGGTTCAGTTTGTTTATATTCTAGACATGAAAACATCGTTTAACTAAATAAAACATTATCGGCCTAAAAGTTACATAATTTCAAAGTAAATCATGTTATTTTGAGATTTTCTAAGTTTTGTACTTGATACACTTTCTCCCTTTTCTCATATATATCAACAAAGTTTTATCTATGTAATCATCAAATCTATAGAGTCATGGATGTAACATGAATATTTTAATTATTTTAAGTGCTATGAATGGCTTAGAGGAAATTTTTATACATATGCAAGTTTCCTTTCTGCTTCTAATAAAATAAGAGATTTAAAGTAATTTTACATTTGTGATGAATATTCCTGCAATAGAATAATCCCCATCTCTGGCCCTAGAAAAATGCTCATAAAAATACTTTTCTTCTTACCTAGCTGCTTGTCATATGGCAGTGTAGGAAAGGCAAATAATACTATTATGCCTATATACTAAAGCTCACATTCTTTTGTAGTTATATTAGTACAATTATTATTAATGTACATTTAGTACATTTATTTGTAACTAAAAATATTCTATATCACTGAACATAACCTTGTAAAGATTTTAAATTTTTTATTGGGCAGTTACTATGTATAACACTCTAGACTAAGAGGATTAAATTGGTTGTAAGAGAACAAATTGGAGAGATTCAACTAATACCATATAAACTTTATTCTCAATGAGTTTATAATACAGTGATAAATACAGACATGAACATAAAGAAATATATGGCAGCGAATGGAAAAAGAAGAGAAGAAGTAGAAGATGCAGCCTGAATGTAAAACTGGACAATCTTATCTTGCTAAATCAGCTGCTATATTCCCTCCTAGCGTCATTCACAAATGTAAACAGTCTTGCTTTTTGTTGAGCAAATGAGATAAAAAGGTTTTTTTTTTTTTTTAATTTTTGTAATCTTTATTCATTTTTGAGAGAGAGACAGAGTATGAGTTGGGGAGGAACAGAGAGAAAGGGAGACACAGAATCCAAAGCAGGCTCCAGGTTCTGAGCTGTCAGCACAAAGCCTGATGTGGGACTCAAACTCACGAATGGTGAGATCATGACCTGAGCCGAAGCCGGACGCTTAACTGACAGCCACCCAGGTGCCCAAAACAGTCTGTTTTAAAGTCCAATATCAGGTATCAGAGTTAGGCTAGATGGGAGACACATCTTTGGGGCTTTGGTCTAAAGACATAAGAGTGACCCAGATAGAGCAATGCCTATAAATCTCTGTCTCTCTCTGTTTCTCTCTCTCTCTCTCATGCACACGCACACACACACACACACACACACACACACACACACACACGCCCATATAATCTGTTGATAAAAGAAAATAGGCATAAATGGAGACTATCATTCTATGCTACCTCAATATCTCTTTTAATGAAGCATCATTAAACTTGGAAGCATCAGTTTAGATGTCCTAGTCCTGTATCTACCTGGCTTTTGTCTGTTTAGCTTTACTTTCTTCTCTGAAGCTAATAAAACTTCTTTTTATCCTTTCAATGTAATCTCATTCCACAAGCAAATGATAGTTGTGATAACAGGAATTCTTTTTGCTTTAAATGTTGCTCTGTTTTGGTGGAATTGTGTTGCAAACTAAATAAGATGTTTATAAAGAACAATATACACGTGAAATAATAAGTTATAGCACATGATTGCAGTACCTAAACACACATATCCCCACATCTGACTTCAGCTGAGATATATAAACAGCTCTCCTTTCTTTTTAATTTTAAAGTTATATTCACTGTAATTTCTAGCTCTTAGCAGTATTGCTGCTCATTTCTAAAAGCCTCTTAAAATAAGGAATAATATCACTTATGGTGTAGGCAATGTTATTATTTTAAGCAGAAATCCAATGTCAAAATAAATCCAAATGGGTAAATCCCATCTTAATAGTGAACATATGTTTCTTGTTCCCTGGTTGCTAAACCCAGATGTTAATTACTACATTTGTCACTACATTGCTCTTTTCCTATTTGGAGCTGGCTGGGATGACTTTGCAGGCAGGATAAATGTCACATGTGTACCATCAGTAAAACCAAGATTATTTTCAGAGTCTAGTGAAGTGCTGATGACATTTTAGAATGAGAATTATGAAAGATTCTTTAGAAGTTCGCCGTTCTTCATAGTGTCGTTCTTCTATGTAACTCCAATATGAACATAATGGGTTGAACTACATTAAAGACTGGACATTCTGACAAGCTACCTTATGAAAAAGGCAATAAAATACAATTACTGTTCAACTTTGATTTAAAACTGTTCTGGGAATTCATTTTTAAATTCACATTTTTACAGTCTTTCACAGTGCTTGAGAGAGATAGATTTAGCTTATTGTTTTAACTCACTGAAACTAAATCTTGCAGCCAATTCTAGATGTTGGCTTGCCAGTTAATAAATGGGAATTCTTAATGTGTTATTTTAAAGAAAGAAAAAATTGATCTCAGTGTTATATTACATTACTTCTGATCTTTGCAAATACTTTAACTCTCTGTAGTCTTTGTTCATGTAAGAAAAACACAAATTTTGAGCAACTTTGAATTGATTAGCTTTCTCAGAAATCAATCATTTTAAATTGCAAATGGCTTAATAATATAATTGGTAAACAACATATTAATAAGAGCTCTGAACTTGACAAAAATAAGCTGATGCAGATATTAATTTTAAATTGTTCAATTGGCTTTCAAATTTGCTTTTTGTTGACTGCATTTCTAACTTTCAAGTGCATTATTAGACATTAAAAAACCCATATTAGTGAAACATCTACTCTAGCAAAGAAAATATGTATATAATCTTATAAAACGTTTAATAAAACCTAATGCATTGACCTGAAACATTGATATATCAAAGACCAGTAACTTTAGGGTCCCTAAAAAAGCCCAAACTCTTATTGATTTATTCACCAAATATATAATGTTCCACATAGGAAGGATAGACCAAATATTTAACAAGTGTTAGGGCACAGACACTGGCCAGGAAAAGTGCCAGCCACTAACCCACCATTAGGGCCATACAAGTCTGTATTGGCTGAATATTTGCTGTGATGGAGAAAACTATAGGCGGAGCAGTGGAGAGTGGGAGCAAACAGGAGTTTAGATCAAAATACACTAGGTTTGAGTTCCATACAAAATTTCTAATCAGAGATGTCAAGTGGAAAATTGAGTTGAGGGGAAAAGAAAGGCTGGAAATTCAAATATTGGAGTTGTCAGCAAATAATTGGTTTTCTAGGCCATAGGACTAGATGAGATTACTTAGGGTGAAATGTAAACACAGAAGAGATCTGAGGACTAGACCTTGCAGCATACCAAGTTTAAAGTTTGAGAAGATGGAGAGAATCAACAAGAGAGGTTGAGAAAAAAGCAACCTCTTAGAGACCAGAAGCATTTTATGCCTGGAATCCAATAGAAAATTAAATTCAAAGAAAGCAAAATCAGCTGTTTCAAATACTACTGCTAGGTCAAAAATTGAGAATTGACCACTGGAATTAGAAAAATGGGTATCATTGGTGAATTTAACAACAGTTTGATGGGAGTGTTAGAAACAAAACTCTGATTAGAACAGGATCAAAAGAGGGGTGCCTGAGTGGCTCAGTTGGTTAAATTTCTGACTCTTGACATCGGCTCAAGTCATGATTTCATGGTTTGTGAGTTTGAGCTCCACACAGGGCTCTGCGCTGTCAGCCCAGATTTCTCTTTTGGGATCTCTGTATCTCTCTCTGCCCCTCCCCAACTCGTGTGCACATGCTCTCTCTCTCTCTCTCTCAAAAATAAATAAATTAAAAAAAAAAAGAATAGGTTCAAAGGAGAATATGAAGAGAGGCATTTGGGATAAAAATAGGAATTATCCTTGCAGGGGCTTTTATCTAAGGATGAACAGGAATAAGATAATGTGCAGGAAAATGTAGGTCAAGAAATTTTGTTTACTGAAATGTTATAGCATATATGTATGCTGGTAGGAAGATCTATTGAAGAAGTAAAAACTGTTGATGAGAAAAATGAGAACTTAGCCAGAGGCCAAAGTGTAAACCTTGAGTAGACAAAAAAGCATGATATCTTGTGCCCAAATCAGTGTGAGATTAAAGTACAGACAGTCCACCCATGTAATGGAGGAAAGGGTAGAAGTGAAGTAAGATGATAGATGTGTTGGTGGTAGCTTATAGAAATTCTTTTCAAGATAATGGAAGCCCTTTCTTCACTGATCGAGACAAGATCAAGGGAACAGGAGTGAGTGCCTCAGTAGGATGCAGAACATCAATAGGTGAGAGGAGTTAAAAAGCAAAGAAACTACCACTGGAAAGGATAATTTGTGTGAATATTAAGATAAGCATGAAACGGGGCACCTGAGTGGCTCAGTTGGTTGAATGCCCAACTCTTGATTTTGGCTCAGGTCATGGGATAGAGCCCTGTGTTGGGCTCCATGCTCAGTGTGGAGCCTGCTTAAGATTCTCTCTCTATGCCCCTCTCCCCTGTTCATATACTCTCTCTCTAAAAAAAAAAGTAAAGTAAAACACAAAATTATTTCAAAAATAAATAAAATAAAATAAAATAAAATAAAATAAAATAAAATAAAATAAAACAGTGTGAATTATGACAAGAACTATTGAAGAAAATGACAATGTTCCAGGGTGGAAAATGTTCAAGAAATGAAGGTCAGTGACCTAGAGGTCAGTAGACAAGTGCAACAGCAAGGGAGGTGGGGAGGGCAGTAGAGTCAGCAGACATGATCTTCAAAGCAGGGTATTTTTATAAAAGAAGAAAGAATGGAGGTTAGAAGAGCAAGGAGATGCGAGGAGGCTACCTACCCCACCACCAGGACCAGGGAGATAAAGGGAATGGGAGAGAATGCAAATGCCATTTTAGAGAATTAATGGGAAAGCACAATGGAAAATTAGAAAATACAATATGCTTAGAAAGTACAATATGTTGCTGATGATATTCTCCAAAACTGGCTGCTGCCTTTTCTTTCTCCACAATGCTGCACTGTCACCTTTCTAAAAATACCTGATTGTGATGCTTTTCTGCTTAACATTCATCAACAGGTCACAGTAGTTTCAGGTTTCTATAGAACTAGTGTGCTCTAGGACTCTGTAGCCACATCTCCCACCTGTCTCCCATATGCATTCTTCACATCTATAGGCCATTGGCAATGATAACACAGGTAACACAGGTCTTTGTTGGTTGGTTGCATTTTGTTTTTTGTTTTGTTTTGTTTTTGGTACTAATTTCAATCACTGAATCACTTATGCTATCTAATATTCAGGTTTCTCACTTCTAGAATAGAGTAATTAATTTCAGAGTTTTTTGTTTTGTTTTGTTTTAACCTGGGAGACCATTACCTTTTGAAGAACTACGCAGAAAAGAAACATTCTTCATAATGTGAGAACCTCCTGGGTATTGCAGCACATTTAGGATAAGTGGCCTTGCCCATTAATTGCCAGTTGTATCCTCTGAGACAACCAAAAATGTGCCCACACATTTTCTAGACACCTCATACTGTAGGGTAGCAAGTAAAATGCAGGCCACCCAGTTAAATTTGAATTTGAGATAAACATATCTCTTTTTAGAATAAGTATGTTGCAAATATTGCATGGACATCCTCTGGTTTTGTTTGCTATATCTGCCAGCCCTACATATGGGGAACACTGCTAAGTAGGATTATACTTAGAGTCCATGTAAAAATGGCACCTGTAATGTTGCTCAGTATACAACCTATACAACTAAATGTAGCTACACTGCTTGGGGATCAATACAAACCCAACTGAGAACATTGATCTAAGTCATCAGTAAGAACAACTTTAGTACTGACATTTCTATAACTCATACTCTATAGTGGTGCAGTGTGCTAAAAAGCAGTGGGAGGCATGCACGTGAGTAAAGCCAAGTCTGAGAAAATTTCAAAATTAATTATTTTAAGATCCAACAACATTACTTTTCCTCCCCTCTTCATCTCTTTTATTGATTTCTCCCTCCATTGACACTGAGTCATGTTTCTCCTCAAGAATGAAAACAATCTCGTTACAATAAGGAATTAGTATTTAGTATGTCACCCACACCCGGAATTACAAATGAGGATTTCAAGGATATGACAGTGTAAACACAAGGGAATAATTGGCTAGTGGTGACATTTCAGACACTAATTGGGAAGATATTCTGCCTACTATTGAAGTTTAATAACCATTGGGTGGTGAGGCCAAAATGTTGCCAGAAAAGAATAATTGACTAGTTGTCAAAAGGCCCAAGAAGGTCAAATTTTCTTCAACAAATTCTACACAGTTTGAAGTTTGACTTTAAGCTTAAAAAACAAAACAAGGGGCACCTGGGTGGCTCAGTCGGTTAAGCGTCCGACTTCGGCTCAGGTCACGATCTCGCGGTCCGTGAGTTCAAGCCCCGCATCGGGCTCTGGGCTGATGGCTCAGAGCCTGGAGCCTGCTTCCGATTCTGTGTCTCCCTCTCTCTCTGCCCCTCCCCAGTTCATGCTCTGTCTCTGTCTCAAAAATAAATAAAAACATTAAAAAAATAAAAAAAAATTAAAAAAACAAAACAAAACAAAACAAAAAAACAAAAAACTTGATTTGGTCAACATCCTGAATATGGATACATTTCTTGGGGATAGATTCTTATTAAGCAAGTTCACAAGAGATTAATACATAGAGATCAAAATTTGATAATTAACTAATTTACACTGATGCATAAAACTGCTACATAGATAACAATATATGCTTTGGAAAACCAATGTATTCTTTATGTAAAAACAGATCTCAGTTCTGGTTAATAAATATTTATTAAGCAAAAATACTCTATTAGATATGAGTGAATAAATGGCAATCCCTCCTCTTGATATCCTATCGACGAGGCTAAAAGAGTAGAAAAGAAAGCACATGGAAAACCTTGGGCAAATGGGTGGATAAGTGTGGAAAGGATGGATAACGACAAAGTGTGTAGGAAGACAAAGAGGTGAGAGAGCTGACACACTTGAGGAAAGAAATATAATTCAGTGTAGTTAAGCATGAAGTCCTAGAAGAGAAATGGTGAGAGATAAAGGGGGGAAATGAGCAATATCCCAAGCAAAAAAGGTCTTACAAGCCTTGTGAAGCAGTTGGCCTGTTTCATAAAAGCAATAAGGAGCCACTGCTGGATTTTAAGCAGTTAACGGTTAGATATTTATTTTGAAAGATCAGTTTGACTATGAAGTGGAAAACAGATTGGATTAAAGAGTAGCAAGGTAAGAGTTGGGAATCCCTGCTGTAATTTAGGTGAGAAGTGAGGATGTTGGAACTCAGAAGCATACCCAGAAAGAAGAAATGGGTAGTTGAGATATTAAGGAATTCAATAGGGGACTTAGTAATAAATATTATGTGTGGAGTAAGGAACAATGGAGAGTCTAAAAAATACACTCTATTTTGAGCCTGGACATAGGAAGAAGTAGCAAATTGAAGGCAAAGAAAATGCAGTTATTGGTGCCCTTTTTGGTTGTAATTGTCTTTAGAAAAGTCAAGGAAGCCAACAAATAGGTGTTTTGATATAGAGGGCTGAGGCTCAGGAGACAGATCTGGGATAAAGGTTTAGATTGGTGCATCATTGTAGAAGCTGCCAAAAGGGATAACATCACCCAGAAAGAATGTGTCAGGAATGAGAGAGATGGCCTGGAAGTGAAGAACACTAGAACTTAAATTATAACCAAAAGGAAAAGGAGCCTGAAAAAAAAAAAAGTCCAAAAAGAGATGACAGGACAAATGGAAGCAAAACTGAGACAACCTAGTATCATAAAAACAAATGATAGAGAGTTTTTCACTAGAAATACAATAGCTATATAATAACCAAGAAAATCCCCATCAGATTTGGTGGGGTGGGGTGGGCGGGAGACATGAAAAAAGAAAAAGTTGTTAGAGATGATGTTATAAGCATTTTTGGAGAATGATTAGTGGGGGAAATTCTGAGTGCTGTAGACCATAGAGTAGAAATTGAAGAAGTGAAACCAGTATGAATGCTGGTAGCTCTTCCCATAGGTTCGTGTCAAGGAAGGGAGGGGGCAGAAATAACAGGATTCGAAAGGGGCATTAGTGGCAGGGTATTATTTACGTGTGAGTATATTTTGTGTGGTTTGACTCTTCTGTTTGCTAGTTGTTAAAATGGAGAGACTACTTTATGCTGATGAGAAAGAAAGGAAGAACGTAAAGTTACTAACGTATAGATTGAGATATTCCACAAGGTTCCTAAGGAGGAAGAAACAGAATCTAGGACATAGATGAAGGGATCAGCATTGGGTGCTGTCTTGCTTACCTAGGGCTGCTATTACAAAGTACCACAAGCTGGATGATTTAAAGAACAGAAATATGTTGTCTCTTGTTTTTGGAATATGAAAGTCTAAAGTCAAGGTGTCAACAAGGTTGTTTCCTTCTGATGGCTGTGAGGGAAGAATCTATCCCAGGCCTCTCTTCTTGACTTATAAAAGGCTATCTT
Source organism: Leopardus geoffroyi (assembly GCF_018350155.1). NCBI lineage: Eukaryota > Metazoa > Chordata > Mammalia > Carnivora > Felidae > Leopardus > Leopardus geoffroyi. The sequence goes on from NC_059341.1 coordinate 51,747,788, forward strand.
CTGCCTATGTCTCCTCACATTGTCTTTCCTACATAAATACATGTGTCTAAACTTCCCCTTTTTATAAGAACACCAGTCATATTAAATTAGGAGTCTATCCTCTACTAGTGAATGGAAGCAATAAATAAGTAACATATGAAGAAATATTATATTTTCTTTTTTTTTTTTCAGAGTGATTGCGTGCTTAGTTTTTTCCTCTCTGAGCCTGTGCAACAAACAATTGAAGAACCATCATTTGTGGACCTAGGCAAGTAATTTTATCATTATTACTATGTACAATTTTTGAGTTTCAATATAATTGTGCATAAAAATCACAACTACATATTTTTTTCAACTTTCAAATTAAAATCTTTTTAAAGAATAAGCTTTAAGGGTCTTTTCTATTTCCAAAGCTTTTTAACCCCTTAAAATATGTTCAAGTTAAATTAAACCAAGATGTGTTTGTCCATTTATGATAACTACATGATGTCACGCTATTAACTCATTTCAATTAATTGTGCTTCGAGGTGGAATTGCATTTCAGAGACAGAGTTCTTGTTTTCCCCTTAAGGTAAGTTTTCCAGATTACTCAACATCTTAGGAAGCAACAAAAGTAAATATTAGGCAATAACAATGATTATGAATTATCTAGCCATTTCACTCTTATCCTTTAAAGCTCAGTAATTACTCTACCTCATGAAGTCTTCTTTTATTACCTGGATCCCAAACTATCCCAGCACAATTATCTACCCTATTTTCCACCAAATGTGTGTTAATCCTAATGAACTTTTCTAGCATTTCTCCTAGACTGGCAGGAACTCTCTTTGAATGTCCCATTAATTTTAAGTGTCCATAATATAATTTCATTGCCAGTAGCTATCAAATACTGATACTGGTTTTTATCTCACAAAGATTTGCAAGCCCATAATTTGCTAGGCCTCACCCTCCTTGCCTTCACAGCTTTCTGTTTTTATTTTATCCGTATCCTCCTTGTGATTCTTTGCCTTTAAGATTAGACCCATCGGCTTCTCACCTCTGCTCATATCTAACATTGTAGTTACTTACACTTAAGTGCAGAGGTCTATACAACCAGATCAAGCTGAATAGTGTAATTGCTTATTAAGTTGTATATTTATGTGTGTGTCAGCCTACTTCTTCTGTTAGACTGAAGTAACTTAAAATTTTTTTTTAACATTTATTTATTTTTGAGACAGAGAGAGACAGAGCATGAACGGGGGGAGGGTAGACTGAAGTAACTTTAAACTGAGGACTCACTTCCCCACTATGCATTGCTCTGTTGTCACAAGCTCCAAATTTGACATCACTCTCTGACACTTTGCTTATATAGACAAACCATAAACATTATTAAGTAAATATAGTTAATAGAACAAACCATAAATATTTTTAAGTAAATATAAGGTAATTTCTTATAATTAATCGCATGTATCTAAAGAATGACATCCCCCCCAAAAAATATTTCCTTTTTTTCTTGTCATGATACACAAATATCTAACAATTATCTTCTTTTCAAAAATATTGTTAGCTGGGGATAACTTTTACCATTAGTATTTATAAACTTGAACTAACGAGATTTAAAAAAAAAAGCATAAGGTTGCTGATTTCTATAGTTGTCAGACTTTTTAAAGAGTAATAGCTTGATCTCTACTCTGTCATAAAAGTCCTTAAGGGAAATTGTTTCTCTATGTATCAAAAAATTAAACTGTGGATCACTATCAAATTTGTAGTTTTGCTGAGGTATTATTTCTCTATAGGATGTTTGAAATACATAAGCACACAAAAAATTAGGATTATTGTAAAAAATAAAATAGTGGTTTGATTTTTTTCTCATTGCTAATTTCTTACTACATCATACAATACTCAAGACTTGTTTTGGCAGAGTGGTGATAGACAAAAGATTTGATTCTCAATATTTGACTGCATATGAAATACAGCCTATTGTTTCAAAACAACAAAACACAAGGGTGGCTAGGTGGCCCAGTTGGTTAAGCATCTGACTTGGGCTCAAGTCATGATCTCACAGCTCATGGGTTCAAGCCCTGCGTCAGGCTCTGTGCTAACAGCTCAGAGCCTGGAGCCTACTTTGGATTCTGTGTGTCTCTCTCTCCTGTCCCCCACTCATGCTCTGTCTCCCTCTCTCAAAAATAAATAAACATTAAAAAACTTTTTTCAATAAAAATAAAAAAGGAATTTGTCTTTTTTTTTAACGTTTATTTATTTTTGAGACAGGAAGAGACAGAGCATGAACGGGGGAGGGCCAGAGAGAGAGGGAGACACAGAATCTGAAGCAGGCTCCAGGCTCTGAGCTATCAGCACAGAGCCCAATGCGGGGCTGGAACTCACAGAGCGCGAGATCATGACCTGAGCTGAAGTCGGACGCTTAACCCACTGAGCCACCCAGGTGCCCCAGAATTTGTCTTTTTTTAAAATGTTTATTTATTTTAAGAGAGAGAGAGAGAAAGAGCACGGGAGAGGGGCAAAGAGAGAGAGAGAGAGAGAGAGAGAGAGAATCCCAAGTAGACTCCACACTGTCAGTACAGGGCTGGACACAGAGCTCAAACTCAACAAACCATGAAGTCATGACCTGAACCAAAATCAAAAGCCCCATGCTTAACCAACTGAGTCACCCAGGCGCCCCAAGAATTTGTTTTTTAAAGTGCCAATCCAATCAATACTCTTCTCTACTTCACACTTTTGCTTGGCTTCCCATTGCTCTTAGGCAGGGCCAAGTTCATGGGTTTGTGACTTGTGCAGTCACACTAGGCACAGTGCTTAGAAAGGTCCTGCACTTGGTTTAATACTCTACTGTCACTATTTCAAAATTCTTAATAATTTTTGTAAAAGGGACCCTGCATTTTCACTTTGCATTTTCATTATCACTGAGCCTCACAAATTATATAGTTGCCCCTGCCCTTAGGGTAAAGACCAAAATTCTCATGATGGCATCCCAGCAGAATCTGGCATCCTCCAGTTTCCTTTTCTAGCCCTAATATCAGACCCTTCCCTATCTTGATTCTTTTTCCAGTTCCTCAACTAAGACAAGCACACCAGCATGTAACAGATGGACCTTTCTCTGCCCGGACCACTTGACTTTTTGTCAGACTTTTTCTGACAAAAAAGACTTTTTTTTTTTGTCAGACTTTTTCTGACTTTTTCTACCTTCTCCACCATTTTTTTTTTGCATCCTTCATATCTCATCTCAATTGTCTTTGCTCTTTACTCCTAAAATGCTTTTTTTTCCCCAAAATTATTGCAGTGGTGATTATGGCTTTGTGTGCTTCTTTGTAGACTAGAAATTCATGAAGACATGATCCATGTCTATATTGCTCACAATGTAACCCCAGGGCTTAGCACAGTGTCTGGTCTACTATAGATTCACTCTCCATAAATAATTACTGAATAAATGATTGATTACAGAAAGAACAATGTATGACACATCTATATTCTCTACCAAGGTAGCTTGTCTTTTTTATTAAAGGGACAAAGAGAAGAAAACTAAAATCCCAAATCATGCCACTTCTCCCACACTTCCCACTTCCCATGGCAGTGCCCAGGCACAAGAACTTCACTGCTTCCCAACCACTAGAATTCTCTTGAAATAGCACCTAGAAAAGAAATCTTCTGCAAATTACCACATTAAATATGGACTCAACCAGACTCACCCAAAGCACTACCCAGAAAGTTGCTGCATTTTATCTTGTATACTCTTCAACTCTCTAATAGCATGATCCTCTATACTCCCCCAAATTAATAGAGGTCCCATGCAAAATAGTACCTCCACAAAAATATAAATCTATCCATCCTCTACCAGTACACAACACTGATATGAAGAAGATAGATTTTATTGTCAAGGTATAGTGACAATAACATAGGTAATGGAGTAGAACATGATCAAAGACAACAGTTGTCAGAGTTAAGAGGATGAATTAATAAACATGTTTATATGCCATTGATAATAACAAATGGTTGCAAACAGGAGTTTTCAATCATTACCTCACATTACCAACCTCCAGTTGGAGATGCTATTAATTTAAAAGGGAACTTGAAGCCACTGTCTCCATGGCAGGGTCTCTCTGGTTAATGTTATAGCTACTTACTCTAGCAGAACTCAGTCAATTATCTATACATTGAAGTATGTTACCCAGGTTTTCAATGTAACTTTTAATGAGATGGAAGGACAAGAAAGGGAGGGCTGGGGCTACTTAGAAATAAATATTTATATTAGGTTGTTTTTGAAAGTTGAAATCTTTAAATTTTACGCATTTGCTATATTATGTCATAAAATACCATGTTTCCAACTAGAAAATTATTTTAGACTTTTATTTGTGGCTAATGCGGGCAAGAAAAGATAAAAGATGAGAGTTAGAAGACTTTTTCTAATTATTTTATTTCTAAAAGCTGAGTATCAAAAGATATCACTAAAACCTAACAAATCACGTGATAAAGATAATTGTAGCATATGTAATATTAGTGTTAGGGAAACACTGAGAAAGATTATAACATTGAATATAATTAGGTGGTAGATGAAAGTCAAGTGCAAAATTTTATACACATTAATTTTATCTCTGTCTCTATTAGGAAACAAATATTGTCAAAAAAAAATAAAAGTCTAAGAATACTAAATAAAAGTAACCACTATAACAAAAGTAAAAGTTTTCTAAGTATTACAAGTACATAAAAATAAAAACAAATTACATAGCCAAAGATTTTCTTTAAAAATTATAAAAACAAAAATGTTATATTTCTTTAATAACATAAAACAGTAACAGAAAATGAATCTATTGTATCAATAAGTAGAAATGGGCTTAAACTCATCTATAAGAAAAAATTTCCAGTTGGAGTAAAAGTATAAATCATAACTCTATACTTTATGTAAAAACACACCTAAGAGAAAATGATTTTTAAAAATTAAAAATTAAACTCCAAGCACAGGTACATTAGGACATGGAGACCAGAAGCCATGATGTTAATAAAGAAAAGGTGGCATTTAAGACAAGAAGCATTGAATTAAACAAGAATACAACTTTAAACTATCATAAGTACAATTCTCAATAACGATATGAGTGGTTATGACTACATATCAACTATATGACAGCAACACATATACAGCAGAAATTATGGAACATTCAAGGAAAAATACACAGACTGGTAATAGGATATTCTAATTAACTTCTCTTGATTTATGAAAGACTGAGTGAAAAAAGTAAGTAGATACAGGGGCGACTGGGTGACTCAGTCAGTTAAGCGTCCGACTTTGGCTCAGGTAATGATCTCTCAGTTCACAGGCTGGAGCCTGCTTCAGATTCTGTCTCCCTGTGTGTCTGCCCTCCCCCACTTGCATTCTCTCTCTCTCTCTCTCTCTCTCTCTCTCTCAAAAATAAATAAAAACATTTAAAATTTTTTAAATAAGTAGACACAAAGAACACTAAATAAAATTAATAAGGAAAATTGGTAATTGATATAAAAACTCTTTATCCTGAAAATCATGAAAATAGATTATATATTAGGCCACAAAGAAAATTTCAATAAATCCTAAAAAGTAGAAATAGTACAGACATATTTTTTAATCATGAGAAAGTAAAGTGAGAAATTAATTTTAAAAATTCAGAAAGCTAGGGGCGCCTGGGTGGCGCAGTCGGTTAAGCGTCCGACTTCAGCCAGGTCACGATCTCGCGGTCCGTGAGTTCGAGCCCCGCGTCAGTCTCTGGGTTGATGGCTCGGAGCCTGGAGCCTGTTTCCGATTCTGTGTCTCCCTCTCTCTCTGCCCCTCCCCTGTTCATGCTCTGTCTCTCTCTGTCCCAAAAATAAATAAACGTTGAAAAAAAAAATTAATAAAAAAAAAAATTAAAAAAAAAATAATAAAAATTCAGAAAGCTAAAAGATACTTAAGTTTAGATATTTATGAAAACAAACCTCTCTTAACTCTTGGGCCAAAAGGACTTAAAGCACAAAATGGCAAAATTTCTAAAGAATAACAATACATCTCAGAAACATGGGAGAAAGATAAAGCAATGCTCAATAACTGGGACAATTGGAATAAGACCACAAAACAAAACAAAGGAATACAAAAAAGAAAAATTAATGGATGAAGAGTCAAGTAGAGATTAATGAGTTAGAACACAGAAAACAGAATAAATAAATCTGGAAGTTTAAAAGTAAACAATAAAATAAAAAAGCCAATGGCTAATATAATCAAAAGACTGGGGGCAGGGATGCCTGGGTGGCTCAGTCCATTAAGCATCCGACTTCGCCTCAGGTCATGATCTCACGGTTCGGTTAGTGTGTTCGAGCCCCGTGTCAGGCTCTGTGCTGATTATGTATCTCCCTTTCTCTTTCTGCCCCCCCCCCCACTCATGCTCTGTCTCTGTCTCTCCCCAAAACAAATAAACATTAAAACGAATGGGGGCAGGGCGCCTGGGTGGCGCAGTCGGTTAAGCGTCCGACTTCAGCCAGGTCATGATCTCGCGGTCCGTGAGTTTGAGCCCCGCGTCGGGCTCTGGGCTGATGGCTCAGAGCCTGGAGCCTGCTTCCGATTCTGTGTCTCCCTCTCTCTCTGCCCCTCCCCTGTTCATGCTCTGTCTCTCTCTGTCTCAAAAATAAATAAACGTTAAAAAAAATTAAAAAAAAAAAAACGAATGGGGGCAAATGCAAATATATAAAATACAAAAGGAGAATCAAGAAGTAACCACAGAAAAAGATGAAACTGAAGAAAAGTAGGAGACTACTTTGCTCAAGTCTACAAAACTAAATTTGCAAATCTGTCTGAAATAGATAGTGTTCTAGGAAAACACAATTTCCTTGCTCTAGAAAAGATCAAGTTTGAGAGAAAAGAAAAAGCTTCAAAAAGCAAACTTTAGAACACTACCAAGTTCAGATGATTTCCACAGGAATTCTATAAAACCTTTAAAAAGTAGGTGATTCCACTGTTAAACAATTCCAGAGCAGAGAAAAATAAGGAATTTTTTCCATATTATTCTTATGAAGCATATAAAGTATTTATGCCAGTAGCTTCAAGGAATACAAGAACAGCAAAAAAAGGAATCACAGCCTAATCTCACTTCTGAGTATCAATGGAAAATTCTAAAATATTTGCCAAAATAATCCATCATCACACTAAAGGAATGAAATTCACCAGGACCAGAAATGCAACAATGATTCAATATTGGTAATATACAGTATACATGTTATCATCTTAAAAGACTTAAAGAGAAAAATCATATGGTTGTCTCTGTAGACCTTGAAAAGGCACTTGATAAATTTCAGTAAACTTTCTTGACAAAGCACTCAAATAAAAATAAATGCGTAATGCTTTAACATGAGAAAATGTATCTATCTTGGCTATCCAAAGCCCACATCAGGCATGACAAGGAAACAGTGGAAAAGCATTTCCACTAAACTATAAAATAAGACACTATGCCCATGATCATCATGGTTACCAACAGGTAACTTACTGTTTCACCTCTTTCAGGTCTTTGCTCAAAATTAACCTTCTCTGGGTGCCTGGGTAGCTCAGTCAGTTAAGCAGAGTCCGGCTTCAGCCAGGTCATGATCTCATGGTTCAAGAGTTCGAGCCCCACTTCAGATCCTCTATCTGCAACCCCCCCCCCACCTCTTCCCCACTAAGGCATGCGTTTTCTCTCTCTCAAAAATAATAAATTAAAAAAAATTTTTAATTTACCTTCTCAATGAGAAGTACACTGATCATCCTATCTAAAATTACAAACTGACTCTTATTCTGTTAGTCCTCAGTGCCTTCATCATGTTCTGGGTTTTTTTTTTCCTATCATTTGTCATATTCAGCTTATAATAAACTTTACTTATTTATTGTGTGGTTTTGCTTTTTATATATCCTTGGCTACTATAGAAATGCCAAGAGAGGAATTTTGTCTAACCTGTTCCAAGGGTCTAGAACAGTGCCTTGTCCGTAAGATATCCATAAATATTTGTGAAATGATTGTATGAAATTGAAAAAAAATCTTAGAAACAAAGTTTGGCAAAGAGAAGACAAAACTAACAATGTCTGCCAGTAATATGATTACATACCTAAAAAAATAAGAATCAACTAAGAATCTATCACAAAGGATGAAAATTCAATAAAGGTATCAGGTACCAAATTGATGTATAGAGAAAGATAAAATAAACATGGAAGATAAATCCCAGGGGTACCTGGGTGGCTCAGTTGGTTAAACATCCAACTGTTGATTTCGGCTTAGGTCACGATCTCACAGTTCATGAGATGGAGCCATGCATCTGGATCTGCGCTAACAGCACAGAGTCTGCTTGGGATTCCTTCTCTCCCTTTATCTGCCCCTCCTCCACTTGCACTTTCTCTCTCAAAATAAATATATAAACTTAAAAAGAAGGAGAAGAAGAAGGAGGAGGAGGCAGCGAAGAAGAAGAAGAAGAAGAAGAAGAAGAAGAAGAAGAAGAAGAGGAGGAGGAGGAGGAGGAAGGAGAAGAAGAAAAGAAAGATAGATAGATCCCATTTACAATAGCAGCCAAAAAAAAAAAAAAAAACTTAGGAATAAATTGAACAGGAAATATGCAAGAGCAAATGAAAAATACCTTAAAGCATTAATGAGGGATTTCAAAGATGTCTTGAACAAATGGAAAGACCCAATAGCATGCTCTCTTGTATAGGAAGATTCTACATCATGAATCTTATGTCAGATATTTCTGATATAATTCTGAATATAATTTTTTAAATATCAATAGATTTATTTTTAATTAGATGTTAATTCTACAGTTCATAAACACAAACAAATAAAGACCAGGAAAATTGAACACAAGCAGAGAGGTAATACTAGCCCTATAAAACACATTACAAAGCCTTGATAATTGAAACAGTGTAGTGTTGGCCTAAAAAGAATGAATAAATAGAACATAATAGATTGTACATAAATAGAGTCAAATACATCCAGGAATTTAATATGTGGTCAAACCACTAAGGAAAAATTCAATAAATGGTGATGAGATAGCATATTTCTGACCATATGCCAGGTTAAAGACCAAATGGATGAAAGATTTTAAATGTAAATAACAAAACCATATATATAACAAAGAAGACATAGAAGAATCTTTTATAATCTGAGGATGAGCTGGTATAGTTAACACTACAAATCCAGGAGCCATAATAATTTTGCATGATATAGAAAAACTATAGCAAACTTTTTTTTTTTTTTTTTTTAAGAGTCAGATGTTTAACTGACTGAGCCACCCAGATGCCCTCTGGTTTCTTCTTCTTCTTTTTTTTTTTTTTTTAATTTTTTTAACCTTTATTTATTTTTGAGACAGAGAGAGACAGAGCATGAACGGGGGAGGAACAGAGAGAGAGGGAAACACAGAATCCGAAGCAGGCTCCAGGCTCTGAGCCATCAGCCCAGAGCCCGACGCGGGGCTCAAACTCATGGACCGCGAGATCGTGACCTGAGCTGAAGTCGGACGTATAGCAAACTTTTAAAAAAATTCAAAGATAAATGACAAAATGGGTGAAATATTTGCAATTTATCACAGAGTTGGTTGTCAAATGTATAACCATCTAAAAATTGGTAAGAAAAAGACAATAACCAAATAAAAAATTGTGGAAAGAATATGAAAAGATGTATGCACCCCAAAATACAAAGGCTCTTAAGCAAAAGAAAGGGTCCTCAAACTCACTCGTAATAAAAATGCAAATTAAAATTACACCGATACCATTTTTAACTCATCAGATTTGGCAAAAATTCAAAAATTTAATTAATAAGCTTGGTTACAAATCAGCAGGCACTCTTAGACACTGCTAGTGGTAATGCAAATTGCTACAACCTCCATGGAAGGTTATTTGGCAACATTTATCAAAATTACAAATGGCTAATACCCTTTGACCAGCAATTCTGTTGGAAATTTATCCTATAATATTTGTGCATAGGTACAACATGACATGCATACAAAACTATTTATTGCAGCATGGTTTGTAACAGCTGGAAAACATTGGAAACTGCCCTCATGCCCATCGATAGGGAACTGGTTAAATAAATTATGGTATTTGACCTTGTATGAAACTGTATTTTAAAAAATAAATAAACTCTGTGTTATTATAAAAATTTCTCCAAGATCTTTGTTCAGAATAGTAAATATGCTATTCCTTTTGTGGAAAAGGGGGGGAGTGGATAAAAATACTTATTCGTATTTGCTTATGTGGAGAAATTGTGGAAGGAGAAATGTCCCTCTGGAGGGACATATGGGAGACTAATGAAATAATGGCGAAGGAACTGGGTGGATAGGTGTTAGAAATGGGGGAAGATGTTTTGCTGTATACTTTTAAAGTAAATTTTTATTTTTTTAATTATGAATATATTATCATCTGAAAATGTTAGATTTTGAAATGCTATTTCTTAACATTAATATACACAGGATGCATAATGAGTGCTGTATTATCTGCTATAGTGTCATACATTCAAACATTTCAACACAATCATCCTTAGGATCAAACAGAAAGAGATAGAAAGAGTGCACGCACATGAGGGAGTAAGGACAAGCTGTCAGCACGGCACAGAATCTGAGGCAGGGCTCAAATTCACCAACCATGAGATCATGGCCTGAGCCAAAATCATGACCTGAGTCAAGAGTAAGACACCTGACTGAGCTACCCAGGTGTCCCATTAGTTCTTAGGGTTATTATAAATGATTAAATTAAGTATAATCAGATTCTCCAGACTAACTTGAAGCAGAAAGTCAAAATATTCCAGCATCTTCTTGTCCATATGGAACTATTCTCAAAATTCTCCCTCTCTGGGTTCTTCATTTCTTTCCCTTAGATTATTGCCCCCATGTTTTCCCCTTTACAGCACAATGTTTAAGAACATAGGCTTTAGAGATCATTTGACCCTGCATGGTTTATTGTCTGCATGACTTCTGACCAAATGCTTTTGTTCCCACATGTGTAAAACAGAGGTAACACAAATTTTATAGAATTGCTATGAGGATGAGTGAGTTCATGTACATAAAGCTCTCAGCCAATGTTTGGCATACAGTAAGATTTCTAGAAATATTAAGTACCTCTACTATTACTACACTGACTACTAAAACTTCCTGGTGGCCTGAATTTTCACTGAGTTCTGAATTCTGCCAGGTATTGATAGATCTGGTTACTGATCTGGCACAAGAGTTTCAGAGTGGAATATCACCTTCAGTCAGTTCAAACAACAGTTATATGGTTACTATTTAGACACTCAATCATAAATTTTTGCTAATTTCTTACCTTCAACCTAAAAGTCCTCTGATTAAATGCATTGAGTTTCTAGCTAGTAATCTTTTCACACTTTAATGCAAAAATAATGTCCATTGTACATCAAAAAGTCATCATCATTTTTAACATGCTCATACCAAAAATCCAATTAAATTTTTTTATTATGAATTCCATTTACCTCAGTACTACAATCAGAATTATCCCATAGTACCTCTAACTCATAATGTCTCTCAGTCATTGTAATCAAGATATTTTAAGGAAAATTTTAATTATTTTTATGTAATTACCATTTCAATTGTAAGAAACAATGTCAATTTTAATTATTTCAATATCAATAATGCACATTGACGATAAAATTAATTAATATTATCTACATACAGAGGCACCTGAGTGGCTCCATTGGCTAAGCGTAAGACTCTTGATTTTGGCTCAGGTCATGATCCCACAGTTTGTGAGATCAAGCCCTCTGTAGGGCTCTGCACTGACAGCACAGAGCCTGTTTGGGACTCTCTCTCTCCCTCTCTCTCTCTCAAAATCAATAAACAAACTTAAAAAAAATTACCAACGTACAATGTGTAAACTACTCTCATAAACATGTAAAAATCTTTGGAAAAGGAAACATACCAGTCAAGTTTAATTTTCAAAGGTTAGAGAGGATTACAGAGCTTAAACTGGCTCTCAGAAAACAATGTGGACCACAATGAGCCCACAGCAGAATGCTGCCAAATTTCTTGTTATTAATAAACTTCTCTCTAACTTCCCTCAGAGAATATACAACCAGAGATTAGCAATGGAAATATCAGAGACACTGAAAATTATGCTTAATCTTTGGGCCATAAACCAGAAATTTTTAATTAAAAAATGAGAGCCTTCATTTTATTGATGGAATGATATAACTCGAAAAAAAAATAAGACTACTTTTGTTATTAAATAAAAATTTAGTGTGACATTATGGAGCAACACTGATTTATACATCTCTTGAGGATATAGGAGAAAGAGTCACCCTTGGGGGAGATTATAGTCCACGAAACAAATTGAGGCATGTAAGATAATAATTACGATACAAATATTAAGTGATAAGGGCTGTGTTAGGGGAGTTCAGAGAGAGATGACCACAGAAACTATTTTGCATTTTAATTAGTCCTTGTAGAAAGATAAAAGTTCAATAGCCAAAAATGGTAGAAGAGTTCATTTCATATAAAGAGAATAATATAGCAGAGCATGTTTGTAGAACTGAACATACAGACTACAGTATGGAATAAAGACAGTGGGAAATAAAAAAACAGAAATATTCAATACAATAGGAAGCAAAAATATAAGTCTGAGAAATTCAGATTTTTTTTCACAGGCACTGGCAATCTATGAAGAGTACTTTGATTAAAAGAGTAATTTTATAGGGGCACGTGGGTGGCTCAGTTGGTTGAGCATGCAACTTTGGCTCAGGTCATGATCTCTAGTTCGTGAGTTCAAGCACCGCATTGGCCTGCTGCTGTTAACACAGGAGTGCCTTCGGATCCTCTGTCCCCTCTATCTTTGCCCCCTCCCCCACTCTCTGTCTCTCAAAAATAAATAAGCAACAACAAAAAACAGTAATTTTATAGAAGTTGCCATAGGAAAATTACACTGGTGATTGTGTCCAAATAGATTTGAGTTCTACGAGAGGGGAAGAGAATGTTCTAGTAGTTCAGACAAGATATTCGTATAAGTCTGAACTAGGAGCTATTGAACTAGACAGGAAGAAATGAATGCAAATATGTGGAGAAGACTTACTAATTGCAAACATTTATTGAGAGATTACATTGTGAAAACTTTTGAATTTCTCAGCTAATCATCTCAACTATTCTGAAGTAGGTAACCATTATCTCCACTTTAAGGAAGTTAATTAACTTAGTTATTATAACACAGTCTTGAGTATAGTCCTGGGACCTGAACCCCAGGCTTACTGACTTTTAAAGTCAACACTTTCATGCTCTCTAATACTTACCCTTACTGTACTGAACATTGAGAAATTTGGAGCCAAAAATGGCACTAAGTTTTCAAATTTAAATAATTGGGAAAATAATCAAAACAAACACAAAATCAATCAAAAATACAAAATATAAGAAGAAAGAGAGGGTTCAGGATGATTAGACAAAAATCCCATCTTCAACCAACTCAGTTTCCGAAAGAGTATTATGTTTTCTACATGATCTGAAAAGTGTTTCTTTTGCACATTGTTCATTGGTCCTATTTTACTCTTTAAATGTCTAATTTATCCTGTGATGAACCGCTTCCAATTTAACCCACTGAAATTCTATTGCTTTATCAGGTGAGAAGTTTCCTGACAAGACGCCTAAGGTGCAGTTAGTGATATCACATGAGGATGCGAAGCTGACCATACTAGTGAAACACATGAAAAACATTGTAAGTTTATTATTTCTAATGAGAAACATGTAAACCTACATTTAAAAATCACTTGCCTCCCTCAGGCAATTAATGTCAACATTAGTAAGAGGAATGGGGCCAGCCACCAAGTTTAAGTGAGGAACAGTAGGCCAATTACAATGTTCTGCCTCTGTATGATTGCGATCCCTAGGGTAAAGACTATAAAATATTTCACAGGCCAAGTCCTAGAATGAAAATTAGACTTTACTCACAATGAAGTGTTAGGTCAAATCTCGCAAAAAGGTTTGAAAATGCAGGAATAGCTAGAGCATTAAGGTCCAAAGGGAAAAAAGCTAGGTCCCAAGAATTTACATCTATCTCATCTTGCTGAGCTTAGTGGAAGATTAACTCATCTCTTTGAATAATGCCAACACTTTCTCTGTGAAGCCAGCAACTCTAAGGCTTTCTCCCCAGATGCCCATTGAGTACATTGAGTTTATACCCCCCAAACAGTTATTATGTTCTGATGTAATTACTCAGAGATCTATCTTTCCCCTCAAAACATAATATTATTTTGAGGACAGGAAACCCATCTTTATATACCAGAACATAGGACAACAATGGTAGTTACCTCTAAAAACAACTGCAAGCTATTCCATTATACCCTATTCCTCTCTGAAGATGGGTCAAGTCAGAGGTATGAATAGCAATTGGACCATTGACATTGAGTAAGGGAGAGAGCATTCTGCGTCACAGTGTAATTGATTCATGGTCTGAGTCTGGGTGCAGTAACCAGAAGGAGGTAACTCTAAGCCTTGCCACTTCTCCAGTCTTCCTCTAGTCTACTCAAAGCAGGTCCTTCATATGGTAAAACTCGCTAGGAGACTATAGAGAAAGTCAGTAGCCCTATTTTGGCTCTATCCCTTATGCATATAAATCTCTCAGGATGTGCTTGGAAAGACTTAAAAGAGCAAACTCTTCATTGTGATGTGATCTGGAACATACTAGAATTTAACAAATGTCTGTTCAGTGAACAAATAGTTGGCATAATTTGCAGGGGATACATCCTTTACAAACTTAGAATTAGCCAGCTATCCAAGGATGCTTGTTTGTAAGTCTGTGGTTTTGTAATCAGCAATTTTTGTAACAGCTGGGCAAATATTATTAGATGTGTTTCTGTAGAACTTTAGTCATTAAAATAATTATTTTCAATTGCTTTTGATCAGATAATCATCTTAAATGAGAATAGGAGTTTTTTAAGAAATTCTTAGTCTGGGAAATGAAGATTCAATTAGGCACTGTTTATGGCTATATGCATGTTCATAGACTTTAAGCATCTATATAAATATATGTGATGAAGTAAGAGAATGTTAAGAAATGGTGTTAATCAAGTTAAGAGCACTTACATATGTATACGCTATATGACTGTTAACTGAAAATAGTCCTCCTGGAAATTATATATTTATTCCAATAATGTCATTGCTCAAAACGTTTTAGAACACGCCTATTGGCATTGCTTTTAGATCTGGCCTATAAACCACACAGTAAACTTAGTGATATTACTCAGTAGTCATGCCTAATATTTGATCAAAAGCAGTATTAACCAATTTGGTCACCCATTTTATTCACCGGATAAATATCCAAATTACTTTTGACAGTTTTCAAAAATGCATTTTATAGTGAGATGAAGTTACACTAACAATAAGAATATTCAAAACGAATGTGATGCAGGCATGAAGGGAGGGGAGAAAGTGAGCAACAGCTAGAATTAAAGATTGAGGTCAAGTGATAGGTACATGGCAAATGACCAGGTGCATCCTATAAGGAGTAAAAAGCCATCTAGGGCCCCTAGAGCCTATGCCAATGTCCTCAGAAAGAAAGTTATTAAGAATGAAATAATACTTCTTGCAATCTGACTTCTCAGTCTACCTGCTGGTTTGTCTCTTCTCCCCGATCCCTTAGCATTGCCCTGAAATTCATTCCTACACCTCTTCTCTTTTCTACTTCCAGCCCTGTGATGTTAAATATCATTTACATGTCTTTCTCTTCCATATTTATAACTCATCTTGGAACTGTTCCTGAAATCCAGAGGCTTATGTATAACTAACTGCTCAACAACTCTAGTAGAAATTGAATAGGCATTGCAAACTTAAGATACACCAAATCAAACTTCTGATTATTGCCTCCTGATTATTGCTCCTTTTGCAAACTTTCCCATAACAGGAAATAGAAACTTTATCCTACTATTTACTCAAAGTCCCTGGTGTCATTTTGACATTTCTCACAAACTACAACCAATTTATCTGCAAATTCTGTCAGCTCTGCTTTCCAAACAAATCCAGAATTGCACTCCTTTGCCCTTCACTGCTACCATAAATGGTTCAAGCCACCATCATCTCCCACCTAAATCACTGCTGTAGTCTCTCTTTTTAACTTTTTTAACGTTTATTTATTTTTGAGAGCAAGAGACAGAGTTCAAGTGGGGGAGGGGCAGAGAGAGAGAGGGAGACCCAGAATCTGCAACAGTCTCCAGGCTCTGAGCTGTCGGCACAGAGCCTGATGCAGGGCTCGAACTTGGGAATGGTGAGATCATGACCTAGGCTGAAGTAGGACACTTACCCAACTAAGCCACCCAGGCGCCCCACTGCTGTGGTCTCTTAATGGGTCTCCCTGCTTCTACTTGTATTTCTTCCTAATCTTTTCCTAACCTAGGAGCCAGAATATTCCTTTGATAATAAAAGTCAGATCTTGTCATTCTTCTCTCATATCCTTCTGAGGGTAAGGTCTCACTCGTATCACTTATAATGAAAGGCATAGTACTTATTAATGATCTATGAAGCCCTACTACTGATCTGGCCTCCTTGATCTCTCCAACCTCATCTCGACAGACTTCCTCAATCACTCCACTCCAGCCTCAGTGTCTTCCTTCCTGTTCCTTAAATATGATAAGCATGTTTCTGCCCCAGGACATTTGTACCTGTTATTCATGTCATCTGGAATGTTTTTTCCTAGGTTCATGGCTCAGTCTCACATATCCTGAAGGACTAAGTCTTACTGCCACCTTTTCAGTGAGGTCCTCTTTGACTCCCATATGTAAAGCTGCAAAACCACTACCTGTTGCCACTTCCAAACTTCCTTTTCTAACTTTTTGTCTCCACGGCCCTATATCACTGCTATTACTCCAAGGGCTAAAACAGTGTCAAGTACATAGTAGATGCTCAATGAATACTTTGTTAAATAAAAGAATGTCAAATTATTTCTGATATAAACAACTAAGAATTACGATCTTGTTCACCGACCAAAAACCATCAAAACAAAGTTCTCATGCCTTGCATTTTTCAGAGCTACTTTTAAATGACTCTTTTATTTCTTCTGCTTATCTGAGGACAGAGATAACACTATAATATAGATGATAGGAAAATCTATCTATAAATTCTCAACATACTTTCTTTGCTTATTTCAATTTTTAACTAATTGTTATTTAGTTTCTGAGCCTTTAGTATTTTCACATGCCAAAGTAATCAGACTGAAGAAGTCGTGCTTCATTTTATTTTAATGTTAAAATGAATTATTCTGCCTGCAGCGCTGTTATATTTAATATTAAGTTTGATGAAAAGAATTGTTTATCTTATATTAAATCTTTGAAGCTTTGCTCTAAGAATTACGTCCCTCCTGTGAATTCACAAGCTAAAACAAAATTTGCTAATTTTTTTCCCTTTTAAAGCAGCCCAATGTGATTTATTCTAGTGAACAGAGACTGACAAAGTAATGCAGTTATTTGGAAGGTTGGCAAAGACTTTTAAAAATAATGTTTCAGTTTATATAACAGAGACATATATAAAAATCATTTGAATTTAAAACATTTTTAAAAATCTTTCTAGCATTTTCCCAAGTAGCCCACTATAAAATGCTCTTTTCCACTGATATCTTCATGTCTCTCTATACATGTCTCTCTATGAATTGCAATGTCTGCAGTGTCTCTCCTGGTCTCATGAATTCCCCTAGTCTGCGTCATTTCCAGACTGTTTTCATTTACTTGCTCCAGAATATGTGCATTCTAGTAGGCTCTAAAAGTAATCAATAAAGATTCCAGACTCTCTTCTGATATTGAATGTGCTCACACTCTCAAAGACTCTTACACTATAGCAAAATGATATGATTTCAAATGAGGTGCAAGTAATATCAGGGAAAGCAGGACACATCTCAGATGGAATGCTGTTTAATCCTTTAATAAGACACAAAATAGGGCAGAATAGTTGTGATATGAAAACAGGAGGAAAGATGAAAAATAACGAGTGTTGATGATGATGTGGAGAAAAGGGAACCCTTGTATGTTGTTGTTGATGGGAATGTAAATCAGTGCAGCTCCTGTGGAAAACAGTGTGGAGGTTCCTCCAAAAACTAAGAACAGAAATACCATATTTTCCAGTAATTTCACTACTGGATATTTACCAAAAGAAGGTGAAAACCCTAACTGGAAAAGATATATGCACCCCTATATTTGTGACATTATTTATAGTAGCCAAGATATGGACACTACTCATGTGTCCCTTGACAGATGAGTGGATAAAGAATATGTGGTATATCTCTGTCTCTATCTCTATCATCTCTATCTCCATCTCAGTCTCTATCTTGATCTCTATCTCTGTCTCTATCTCTGTCATTTTAAAAGGATGAGATCTTGTCATTTGTGACAACATGGATAGACCTAGAGGGTATAATGCTGAGTGAAATAAGTCAGCCAGAGAAAGACAAATAGTATATGATTTTACTTATATGTGGAATCTAAAAACAAAACAAATAAACAAAAGCAGAAAGAGGCCCATACATATAGAGAACAAACTATATTGTTGCCAGAAGGGAGGAGAGTAGGAGGATGGACAAAGTGAGTGAAGGGAAGTAGGAGATACAGGCTCCCAATTACAGAATGAATAAGTCCTGAGAATAAAAGGTATAGCATAGAGAATATAGCCAATGGTATTGTAATTGTAATAACATTGTATGGTGACAGATGGTAGTCACACTTGTGGTGAGCATAGTGTAACATATAGACTTGTTGAATCACTATGTTGTACACCTGAAACTAATGTAACACTGTGATCCAACTATACTTCAATAAAAAAAAGACTTCTGTAGCCTTATTATTCAATAAGCAACTTGTATAGTAATTAATTAAAAGTTCTGTTTCATCTTGCTGTGAATATTTATGGTATTAGATCTCCTAGCCATATGCTCAGAAGGGATGAAGGAACAGAAATGATGGGACTTGTCTCATTATATGAGAAGACAGATGTATCTAGAGAGGCAATACTGGCGTAAAACCTTGACCTCATCATTTATAGCCCTAAACTTGTCTTCTCACCATATCTAGTTCTCCAAGAATAAAAGAATTTGCTTCAAAAGCAGAAGGATAAAACTTTGTTCTCATTTCTTTTCTTCCTCTTCTCCTCACTTTCTCCCTTTATTCTCTTTTCCTTTATTTTACTTTCTCTTTCCTTTCCTATTATTATTAGCCCAAATTTAGCTGTAAGACAAAATATAAAAAATATAGAAGATTTAAATGTGTCCCTTTTATTGTTGGATTTGCTTAAACATTAGACGTCGGATACTAGATTTCAAAACACATACACATTGGGCCTTTAATGCACTGAAATTAATATAAAAAAAATAACAGGAGAGAAAGAAATAGACTAAACACATCAGTAAGAACCCCAGGCTAAATACACACACACACACACATTTTATTGCATTTTATTTTCTATTTAAAATTTTTCTTACATTTTTAATGTGTATGTGTAGCTTGGAAGTTCGGAAGTTCTTATTTTTAAAATATATATTCTCCTGGCCTCATAGATCATACAATTCTTCCATATCTTCCATGGACAAGTAGTCCATGAACCACTCAAATGGTTAATTACACATCAAAATGGCACTCTACATACAATTCCAGTTCTGTACTTGGTACCAAACAAATTGAAGGGCCTGTTGGTGTAGAAGATACAACACTTAGATTTAGTAAAGTTGACAAAAGAGGGTTGTGAAAATAAAGTACAGGTGATGACAATGTTTGACATACAAAGATAACAATGTTCTGTGTATCCTTTATTTTTTATTTATTTTTTTTAATGTTTATATATTTTTGAGAGAGAGACAGACAGTGCAAGCAGGGGAGGGGAAGAGAGAGGGAGACACAGACACAGAATCTGATACAGGCTCTAGACTCTGAGCTGTCAGCACAGAGACCCACACAGGACTTGAACTCACAAACCACAAGATCATGACCTGAGCCGAAGTTGGATGCTCAACCTACTGAGCCACCCAGGCGCCCCTTGTATATCCTTTTAAAAATAACTTGGATAACTCCTCTGACTAACCCAATTCAATATTTTTAATCTAGATTTTTGAAAGAGATATGTCATTGTTCTATCCTAAATGCACTTCAATCTAAATAAATGTCAATTTCTTGATAAAGGATAATTTTCTAATAATAATTATCCCATTGATTGTATTTGGCTTATATTTCATTAATAAAAAATTACTCTTCTAGAGCTGACCCATTATGACATTGATCTCCCATTTCAAAGAATATGAGGCAAAGCAGTGGATAGTGGAGAGGAGCTGGCCCAGATAGAGATATTTCATTGTTCCATGATTTTTCAGGGTTAGTAATCACTGACCCTCGAAGATTACCAATTACTTCTTTTTTTTTTTTTTTAATTTTTTTTTTCAACGTTTTATTTATTTTTGGGACAGAGAGAGAGACAGAGCATGAACGGGGGAGGGGCAGAGAGCGAGGGAGACACAGAATCGGAAACAGGCTCCAGGCTCTGAGCCGTCAGCCCAGAGCCCGATGCGGGGCTCGAACTCACGGACCGCGAGATCGTGACCTGGCTGAAGTCGGACGCTTAACCGACTGCGCCACCCAGGCGCCCCTACCAATTACTTCTTAATGAAAAAAACCATAAACTGTTCTTAAACCTATGATAAATAATATGCTAATAATAACTCATCTCTTTCCATCATCAATATTTTTAACTAGTCCTTCCTTTGTGAACTTTACTGTTCACAAAGTGAAACTTCACTGTCCATATATTCTCTACACTTATTTGACAGCACTCTTTCTGAGGTTTCCTTAGCATTTACAAATGTATTTCTATATTTTTAATTCTTTTTCGTTCATTTATATTTGACAGAGTATGTGTGTATATGTGTGTGCATGAGTGGTGGAGGGGCAGAGAGAGAGAGAGAGACAGAATCCAAAGCAGGCTTCAGGCTCTGAGCTGTCAGCACAGACCCCGACGCAGGGCTCAAACTCATAAACAATGAGATCATGACCTGAGTGGAAGTTGGACACTTAACCAACTGAGCCATCCGGACACCCCAGCATTTACAAATTTAAACTAATGTACGTAGTGGCTTAATAAATGCTGGCTTCACCTTTAACCCTTAAATGTGAAGATTTTCCAGTATTCATGGCTTTAACTCTTCAAATTGATTTCCTAAAAAAATTCCATCCAGTCTTGAGGCTTTGAAGATTATGTGAATTACTCCTAAATTTATATCTCTACTTTAAATATATCTCTGAACCCAATTTACATATTTTCAACTGCCTGATGGACATTTGCACTCTGATATCTTGCCATCTCCTGAAACTCAACAGTGCTAAATTATAGGTCTCTACTTTTCACTGAAATCAACTCTCACTCTTGACTGCTTATTTAAAAAAATTGTTGCACCAACCTCAAGTAACCCCTGGTCAAAATTTCCTTATAATTTATTTTCCATATTTTAACTTATTCCAGTACTGCTATATATAATCATCAGAAAATCCTTTTAGTTTACTGTTACTTTTATTTTTGCCAAAATCCTATTCTATAGTCTCTATTAGTTCACTTATGGACTATTTTGATTGTTATGATATTCCTGTCCTTGTGTTCTACTTTCTTAATCCATTCTGCATAAAACATCCTAAAATTCTATTTTTAACATATCAATAAAAAATGCTAACAGAATCTTGGTAAATCTCAAATTCCTTAGCCTAATATTTAAGGTACTACACAAATTAGCTCTACCTGCCTTTATATCCACCCTCCCCAACAGAAAACATGTATTATATTCTAGATGGTTTACTCATTGTTTATCAAACACACTCCAGTCATTCTAGCAAAGTATATCATACTTCCTCTTCCCTTCTATTTACCTTCTAACATCCAGGCTCACCTCAAACCTCTCATCCTTTCTGAATCTCCCAGATCACTCTTGTTCCTGGTAATCCTTCTCTCCTTTGATCTCCTTACACTTACTGTTTACACCACCCATTTGATATTCACTGCCTTATCTCATTTCTTAAAACCTTTATCATTTTGGTTTATCCTGTAGTTTCAATTGTATTGACAATATACTTATTGGAAGAAACTGGGGGAAATATATTTTGTATACTCTGCAATGCCTAACACAATAATATGCCCTTAATACATGTTTGTTAAATAAGTGAATATTCATTTAAGTGTATACCACTGTGAAAAATAGTCACAATGCAGAGCAGTTAAATTTAAGCTACATTCATAAATGAATAGCTTTTCTCTGTGAATTCTGCTATCTATAATACTTAATACTAAACTTAAGAATAGTCAGGTGACAAATATTTGACCTAAATAGTCTGTCTCACTTAAAAATGAAGTGATTTCAGTATAAAAATAGAGAGGGAGACAAACCATAAGAGGCTTAAACACAGAGAATGTATTGAGGATCGCTGGTGGGGTGTTGGTGGGGGTAAGAGCTAAAGGGGTAAGGGGCATTAAGGATGACACTTGTTGGGATAAGCAGTGGGTGTTATATGTAAGTGATTAATCACTAAATTCTATTCCTGAAAATAAATAAATTTCAATTTTTATGTAGATTACATGTTCAAATGATTATATTACATATATATATTAATTAAATAAATGTATTATTAAAATTTTAAAAATTCAAAAAATAAAGTGATTTCCTGCTGAGGATTATTTCTCTAAATACTCAACAACTCTGGACACTTAACCATATCTCCAGCTGACATAACCATCAATGTACAGGTCACCACATTATACAAATTTTATTTAATCACTCTCTGTTCTTTACTGACAAGCTTATACCCTAATTGCTATTCTTTATCCAAATCTCCCTCAATTCTTCATTCTAACTGAAACAAACAAACAAACAAACAAAACATAAGCTAGAGTCCTGACATTGGTCCTCTTAATCTGCTTTCTTCCTGGCTTTTCTGTAATCAACTTAAGAGTCACATTAGCATCATGCAAAAGACATCTCTCACCCAACAACAAAAATTCAGCATCCATTTACAGACAAAAGTTATGTTTGTGAGAGCTATGAGATCTAACACCATACACCAAGGGATCCAGGCACCCATACGTCAGATAATAGACACTCAGTCCTCAGTCCCTGCTGATGACGTTGCAGTAGCTCATGAACTGCTTCCAGCCCCTCTTAGCTATAGTCAGGGAGCTCCTAGAAACCACTGTCTTAGAGAACATTCCACAGATAAAAGAGCCTTTGTGGAAGTCCAGGTTTGCAAAGGAGACATTTCATCACATTGTTGTAAGGAAAAGAAAAAGATAAGTTTGAACACTTTGAAGTGGGGTGTTAGTAAAGACTGGAGGAGGTAACAACTACTTCAAATTTGAAGACAGCGATGCAAAACTTCAAGGAACATGAAAAATCAAGGTAACATGACACCACCAAAGGATCACAATAATCTTTTACTAACCAAACTCAGAGACCTGGAGATTATGTGATTTGCTTGATATAAAGAATTCAAATAGACTTTTAAAGGAAACTCAGTGAGCTACAGAAAACATGGAAAGACAATTCAACGAAATCAGGAAAATGATATATGAATAAAATGAGAGTTTATCAGAGAGATAAAAATGTTTTAAAAAGAAGCAAACAGGGGCGCCTGGGTGGCGCAGTCGGTTAAGTGTCCAACTTCAGCCAGGTCACGATCTCGCGGTCCGTGAGTTCAAGCCCCGCGTCAGGCTCTGGGCTGATGGCTCAGAGCCTGGAGCCTGTTTCCGATTCTGTGTCTCCCTCTCTCTCTGCCCCTCCCCCGTTCATGCTCTGTCTCTCTCTGTCCCAAAAATAAATAAACGTTGAAAAAAAAAATTTTTTTTTAAATAAAAAAATAAATAAAAAGAAGCAAACAAATTTTGGAACTGATGAATATTATAAATGAAAAGAAAAATCCAACAGAGAGTATCACCAACAGAATGGATCAAGCAAAAGAAGAATCTGTGAGATAGAGGACATGAACTTTGAAATTACCCAGTCAGTAGAGAACAAAAAAAGAAAAAGAAAATGAAAAAAAAAGAGTGAAGAAAGCCTATGTGATCTTAGAATACCATAACAAGAACTCTGAATTATTGGAGTTCCAGAAGAAGAAGAAAGGGAGAAGGGACAGGAAGCATATTTAAAGAAATAATGATAGAGCACTTTCCAAATCCGGAAGGATATTTGGATATCTAAGTTCATGAAACTCATGGTTCCCCAAAACACTCTACTTAAAGAGATCCTCTTCAAAATACATTATAAAAAAACTATCAAAAATCAAAGACAAAGAGGGAATTTTAAAAGGGAAAAAAGCTTGTAACTTATAAGCAAACTTCTATAAGGTTTTCAGCAGATTTCTCAGCAAAAACCTTATAGGCCAGGGGGGAATGGAATGATATATTCAAAGTAGTGAACTAAAATAAATGCCAGCAAAGAACACTTTACCTGGCAAAGCTGTCCTTCAGAAATGACGAAGGGATAAAGACTTTTCCAGACAAATAAAAGCTGAACGACAAATGAAAGCTGAAGGGGTTCATCACCGCTGGACCTGCCTTACAAGAAATGCTAAAAGGAATTTTTCAAGCTAAAATGAAATGATACTAGCAGATAATATAAATACATGTGAAAATATACAACCCATGGCAAAAATAAGTATACAATCAAAGTAAGAGTATCCTAATAGTGTAATATGGTGGACTACTAACCATTTAACTCTAGTATAAAGGTTAAAAGACAAGAGTATTAACAATAACTACAGTGACAAAAATTTGTTAATGAATAAACAGTATAAAAGGGGTAAATTGTGACTTCAATAACATAAAAAAAATGGGGGAATAAAGGGTAGGGTTTTTGTATGTGATTGAAGTAAATTTATCAGCATATATAGACTAGTAAACCTAAGATGTTTTATGCAAGCCCCATGGTAACCACAAAGCAAAAACCTGCAGTAAATTCACAAAAGATGACGGGAAGAGAAAACAAAGCATACCACTACATAAAATCATCAGTTCACAAAAGAAGGCAGCAAGAGAGGAAGAAAAGGATGATAGAACTAAAAAAACAGCCAGAAAACAATTAATGACATTAGTTAAGTCTTTAGCCGTCAATAATTATTCTCCATGTAAATGGTTTAAATTCTCCAATCAAAAGGCATAGAGTGGCTGGATGGGTAAAACAAAACAAAACAAAACAAAACAAAACAAAACAAAAAAACATGATCCAATTATATGCTGCCTACAAGATACTCATTTCCCCCTATTTTTTTTTCCTCTATAGCCTTACTGATTTTCTGTATACTAGTTCTATGAATTATTAAGAGAGGGATGTTAAAATCATTTAACAATAATTGTGCATTGGTATAATGTTACATGAACATTTAAGATTATGTCTTCTTGATTAATTGACTCCTTTATTATGAAATGAACTTTTTTATTCATGGTAGTATTTTTTGCTGTCAAATATACTTTGTCAGATATTTATATGTTTTCCAGGTTTCTTTTAAGGTTGGCATAGTATATCTTTTCCATCCTTTTACCTTTAACATTTCATCTCTTTACATTTAAAGTTTCTTGTATATTTGCTATAGATAGATGAAACACAGATATGATAGATGAAGATAGATGATGATGATAGACAGACAGACAGACAGGTGATAGAGGACCATACTGTAGGTTGTAGCTAGCAATCTCTGGCTCATAGATATATTGAACCAATAATCACATACAATTTTTGCAAAGTTTTTCCAAGTGCTGTTCGTAAGCCAAGTGTTTCATATCCTGGATTTTCAGAATGAAGTTTTCAGGCCCAAAAGGAGAACTTGGCATTGAGTCTATTTGTTTCTAACCTTGTTAGATATAGTTCATCATTCCACCCCTTCACAGCTCATTCCTGATTATCTAATCAAACATACTGCCCAAAACACTCCAATTATTGACAACTGTCCATCATATATCAATATCTTTATTTAAATCATGATAAAACTGTTTACTAGGACAAAATCAAGGCACATTTTTGAGGTATACGAGTAGAAAACTCTTTTACTTTCCCTCTGAATTACTAGTTTCTGGGTTTTTTTGCAAAAAATCTTTCATACTATCAAGTATAATATCATAAATCTAATCTTCCAGTGTTTCATCTGTTCTTCACAGTTCTTTAATTATCATTAACAAACGTACTCTGTCTCTTATTTGTACAATTTTCTCAGCATTGGAGGATAGAAGTTAAGGGTTATAGGATTTGAAATCATTTAGAATGGTTCAGTGCAATTGTAAAAAAAAAAAAAGAAAGAAAGAAGAAAAAGTTTAATTACCACTTAACTCATAAACAATTCTTCAGCATTTTCCATTGAATAGATTGTTAAAAAGAAATGAGGTTTAAAGCCTTACTTCTTATATGTTATTAAGATTGAGAAATGGAAAAACTTCCCAAACTTTGCAAGACAATTCAGTAGCAAAGTCTGGTCTGTAGCTCTAATTAAAACTCTGCATTATTAAAAGCAATTCAATTCCTATTTATTGAGTCAGAAAAGTGTTTCTATCTACTAGACTGTGACTTCTGTCTAGTTGTTAACTGCATCAAGTTGAGGATGAAAAATCTTTAATAGGTATGTAATAAGATGATCATGCCCATGAGTTTGTCATTTCTTTGAAAGTAAAAACTGTTTCAATCACTTTTCTGTGACCTCTTATAGACTATCCAAAGTGTTAGACACATGGTAGTTTGATTTTTGAATTGATTGTTTAAAAAATTACTGAAAATCACCTATTAGTGACAAGAATTCTATTAAAGTCTTAATTGGTGTGAAATGAAGCAGAAGACTATCCAATTTAATTCATGAGGACCTGAAATCATGCCACTCTATACTAACGAACACACACAGAAAGATTAGAAAGATCATTTCACTATTTCTTTAACCAAAGCACTGAGCAAACCACATATCACAAGCACTTTTATTGTACTTTTGTATTTTTGTTGTGCATTGTCATTTTATAAAAAGACCCTCTTCATAGTAGCTAGCCTGGGTTTCAGTACTGCAATCTGGCAGGCACATAGAGGAGGAAAATGCTTTTTTATTATGTTATTTTGTTTCTGGCATAGACCTCAGGTTTTGATAGTCCTATCATATTTTAATCATCAGCAGTTGATTTCTACCAAAGCCTATATTATCACATGATAGGAAACATTTAAGTTAAAAAAAATTTTGATGGAAAATTCTCATAAATTATTCATCAAAAAGATAAGAACCTATTAAATACAATTAAGCTTTGAATTAATCTACAGAAGTTATTTTTAAACCATCTATCTTCATCACATTTCTGATAAAACTTGATGTAGAAGAGCTCTTAATTTGAATCTGGTAGTTTCCTGTGCATTCTTTGTAGAGACTTAATATATAGGGTAATGGTTAAGAGCATAAGTTTTAATAAAATCTTTTCAATAAAATAAAGACAATCATACTGGCTCAAGGTTTTTTGTTTTTGTTGTAATTTTTTTTAATGTTTATTTATTTTTGAGACAGAGAGAGACGGAGCATGAACAGGGGAGGGTCAGAGAGAGAGGGAGACACAGAATCCAAGGCAGGCTCCAGGCTCTGAGCTGTCAGCACAGAGCCTAATGCGGGGCTTGAACTCACGGATGGTGAGATCATTACCTGAGACAAAGTCGGATGCGTAACCGACTGGGCCACCCAGGCGCCCCTCAAGGTTTTTTAAGAGAGTGTTTTAAATAAAGCAAATACTCATTATGTGATAGCTATTATGATTATTATTACTATACATGAAAAATAAGTCTCTTCCTCATACACTTCTATGAAAATACTAAAGGGTGGTTGTCATACCCTACAATGTGAAATGGTTTTATTTACTTAATAAATGGTTTATATTGTGCTTTCTTTTTATACCAACATGCTACTGGTTACTTTTTTTTCCTGAATTTTGATAAATTAACCATTTTTCAATATAGTTTTATTCTTTGACCACAGAGACAAGAGAACTACCATTGAAAACCATTTTATTTATTTACTTACTTACTCATTTATTTACAGAGACAACACAAGCAGTGGAGAGGCAGAAGGAGAGAGAGAATCAAGTGGGCTCCACACCCAGCACTGAGCCTGACCTAGGGCTCAACATGGGGCTGGATCTCACGACAATAAGATCATGACCCTGAGATCATGACCTGAGCCAAAATCAAGATTCAGATGCCTAACTGACTGAGTGACTCAGGTGCCCTACATTGAAAGCCATTTTTTTTTTGACGTTTGTTTATTTTGAGAGAGAGAGAGAGAGAGAGAGAGAGTAAGGTAGGGCGGAGAGAGATGGAGAGACAGAATCCCAAGCAGGCTCCATGCTGCCTGCCCAGAGCCAGACACGGGGCTCAAACTCACAAACTGTGAGATCATGACCCAGATGAAATCAAGAGTTGGATACTTAACTGACTGAGCCACCCAGGTGTCCATTTTAAATGTTGTGTGCAAGGGCACCTGGGTGGCCCAGTCGGATGAGCATCCAACTTTGGCTCAGGTCATGATCTCACAGTTCACAAATTCCAGCCCTGCCCTGGGCTCTGTGCTGACAGCTCAGAGCCTGGAGACTGCTTGTGATTCTGTCTCCCTCTCTCTTTACCCCTCACCTGCTTGCACTCTGTCTCTCTCTCTCTCTCTCAAAAATAAATATTAATTTTTTAAAAATATATACCTCATCCATTCAGACATTTGATAACTATTTATTTAGTATTCACTATATGCCAAGCACTGTGTTAGGGACAGGATTTCTAGGAATGCTATGAAAGAAAGGCATACCTATGAAAGGGAAGAAAAGAATAATGTAAAGGGAAGCCAAATCTCAAGGGAGGATTTTACATTTTTCATTGGAGATTCAGAGACATATTAAAAGATTAGAATGAAGGAACTGAGGGTAGGGTTAGGGTAGTAGAGTAGTAGAGTAACCAATGGAGCGAAGCCCTAGGGAAATGTGGAGGAAGTGTAAAACAGCAAGGCGTGGGTTTCCTTTTTAAGGAATTTTAATGTCATAAGGGAGATAACATACATAAAACTTTTAAAAATGTAAAGAAAATATTTTAGCAAAATCTAGGATCTATAGAATCCAGAGTTAGGATGATTAACAAAAA
Source organism: Leopardus geoffroyi (assembly GCF_018350155.1). Taxonomy (NCBI): domain Eukaryota; kingdom Metazoa; phylum Chordata; class Mammalia; order Carnivora; family Felidae; genus Leopardus; species Leopardus geoffroyi. The sequence goes on from NC_059341.1 coordinate 51,776,826, forward strand.
TTAATTTTAGATGAATTTACATCATCTTCTAGCACAGTAACAATATTAGCCAGAATTCTAGAAGAAAGTGGTAGTAACACTGCCTGACTTCAATCCACTGGGAATATGAAAATCCTCTGGGCGATACAAGGAAACTTCTCATTGCTTAGACTGAGCATCGGACTAAGAACTCTGAACCTCCAAGCCTAATGACTCTTCAGGTAAAAGTGTTAAGTCTTTGTGAAGGTCTAAACTGCAACCAGAGTAAAAATCCTAGGTTAAGGCATTTAGACAAGTACAGGTTATTTAATCACTTTTAAAGTTAAATTTAGGGGCACCTGGGTGGCTCAGTCGGTTAAGCGTCCAACTTTGGCTCAGGTCATGATCTCACAGTCTGTGAGTTCAAGCCCCATGTCGGGCTTTGTGCTGGCAGCTCAGAGCCTAGAGCCTGCTTCAGATTCTGTGCCTCCCTCTCTCTTTGCCCCTCCCCTGCTCAAGCTCTGTCTCTGTCTCAAAAATAAATAAAAACATTAAAAAATATATTTTAAAACAAAGTTAAATTTAATTCATATAAACATCTGGGCAAAGGGTGAAATGAGAAGTACTGATAAGAAGACAACTAGAGTTTTTTAAATAAATTAGCTGTGATGTTTAAGGATCAAGATACAGTACAAGAAAGAAAAAATAATAATAACATTGATAGGACAGCTGCTTTGGAAAACAAAACAAAACAAAAACAAAAAGAATCTCTGAAAGACCTGAGAAATCAATGTCTGCATTGAAAGCTATTAAGGATATACTAAGTCCACTGGTGTTCAGATCTAATGCACTTCCGATTTTAAATTGAAACCTGTTCTGTTCTATTATCCTAAAACCTTCAGGATATTCAAGGACCTTGTCAAGGACATTAACTTGGAAACAGAAAGCCAAACCTTTAGTTGCTAAATGCTTGGTGAAATCTGGTATGCAAAATATCTTTCCCCATCTGTGATTGGGAGTTTATTCTTCAGGCAATGGGGGAAAATCTTGAATGCCCCGAGAAGGAACATGATCAAAGCAGCTTTACAGGAAAGTTAATTACAACATTGATATATGGAATGAATGAAGGAAAGAAGTGGAAAGACTGGGCCAAAAAAGTCATTAAAATCTAGTTACAATAAGTTAGGAAATAAAGATCTGTGGTGGCGGATGTACTTGGGCAAACAGAGGATATTGATCTCGCTACACTTGGATTTGAAAATCAGTAACAAGGGAGACCCTAGAGAAAATAAATGGTATTATTTTAACATAGCTTTAACAACCTCGAAAATTTTGTTTGGGAGTGTAAGGAAGGATAGACAACAGATTTTGGTTAGATTTTATATAAGTGTGCCAAGAAGATATCCGGATGGAAATATTCACAGGTCACTAGGCTTGGATTCTAAGGATGAACTAGAGATTCTTTATTTGGGATTCATCTAAACGGTTCTTAGTTAGGGTTAATTTGGTCCCCCAAATGATATTTAGCAATGTCTGGAAGGATGGTGCTATTGGAATCTGGTGGGTAGAGGTCAGTGATGCTGTTAAAATATCTGCAATGCACAGAACAACCTCCTACAACAAAGGATTATGTGGCCCAAATGTCAATAGTGCCAAGGTTAAGAACTCTGCTCATAAATGTCATAGTACATTAGGGATATCTTGTCCAATCAGTGCATATAGTATATTTATGTTTAATTTAAATTTAATTTATAGAAAATAAAAATAGTACCAAACATTTATCAGGTCTTACTCTATTTCACATTACATGGTTTGTCTTTTAAATGCTATAAGACGTATATCACCTTTATCCTCCTTCAACAGGTTAGGAAACAGATCCACTGAAAAGTTAAGAGGCCTGCCAAAAGCCACATAGCTGGCAAATTTGGGGGCCCAGATTGCAATCAAAAAGTCCATTTTCAGAACCATGATTCTAACCACTAAGCTGGAGCATACAGTGATTATAGGTGCAGTATCCTCAAACACCATGGCAGACAAGAGAGAATTACAAGGCAAAACATTACTCTCCCTTCATCCTTCTTACCAAATCAAACCACACCAAATCAAAAAAAGTAAAAGCACTCTCTCAAATATTAATAGCAATTCCTTTCTGCATCACCGAAGATTCCATTATCCCATTGAAACATTTCAGAGATTTTTATCCTGGAGGAGGTTTTCAATGGAGGAAAGAAACCTTGAGCTCTACCTGAAGTAGCAATTTTGACAACCTTAGCATTCTGACATATGGTGTATCCAGATGTATTATATCTAATTTGTGAGTAATAATAAAGTACAAAATTTTCCTAATGTAATTTTCACCCTGTAAATTAGAACTGAGTAAAAATTAGTACTATTATAATATATATCATATTTTCTTACTTTCCACTATGTTTTTTTTGAGTGCCAAAGAAAGATATACAACTAAAGCTAATGACATTGGGTCACTAGATGTTAACATATAAATGTCATTGTGATTCAGAACAGTAAAATGTATTTGTTGAAAACTACCAACTTAATATTTAGAATATAGTCAACCAAATAAGAATTTAATTTCTCAAATTAGACTTTTATTAAAAATTTTTTTTTCAACGTTTATTTATTTTTGGGACAGAGAGAGACAGAGCATGAACGGGGGAGGGGCAGAGAGAGAGGGAGACACAGAATTGGAAACAGGCTCCAGGCTCTGAGCCATCAGCCCAGAGCCCGACGCGGGGCTCGAACTCACAGACCGCGAGATCGTGACCTGGCTGACGTCGGACGCTTAACCGACTGCGCCACCCAGGCGCCCCTCAAATTAGACTTTTAAATCATCCTTTTTAAATATAAATTACACATTTATCAAACTAACATTTATCAAACTAGATATTTGGAGTTCTAGTATGATTTATTCTCCATTTGGTCAAGATGATTAAGGTGAAACACATTTCTTTGAAGTTTGGTGGTTTCCAAATTTTTGAAACAATGGACTTATTCCTCAAATGACTATTAAGAAATAAAAATATCCATAATAAGGAAAGGTGGAAAAGAAGAAGGAGAGAAGTTCTGCAGCCAGAATGGGGAAGCTGGGAAGGGAGGAAGTTGGGAGGCCACTTAGGACAACCTGGGGACAGGGGGTCCAAAGATCTAGATATTTAACAACATTAATCTACCCATCAGGCAGTATTTTAGGCAACTTTAGAGACTTCATAGAACACAGTTTGAGGGGTGCCTGGGTGGCTCAGTTAGTTACACATGCAACTCTTGATTTTGGCTCAGGTCATGATCTCACAGATTGTGAGTTCAAGCCCGGCATTGGGCTTTGCACTGAGGGTGTGGAGCCTGCCTGGGATTGTGTCTCCCTCTCTCTCTGACCCTTCCCATCTCAATCTATATTTCTCTCTCTCAAAACAAAACAAAACAAAAAATAATAATAATAATAAAGAATATAGTTTGAAAGGGGTTATCCAATATATTTTAGGGTAATTTATAATAAAATTATCATAACTATCTTAAAATCTTTTAACTATATTAAAGTTGCAGGTCTAACTGGTATATTAATTACATTCTGCTTTAAAATGTGATATTACATAATATGCATATACTTATCATTAAATGCTACATTTTATTTTATGTGTTAAACTTGCATTTTTTAATTTTCAAGTGGTGGACAGTATCCTGAGGCACTTAATTCCTATCTCTGCCTGTGGTTTATATTTATCTCTTGACCATTTCTGTCAGAACTGCAAATTTATTTTCTACCATAAAAAACTAAAGTAAATTGCATTTAATAAGCTTTTAAATATAGTTCTCTGACACAACACTTAATTTAAGATCGATGATTTTACTCTTTTACACTGTGCTTTGGGAATATTTTTGAGCAATGATGAATTTCTTTTGATTGTTCTATTTTCTGGTAAACAGTACTGTAATAAATTTTGATCCTGCCTTTGGTCTCGATATTTAGTAGCTCTGTATTTGTTTTCTTTGATAGCAACACGCATTAATATTTATAACCATTTTCCTTTGCAGCATCTCCCAGATGGCTCTGCGCCCAGTGCACATGTTGAATTTTATCTTTTACCATATCCCAGTGAAGTTCGTAGGAGGAAAACAAAATCTGTTCCAAAATGTACCGACCCCACTTATAATGAAATTGTAAGTATGATTCATCTCTTGTCCGGTCGCTTTGTATTTTTCTTACCATTTTTCAGCTTAACAACCAAATATGGAAAATGTGCAGTAATTGGAAGCATTATTCCATAAAGGCAAGACATTTCACAAAATAGCCACTGTGCGCTGATCACTATTCTCGATGCTATGGGAACTGGAAAATACAGATTCTGCTTTCAAAGCATTTATGAACCAATTTTCAAATTTTGGCTATCCTCCAGCAAGAGCCCACGATGGCGTTTGTTTTGCCTAACATTATCCCTGACTTCATCTTATTTTCTCTAACCTCATTTTCCCTTACCTGGTTTTCTTTACCTAATAACTTTATCATAGTATATCTTGTGTATAACAATAAACTTCATAAAATCTCCTTTGAAAATATGAAAAACAATAAACAAGTACAAACCACCAATAAAATTAATTTATATTATATATAGCTCTCTAATTCATGTGTATTTCACAATTTGAATATCCAAACCCTTAACTTCTTTCTGAGGCAAACCCCACATTTATTCTCCTGACTCCATCCCTTCTCATCTCCTCTGTACCTTGCTCGGATGTTAATTTGTTTGCCTTTCTTAAGGCTACTTCATCCACTGGTTAGGTCAGAAATTTTAAAAAAACAAAACAAACTCCTGAACTCAGCCTTTCTAAAGCACCCACATTTTCTTTCCCTCCCTATTGCCTCCAAACTTTTGCAAAAGTAACTCACATTTCCTGCTCTCACTTCATCATTTCCTTTTCATTCTTTAATCCTTTGCAGTGTGGATTTTGAATTTAAAGATGCTGCTTTATTAAGAGTGACATCAGTAGACTCCTAATTGCTCAATGAGCCTAATGAACCCTTAGGCTCTACTCTCCTGAACATTTCTACAGCCACGCTGCCAACTGCACCCTCTTTTTGACACCCCCCTTTTGCTTGAGTCTTACCTCTTCTGAACTCTCTCCATCTTCTCTAACCACTCATTTAATTTTGTTCTTTGCCATTCTTCCTCTGAAAAATATTGTTTGCTGTTCCATGATCTACCCTCATTTCCTCTTGATAGATACGGTCTCAAAATTATCTTATATACCTAAAAATTTTCATTTAACACCTCTCTGTAAGTTGCATCTGCATCTATTCCTCAAGCCTTGGCTTCTGCCTTAAATTTTTGACCTTCTGTACTTCTGCCTGATTACTAAAGAGCTCCATTTGAATGTCTCCTAGGCACTTTTAAACCAGAGTTCCCTCCTCTGTTTCCCATCTAAAAAGATATCTTCTAATGACACTTCCCTCTCTCTCACTCACTTTTCCAACTAATCCCCAAGTTTTGTCATTTTAAAAGTTTTTTATAGGGGCGCCTGGGTGGCGCAGTCGGTTAAGCGTCTGACTTCAGCCAGGTCACGATCTCGCGGTCCGTGAGTTCGAGCCCCGCGTCAGGCTCTGGGCTGATGGCTCGGAGCCTGGAGCCTGTTTCCGATTCTGTGTCTCCCTCTCTCTCTGCCCCTCCCCCGTTCATGCTCTGTCTCTCTCTGTCCCAAAAATAAATATACGTTGGAAAAAAAAAAGTTTTTTATATGTACAGCCACCTGCCTCTTAAACCCATCACCTTCTGTCTGCCCCATCACTGCTTCTTTGTTTGAGGTCCCTGTGACTTTGGCTACTATAGAATAGCCTCCTATCTGCCTCTTGTGTTTTTCAATCAAATCATTCACATTTCTACCTAAGGTGTCTTTCAAAAACCAGTCATATTTATTTTTTCTACTATTTAAATTTCTTTTGAAAGTTCCTCATTGCCTCATGGATTATGTATCATCCCTATATACTTTTAAAAAGATTGTTTGGGGTACCTGGGTGGCTCAGTTGGTTGGGCATCTGACTCTTGGTTCCCCTCAGGTCATGATCTTACAGTTTGTGGGTTCAATCCCCACATCGAGCTCAGTACTGATGGTGCAGAGCCTGTTTGGTATTCTCTCTCTCCCACTCTCTCTCTCTGCCCCTCCTCTGCACACTTGTTCTCTCTCTCTCTCAATAAATAAACTAAAAAAAATTGTTTTGAGATCATTGTAAATTCACATGCAGTTGGAAGAAATAATACAGAGAGAATTCAAATAACCTTTTGCTACTCTCTCCCAATGGTAACATTTTGCATGACTAGAGTACAGTATCACAACCAGGAAACTGACATTGATTACAATTCACTGACCTTATTGAGATTTTGCCAGTTTTACATGTGTTCTTATGCATTTTGTTGTATTTAGTTCTATGCATTTTTATTTTCATTCCAATTGGTTCTATGCATTTTTATCACATGTATAAATTTGTGTGACCATCACCCCATCAAGGTCCAGAACAGTTCCATCACAAAGACCCTTGGTGCTACTCTATTATAGCCACAGACACATCCCTCACTCTAATGCCCACTCCCCCATCACTGTCTACTAGTAATCTCACCATCTTTATAATTTTGTTATTTCAAATGTTATATAAATGGAATCATGCAGTTTGTAACACTTTGAGACTAACATTTTTCTCTCACCATAATGCCCTAGCAATCTACCCAAGTAGCTGCATGTCTCAATAGTTTTTTTTTCTTTTCACCACTGAGTAGTAGTCATGGTATGGAAGTATAACATTTTTCTTAACTGTTCACCCATTAAAGGACATCTGGGTTATTTTTGGCTTGGGCTATTGCAAACAAAGCTATTGTGAACATTGACGAATAGGTTTCAGTGCAAACATAAGTTGAGATAACTGCTCAAGATGTAATTACTGGAATATATGGTAATGGCATATTAGGTTTAAAAAAAAAAGAAAGAACTTGCCATACTCTTTTTCTATACCATTTTATACTCCTACCAGTAATGCATCCAGTTTTCTCTGCATCTATGCCAGCTATTTTTTAATTTTAGTCCTTTTGATAGGTATTGAGTGTGCCTCATTGTGGTTTTAATTTGCACTTACCTAATAACTAATGATGCTGAACTTCTTGTGATGTGCCTATTTACCATCCTCTTTAGTGATAGGTTTCTGCATGTCTTTGCTCATTTGCTAATTGAGTAGTTTGTATTTTTGCTGCTGAGTTTTGAGAGTTCTTTATATATTATGGATAGTAGTCCTTTGTCAAATAAGTGGCTTGCAAATATTTTCTACCTGTCTTCCATGACTACTTTTCATCCTCTTCTCAGGGTCTTTCAAATTAAAAGTTTTAATTTTGATTTTGTACAAGTTATCAATTTTTCCTTTTTTGGCTGCATATGTGGTGGCAAATCTAAGAACTCTTCACCTAGCACTAGTCCTAAATATTTTCTCTTCTAGTTTTCCTGTTTTCTAGTTTTACATTTTATATTTAAGCCCATTATTTATTGTGAGTTAATTTTTGAATGAAGTATGGGGTTTATGTTGGAGTTCATTTTGTTGTTGTTGTTGTTGTTGTTTTTTAACCTATGAATGCCAATTACTCAAGCATCATTTATTGAAAAAGCAATCCACCAAATGTCTTTGTAACTTTGTCAAAAATAAGTCAGGGGCTCCTGGATGGCTCAGTCGGTTAAGCATTTGATTTCAGCCCAGGTCATGATTTCTCACAGTTCATGTGTTTGAGCCTCATGCTCAGCCAGTTAAGCATCCAACTTCAACTAAGATCATGACCTCATGGTTTGTGGGTTCAAGCCCTGTGTCGGGCTCCTATGAAAGTGCAGCACCTGCTTAGGATTCTCTTTCTCTCCTTCTCTCTCTGCCCCTTCCTGACTTGTGCTTTCTCTCTCTCTCAAAATTAATGAATAAACTTAAAAAAAATAGGTCAGGAATATATGTGTGCTCATTACCTTTTATTTCGTCACACCAAATCCTATTGTCAGGTCACATAAGACAGCTTGTCATTCCCTGAACAATCCTTAGGACCTCTGTGATGGAGCTCGTTCCCTTCACCCTTTCTGCTCTTCTCTGTCAACTTTGAAGCTTACCTCAAATGTGGATTCTGGGAACTACTCCCTCCTAGACTCTTATGCCACACTTCCCATCTTTTACTTAGTTCTACATGCTTTTTTTTCTTCTAGTATATTGTAAATTTCTTAAGGGCAAAGGAAATACCTTTCTGTTTTTTGTTTTTTTTAGTATCTTTAAAATTTAGCCATTTCTAAAAAGATTTATGGAATTTAATATTTGGGGTAGTTTTATAAGTGATGCTTTATATGGATGTGTAAAAATGCATATATATTTGTACATATAATTTAGTAAGGAAAGATCTTCTGAAATTTTATTATTTATCATGATATCAGCAGCTAGAGATATACTCTCCCAATGGTAGATCATTTGTTTCCATATGTTTTCAGTACAAGACCCCCTACATCAATATCAAGAAATTTCTCTAGACTTAATGCTATACTTCAGCATTTGTAAGCCAAGGAGGGACATACGGACAAAAAGCCACTGACAATTCAGGAGTTTAAATTACCTTGTGTTTTATTTATTTCAAGCAATATTTTAAAGCAATATTTTTAAATAGTAAATACACATGCATGGAGATTATTTTATATTGCTTATTATTTCCCTAAGTTTTCTGATGGCTTGCAATAATTCTGGGTCCTCCCACATTCGTGGCCCATTGATTAGAAATCACTGCAATGCTTTTTTTGTCAGCCAGTACTTGTAGCTTGGACACACGGTTTATAAATTTTAAACACTTTTAAAATTGTTTGGAAACTTTTAAAATTATTTCAACAATAGTCCATAGTCCATGCCTAGTACACTCTGATTTCTACATAACTCAGATAAGCAGAAATGTTAATTAATATGTGGATAAGTGACTATTTTAATAGTAATGATCACCATATAAACAAGTTCGGTGGGGAAGCTGGTTGAATTTAGAAAGCGATGAGAATAAAAAGAAGACAACATTTTAATTTTTCTCCCATTTTGTTCTGTGTCTTATATCAATACAAGAATAGTTATAAGAAATGCCAAAAAAAGTACACCGGTTTTAACTCTGGTTTTACTTTCTCTTACCCTCTACTGTGCTGCTGGAGGCCTCATCTCTGTGCCAAACCCCTCAAATATTTCTGGGCACCCTCAGCAACTATTTACATATGTTTTCTCGGAAGCCCAGAAAATTATCACATGGCATCCACCTCGTTTTTAACTTGTCCCCTGCTTTGCTTCCCAAATACTGCTACATCAACCACTCAGTATGGCTGGGATTTCTTAAACTGCCGAAGCCACGCAATGTTCTGGGAAGTGGGAGAGAATGACCTCACTCCCCTTTTTATATAAATCTCTTAAAGGAATACAAAGTGCATATTACATTGCATCACCAATGTCTTACAAAGGTTTTCATGAAAATAATTATTTCCATTTTTATTCGTAGTTCTCTCTTTCCCCCTAATACCCAGACCGAGAAAGGCTGGGTCAGGGACACTGCCAAGGGTCCCTTTTATATCCACCCTTTAGATACTAAACTTTCTTTGATACAGGGCCAAACTTGTCTATTTGACACTTCCCAGAGTGATTCCCAACAGACTTTGCCAGCAGTCTCCCTGAAAATCCCTATCATGTATAGATCCCTGTTGTAGACATGACTGGACTGGAGGTGGGTGGGGCTGGCAGTAAGCATGCTCACAAAACTGCCCTTCAGCTTTTAAGACACAGAGCTGGGATCCTGGCGCTAATGCCCTTGATCTTTTTCACTCTGTTACCTTTGGCATGTGGTTAAAAACCATCATTTTTTGCAATGATTCATTAGAAAAACAGATCATATTTTAGGGCATAATTATATCGTTATAGCCAATGCATATTGTACGTTGTATTCCTTTCTTAAGTACTATTCTGTTATAAAGTATAAAGGGGAAATTAGAACAGAACAGGAACATTCTACATGTTTCACAGATCTTAAAATATCTTGCGGAATGTGAATGATTATCTAGCATAGCAGTAAGTGTATGGTACACTCAGTAAGTCATAGCTATGGTTATCTGTAACATCCTCTCGTTTGATATTCATAACATGATGAAAACTCGATTTGTAAATGAAGACATTGAGACCTTGATGTCAAACATTTCGACCAGGGTCCAGCTACTAGTTTTCAAGTCCAAAACTGCCTGATTCCTAAACTCATACCGACCCCACTAAGTTATGCCGTTGATCCCTTCCTCCCACACCCACAGAGTTTTCCTGTTCTCACTTATTTTGAACTCTCCTTTTCATTATCCTGCCTCCTTGCTCCCCTTACCACCAGTACTAGACACATTTTGGTTTCCATGTTCTTGTTCTTCCACTGAAGTCACACTAAATACACTTCAGAATTATTTACTATGCCCTCAGGGCAAATAATATATGGTGAGTGCTTGTATACAAATTAACAGATATTAATTACCCTAAACAAGGTTTTTTTCTGTTTGATGCGATAATTTAAAGCCTACGAATTCAGTATTTGTCAGAAGGCAATGAAGACCTGGCTCATGTCTACAAGTAAAAAGTATCATAAAGTTAAATGGAAAGAGCTGTGCATTTTGGTTCTGTTTATGTGAAGACAGAATATTCATATTAAATCATTTGGTGAAAAAGTCTCAAAGAATATAATCATCTGCATACTTCTCTAGCATTACCCACTAATTAGTCATTGCGCGGTAAGAATAGAGTGTTTATTTTTTTCTTTATTTTTTAAGTTTTTATTTAACTCCACTTACATACAGAGTAATATTAGTTTCTGGCGTATAACATTCAACACTTCTATACATCACCCAGTGCTCATCACAACAAATAAGAGTGCTTTTTTTTTTTTAACAATGTTATGGATACAGTAAAGCAATTAAAATAGATCTATATTATCTATGATGTATAATGATTGCATGTTTATAAAACTTGAGTTACTTTTAAGGAAATAACTTTTTGCCTAATGAAGCACAGGGTGTAACCTCTAGAGTTCAAATGTTTGTATTTTAACCAGAAAGGCAATTAATTCTTAAAGTCATTTTTTGAGAATTTCAACTTGCCAAATACCAGGGAGGCTCAATTCTGTCTGGAACTGTTTTCTCCAGTTAACTAATGCAAAATAGCAAGAAACAGCTGTTCCTTTTTGTGTATTTGATGGATCTTTCTCAGCTATAATTTATTAGTGTTCAATAGGTACCAGGCTTTGTTGTAAGGCTTACATTCATTATCTCACTTATTCTCCCCACAGTGCTAAAAGGCAAATATTATTATCACATTATTATGCAAATGAAAAAATATATAGGTGACCATAAATGCATACAAATTATTATGTCATAGAAATTTGTATCTTTAGAGCTTATTTATTTGATTCACAGAGTTCTTAAGCCAGACTTTTGCAAAGCCCTAATAGTTAGGTTTATTCCATTTTTCTATTTCACATACAGTCACACTTTAAGGGCCCCTTCATCTATTTTCTCTGTAAAATAAATGAGTTTATCTGCTGAAAGTATTGTGGAGAGGAAAATGGAAGATAGTTTAAACAGTTCAAAATAGCCACTGTGGAGAAAAAGAAAAGGAGCTTACTCTATAGTCCTGGAAAGATAAGAGTTCAGGAGGAGATGTGGCTCACAGAGTCTATGCTGGGCATCCCATTGCTGGTAATGAAGAATAATTAATGTAATAGCGTTTTGAGATTTTTAAGGCAGCGCTTAAACTCCTTTACTATCTCAGGGGAATTCAATAAGTGAAATGGAATAACCTGAATCAGCAGTCCTAAGAAACTGAAAAGATAATATTCTGTTTGGAATGAGAATAGGATTCTAGAAGAGGAGGTAGCCAGGAGCTGTCACATGAAGCAGGGTAGACTGGATTAACCTGTTATATCACATCTCATGTCCCTTGATTGAATTGTTTATTTGATAAGGAAATCATTGTTCAGAACAGCTAAAAGATGGCTCTTGAATGGAACTTCATCAATAACTTCATGGGTTCATAAATGGTAGACACATGCAATGTGATGGACCAGAAACCATATCTATATACACTGAGGAGACCTCCCAACTGACTGAAAGGGTTTCCCCCTCAAGTTGTTTCCTCTGCTTCTTTTTTGTACATATAGAGAACACTTTATTTCTATCTTGTAGCTTGGCTATAAAAAGCAAGCAAGTTTGTAGTAGCATATGAAACTCCTTTTCTAAATGTGTTCTGAGGAGTTTCCCTGGCAACCATGTTGGGTTTATACACAGGTCTCCCCTCCCTTTATGATGGGTAACTAATTTCTTGATAGTACTACACTTCTGAAGTTTCTTTCCTACTGTAGGCACCCAGTGGTAATGCCCATGATTTACTTCCTGGAAATTATAACACACAGTTGAACAGATCCCTTTTTAGAAACTAGTTATATGACTAGCAAGTGAAAAAGAGCAAGACACAAAACTGTACATACAGCATAATTACAGCTCAGTTCTTAAAAAGTAATTATATATAGAAAACAAAATAAACATCAAAATATTAACTGTAATTATCTCCCAATGGTAGAAATATAGATTTTCCTTTTTTTGTTTCATCCATATTTTATTTAATAAGCATGTGTTTTCATAATTAAAAATTAAACAATTTTAAATAAAGTTAGCATAGAATTAATTCTTCCCATGTAGAAGGAAATATTGTTGTACTGCACTAAATTAACACAAGGAAATCATGGAGATTGGCCTGCTCTCCTCATTAGTCTTCAACAAAGAAAGATAATGTTCAAGGTCCCATGTGGCACAATAAATTCAAGGACAGTTAAAAGGTGATGTATTTAAATTTCCTCCTAGAGAATAATTTACAGTCATATTAAATTTGGGATGGACAATTATTAATGGAATCAGAATAAATTCTAAGCTTCTTAGAGAAATATTCTGTCATTAAACTCCATTATGTTAAGAGAACCTTTAGCTTTCCAGAATTACAGTTAGAAATGAAAGATCCTACATTAACATATCTATTGCAAGCTAAATGATATTAACAGCTAAATATTTTTATTAAAAGCAATATTTTTTAAAAAGTGCATTTAAGCATATCTGATTTATATTTTCATTATTCCCTTTTCAGGTGGTGTATGATGAAGTCACAGAGCTCCAAGGACATGTTTTAATGCTTATTGTGAAAAGCAAAAGCATATTTGTGGGAGCAATTAACATCCAACTTTATACTGTCCCACTCAATGAAGAAAAATGGTATCCACTAGGAAACTGTATAATTTGACCATTTCTATCAATGAATGCATTATTCAGTAACTACCTATATCTTTTTCCACTTCTGGGCCTCTTTGTCACTAGAGCAGGACATTTTTGTTGTCAAAGGTAGCATAGTGTATCAAGGACACACAAAAGAAAGACATCAGAATTAGTCTGTTGGAGTTATATATTCTCTACTTGTGTTTCATTGTTTTCTTAGAATCTTTTCTCCTTAACAAAGTGCCAATTTATTGTGTAAAATAAAAGAACACCTAATTTTAATATATCTTTTAAATCAAACACATGCTCACATTTTTTAATTGTGTGCCTACTGTTAAAAGCAACACTCTGACTGAAGTTTCCAAGAAATACGGCCATAAATCTCATCAATTAATTTAAGATCTAAGTATATCTGTAACAGATTTTTAACTTTGAAGTAAATATACATACCTGCATACTGACTTATAATCCTATTTATCAAATTATTTATGGAATTAGTAAGCTCCAGCAGAATGATGTATTATTTTCTATCAGAAAAACAAAGGACAAATGCCTGAAACTCTTAAATCCAATTTTTGGAAGAAACTTCTTTGCAGTTTCTTGCCTTTTTCTATGCCAATCAATTAATCATCATTGGATTTCACCCAACCAGAGGCATGATCACATTTTTAAATTTCATTATCCCTTAACTCCACGATGTCAAACTCTGAAACTCTCCCCTCTGATCAAAACCTCTTCTCTTTGCACAACAAGAATTTCTCTTACTTCTGAAGCTACTTGTGTACTCATCATGACTTGAGTAGACAGTCCTACGGATTTCTACCTACAAAGTAGGTACAACTCAAAGCACTATGCTACATTCTTTAAGAGAACAAAATAGGTTGGTTTTTTTTTTATCCTTGCCATTTAAATTACTTAAAAAAGTTAAATTCTTGCTTTTTTTTCAATGCTTCACTGTGAACGAATAAAAAAGTAATTTAAGCTCTTAGATATGGTCATCTACACAACCATGTAAACACATAAAGGACTGTAAAATTTATTTATTGAAAACATTTGAGTGCCAGCCTACAGCAGGCAGAAAGTCAATGCAGATGACCGCACTGAAAGGAAAAGTGACTCTGACACAACAGCAGGGCATAAGCAACACATGTAGGATACTCTCCTGAAGTGCCAGGTTCTGGTGAACAGGGACTGCACTGCAGGGGACTCCAGGACTTTGTCAATGTAAAGTCACTTTCAAGAGCAGAAAACATAGTTGACCTTCTTAACACAGAGAAACAGACACAGAAAGGCAGGCAAAATGAGAAGACAAAGAAATTTATCCCAAATGAAAGAATAGGACTAGGCTGTAGCCAGAGATCTAAGCAAAATATCTATAAGTAACATGCCTAATAGAGAATTTAAAGCAATTATAATGAGGATACTTACTGGACTTGAGAAAAAAGTGGAAGACATGAGTGAGACCCTTAACACAGAGATAAGAAACATAGTAGAGATAAAGTGCTCAATAAACAAAGTGAAACATGCTTGATGGAATGAACAGGACCTAGTGACCTAGAAGATAGAATAATGGAAAGTAATCAAGCTAAACAAAAGACAGAAAAGATTATGCAAAGTAAGAATAGGCTTAGGGAACTCAGTGACACCACCAATGTAAAAACATTCAAATTATAGAAATCCCACAAGAAGACAGAGAGAGGGGAACAGAAATTTATTTGAATAAATGATAGCTGAAAACTTTCTTAATCTGGGGAAGGAAACAGATATCCATATCCAGGAGGCACAGAGAACTCTCAAAATCAACAAAAGCAGACCCACATCATGTAATTACAAATTACATTTGTAATTAAAGTGGCAAAAAATAGTGATAAACAAAATTTTTAAAGCAACAAGACAAAGGAAGACAGTAACTTACAAGGGAAAATCCAGAAAGCTAGCAGGAGATTTTTTCAAAAGAAACTTTGTAAACTAGAAAGGAGTGGCATGATATATTCAAAGAGCTGAAGGGGAAAAATCTGCAGCCAAAAATATTTTCTCCAACAAGGTTACTATTCAGAATAGAAGAAGAGATAGTTTCCTAGACAAACAAAAGCTAAAGAAGCTCGTGACCACTAAACCAGCCCTACAAGGAATATTAAAGGAGACTCTGAGTAGGAGACCAACAGTGACAGTATCAAGGTAGGAAACACAAAAGCAGTAAAAATGAATATTTCTGTAAAAATTCAGTCATGAAACTCACAAAACAAAAGGATATAAAATATAACAACATATGCCTAAAGCATGGGGAGAAAAGGAGTAAAGAATGGGTTCAAACTTAAACAACCATCTACTTAATATAGACAGCTATGTGCAGAAGAGGCTATATACAAACCTAATAGCAACCATATATCAAAAACTACTAATAAATGTGCAAGAATAAACAGAAATAAATCCAAATATAAAATTAAAGAAAATAAGCAAACCATGAAAGAGAGGAAGACAAGAAAAGATCAGAGAAAATCTTCAGAAACGACCATAAAACAAATAATAAAATGACAAAACTATGTATCTATCAATAATTACTTTGAATGTAAATGAACTAAACACTCCAATAAAAAGACATAGGGTGACAAAATGGATAAAAAAAAAACAAGACCCACCTATATGTTGCCTATAAGAAATTCATTTTAGATATAAAGACACCTGCGGATTGAAAGTGAGGGGATGGATATACATTTATCATGCAAATGGAGATCAAAATAAAGCCAGAGTAGCAATACTTATATCAGACAAAATAGACTTTAAAACAAAGACTGTAACAAGAGACAAAGAAGGACAGTATATAATGATAAAGGGGACAATTTAACAAGAAGATATAATAATTGTAAATATATGTGCAACCAATTGAGGAGCATCCAAATATATAAAATAATTAATAACAAACATAAAGGAACTAATACATAATAATAGAATAATAGGAGAGGACTTTAACACCTAACATCAACAGATAGATCATCTAAATAGAAATACAAGGAAACAATGGCTTTGAATGACACACTGGAATATATGGATTTAACAGATATATGCAGAACATTCCATCCTCAAACAGCAGAACATACATTCAAGTGCACGTGTAATAGTCTCCAAAATAGATCACATAAAAATATAAAATAAGCTTCAACAAATTCAAGAAGATTGAAATCATACCATGCATCTTTTCTGACAACAATGCTATGAAACTAGAAGTCAACTACACGAAAAAAATCTGAAAAACCACAAATATGTGGAGATTAAATACTACTAAATAATAAATGGGTCAACCAGGAAATTTAAAAAAGAAATAAAAAAACTATATGGAAACAAATGAAAATGAAAACACAATGATCAAAAACCTTTGGGACGCAGCAAAAGTGGTACTAAGAGAGAAGTTTATAGCAATGCAGGCCTACCTCAAGAAGCAAAAAAAATCTCAAATAAACAACCTAACCTTACACCTAAAAGAACTACAAAAATAACAACAAACAAAACCTAAAATCAGAAGAAAAAAATAATAAAGATTAGAGCAGAAATAAAGGATTTAGAAGCAAAAAAAAAAAAAAAAATAGGTCAATGAAACCAGCTGCTGCTGCTTTGAAAAAAAAATCAATAAAATTGATAAACTTATGAAAGTTGAGAAAGGACTCAAATAAATGAAATCACAAATGAGAGAGAAGTAACTACCAACACCACAGAAATACAAACAACTATAAGAGAATATTATGAAAAACATTATGCCAACAAATTTGTCAACCTAGAAGAAATGAATAAATTCCTAGAAACATATACACTACCCAAATTGAAACAGGAAGAAATAGAGAATTTGAACAGATTGATAACCAGCAAAGTAATTGAACCAGTAATCAAAAAAACTCCCAATAAACAAAAGTTCAGGATTAGATGGCTTCAAGAGGAATTCTACCAAATGTTTAAAGAAGAGTTAATACCTATTCTTCTCAAACTGTTACAAAAAATATAAATGGAAGGAACACTTTCAAATTCATTCTATGAGGCCAGCGTTACCCTGATTCCAAAACCAGATAAAGACGCCACTAAAAAAGAGAACTACAGGCCAATATCCCTTATGAACATAGATGCAAAAATCCTCAACAAAATACTAGCAAACTAAATCCAACAATACATTTTAAAAAATCACTTGGCATGATCAAGTGAGATTTATTCCTGGGTTGCAAGGGTGGTTTAATATTCACAAATCATTAACGTGATATATCACATCAATAAGAGAAAGTTTAAGAACCACATGATCATTTCAATAGATGCAGATAAAGCATTTGACAAAGTATAACATCACTCATAATAAAAATTCTCAATAAAGTAGGTTCAGAGGGAACATACCTCAACAAAATAAAGGCCATTTATGAAAAACCCACAACTAACACCATCTTCAATGAGGAAAACCTGAGAGCTTTTCCTCTAAGGTCAGGAACAAGACAAGGATGCCCACTCTTACCACTTTTACTCAACACAGTAGTGGAAGCCCTAGCCACAGTAATCAGGCAACAAAAAGAAATACAAGACATTCAAATCAGTAATGAAGAAGTAAAACTTTCACTCTTTGCAGTTGACATGATACTCTATATAAAAAACCCAAAGACTCCACCAAAAAACTTCTAGAACTGGTAAATACATTCAGTAAAGTTGCAGGATACAAAATCAATGTATGGAAATCTGATGCATTTCTACATGCCAATAATAAAGCAGCAGAAAGAGAAATCAAGGAATCAATCCCATTTACAATTGCACCAAAAAACATGAAATACCTAGGAATAAACCTGATAAAAGAGGTAAAAGACCTGTACTCTGAAAACTATAAAACACTGATAAAAGAAATGGAAGAAGACACAAAGAAATGGAAAGACATTCCATGCTCATGTACTGGAAGAACAAATATTGTTAAAATGTCTATAGTACCCAAAGCAATCTACATATTTAATACAACCGCTATCAAAAATACCACCAACATTCTTCACAGCGCTAGAAGAAACAATCCTAAAATTTGGATGGTACCACAAAAGACCTCAAACAGCCAAGGTAATCTTGAAAAGGAAAAACAAAGCTGAAGGCATCACAATTCCAGACTTCAAGTTATATTACAAAGCTGTAGTCACCAACACAATATGGTACTGGCAAAAAAGTAGAAACATGGATCAATAGAACAGAATAGCAAACCCAGAAATGAATGCACAACTATATGGTCAATTTATCTTCAGCAAAGCAGGAAAGAATATCTAATGGGAAAAGGACAGTCTCTTCAGCAAATAGTGTTGGAAAAACTGGACAGCAACATGCAAAAGAAAGAAACTGGACCACTTTAATACACCATACACAAAAATAAACTAAAAATGGATTGAAGACCTAAATGTGAGACCTGAAACCATAAAAATCCTAGAAAAAAACTCAGGCAGTAATCTCTTTGACATCAGTCGTGACAGCTTCTTACTAGATATGTCTCCTGAGGCAAGGGAGACAGAAGCAAGAACAAACTATTGGGATTATATCAAAATAAAAAGCTTCTGCACAGTGAAGGAAAGAATCAACAAAACCAAAAAGCAACCTACAGAATGGGGGAAGGTATTTGCAAATGACATATCCAATAAGGGGTTACTATCCAAAATACATAAAAAACTTATAAAACTCAACACCCAAAAAACAAATAATCAAATTAAAAATTGGGCAAAAGTCACGAATTTCTCTAAAGAAAACTTACAGATGGGCAACAGACACATGGAAAGATGTTCATCACTTATCATCAGGGAAATACAAATCAAAACTGCAATATCACCTCATACCTGTCAGAATAGCTAAAGTCAACAGCATAAAAACAACAGGTGTTTTTGGAGAAAAAGGAGCACTCATTCACTGTTGGTGGGAATGCAGTCTGGTGTAGCCACTGTGGAAAACAGTATTTTTTTGTGGAGATTCCTCAAAAAGTTAAAAATAGAACTACCCTAAGATCCAGCAATTGACTCCTGGGTATTTACCCAAAGAATACAAAAACACTAATCCAAAGGGATACAGCACCTCTAGATTTACAGCATCATTATTTACAATAGCCAAGATATGGAAGCAGCCAAAGTGCTCACCAACTGATGATTGGATAAAGGAGATGTAACACATATATAATGGAATCATACATGTGTTATGTATGTAATATACATAATATACACATGTGTATGTATATATATACATGTGTATGTATATTCATACATATACACATATTCAGTCATAAAAAAGAATGAAATCTTGCCATTTACAATGACATGGATGGAATTGGAGAGTATAATGCTAAGCTAAATTAAGTCAGTCAGTGAAAGACAAAATTCTACATGATTTCACTCATATGTGGAACTTAAGAAACAAAACAAACAGGAAAAAGGGTGGAAAAAGTGAGAGAGACAGACAAATAAAGAAACAGACTCAATTATAGAGAAGAAAATGGTTACCAGAGAGGAGAGGATTGGGAATGGGTTAAATAGGTGATGGGGATTAAGTAGAACCCTGTCATGATGAGCATTGCATGGTTTATGGAAGTGTTGAATCACTATACTGTACACCTGAAACAAATATAATACTGTATATTAATAACTGGAATTAAAATAAAAACTAAAAGAAGAAAATATTTGAGCGCCTGGTATGGGTTGATGTGATCCCATTCAAAATTTCACTCATATGTGGAATTTGATAAACACAACAGATGAACAGGGGAAGGGAAGGAAAAATAAGATAAAAACAGGGATGGAGGCAAACCGTAAGAGACTCTTAAATACAGAGAACTGAGGGTTGCTGGAGGAGAGGTGGGTGGGGGGATGGGTTAAATGGGTGATGGGAATTAAGGAGGGCACTTTTCAGGACGAGAACTGGATGTCATATGTATGAGATGAATCACTGGGTTCTACTCCTGAAGCCAAGACTATACTGTATGTTAACTAACGTGAATTTAAAAAATAAATAGAATTTTTTAAAAAAACAAAACAATAAAATATATGATCATCCAAGTCAAGTAAGCCATCAGTACTGCTGGGCAATTACTCCATATGTTCCAGGTCCCTTCACTCTCTGTTTCTGCTAGACAATGCTTATAAGCTCTTCTCTCTGCTGAAACCCTAGCACCTTCTACCCTAAGTGCTCTCTTCAAGTTGATGTTTCCTACTTCACTTAGAAATTAGAATCAGTCAGGGGCGCCTGGGTGGCTCAGTCAGTTCAGAGTCCAACTCTTGGTTTCGACTCTGGTCACGATCTCAAGGTTCAGTGGTTTAAGCTCCAAACAGTGCAGCGCCTGCTTGGGATTCTATCTCTCTTCCTCTCTCTTTGTGCCCCTCTCTTTCTCTCTCTCTCTCTCTCTCTCTCTCTCTCTCTCTCTCTCTGTCAAAATAAATAAATATACTTTTAAAAAAGAAATTGGAATCGGTCAAAAGACCTCTGCAGATTCCACCACAGCATCTACCCACCTAGCAGACCTATATTTCACCTTCTGACCTATTACCATAGGAGAACTATCCACACTCCTACACAAAATCAACCTCTCAACTTGTACATTTGATCCCAACCCCTCTTATGTACTCACAAACATTACTGGAATTCTCTTCTGTTCAAAAGCTTCATTTCTTTATTTGCTACTGGGGATAATTCTCTTCAGCATACAATCATGATGTTACATGGTTACATGATGTTACAACCATAATAAAAAACTTAACAGGACCCTCCTTCCTCTTTTAAATATTTACCTATTGCCCTGTGCCTCTTTGTAGCAAAACTCTTCAGAACAGTTGTCTCTACTCTGTGTCCAGTTTCTCTGCTTGCATTCTTTTCTCAGATTCTTTCCAAGGAGCTATTTGCCCCTAACACTTCACTATAACTACTTTGGTCAAGATCTCTACTGACTCATACAGCTAAATTCAAAGGTCAATTTTCAGCTCCAATCTGACCTAACCTATCAGCAGTATTTGACACAATCAGTAACTCCATCTTCCTCAGTACTCATGCTTTACTTGGCTTCCAGGACACCCAACACCCTCTTGTGCTTTCCTTCTGTAACATTGGTGACTCCTCAGTTTTCTGTGCAGGACCGTCATCTCCATAACCTCCCATGTTGGAGTGTCCCAGGGCTCACTCCTGGGTCCTATTCTCCATCAACCTTCACTCTCTAAAAATCACATCTATTCTCGTGGCTTTAAATACCTGTTTGCTGATGATCCCCAGTTTTATAACTCCAGCCCAGATCCCCCTCCCAAATTCTAGAGTTCCATATCCAACTGCCTACTATTAAATATCTCAAACTCAGCATATCCCAAATGAGACACTTGATCTTTTCCCCTCAAACCTGTTTAAAGAGCAAAACCCTTGAAGTAATCCTTGCTAGCCTCCCCCTCTTTTTCTTAATATAATTCAGTCTATCAGAAATTCCTATTGCCTCTACCTTAAAACATAGCCCAAAGCCAACTGCTTTTCACTTTCCATCTGTTACCACTCTGCTTCAAGGTACTACTGTCATCTTTATCCCAGATTACTACACTCACCTTCTTCTAAATAGTCTCTTTGTTTCTATGCTTACCTTGTCCCCTTTATAGTCTATTCTCAACACAGCAGCTAAAGGGATCATGTCATTCTTCTGCTCAAAACTGTCCAGGAACTGCTAATCTCGGAGTAAAAGCCCCAAACTTTAAAATAACCTGAAAGGCCTTTGTGTTCTTCCCATTAGCTACCTCTGATTTTAACTCCCATGACATCCTCCTATGCTCATAGCACTCAAGCACTGGCCTCCTTTCTGTTTCCTGAGCACTCCAGGCATGCTTCCACCCTGAATCTTTATCAGAAAGCTCCTTCTTTCCAAAAGGTGCTTTGGTCCCATAAATCCACTTGCCTGACCCTCTCACCTCTTTCAAGTCTCGATCAAATGTTTCCAGCTCTGTCAGGCCTACACTGACAGCTCTTTGTAATATTGGAACTGCCCTATCCCCAGATAAACACTAGATCCTTCCCCCTCTGCTCTACTTTTTTTTCTTGTGCACTTATCATCTTTGAACGTTCTATACAGTTTACTCCTTTGAACATTCTATACAATTTACTTCTTTTGTTTATTATTTTATGTTTTGTCTCCTTTCATTAAACAATAAACCCCAAGACTGTAAAGAAGTTTTGTTCACTGACAATGCAACCTTACACCCCCACAAAGGAAGTCCTTGCCCTGGGGCCCTCACCGTAGAGAATCTTGCTTCCTCCAGTTATGAGCATTAGTCACCCCCAGAACCCTCTTTCTAGACCACATTCCAGGACAGGGATCCCAGAACTCCCTGCCTGAACAGCCTTTGCAGGCCTCTTACAGAGGCACATTCATCTACAGTGAGACAGCATCTTCAGTGTGAGCAATGCGCAGGCCCTAGTGGTGGCCTAAGGGAGGTTGCCCGCAGGGTTGTATGGATGCAGAATGTGTCAGCTACAGTGTCCAAAGATGTGCAGAAGGCAGCCACAGCAGATCAAGGCAGGGAAAAAAAGTGGGGCATACAGAGGGCTCCGGAGGGGAGCCAGCCCTTTTCAGGCTACTGTAATCTGACAACAATCGTCAAGAAGTCCAAGAATTCTAAATTAAAACCTACCTTTCCAGGTGTTTATGAAGGTGCATTTGTCGCAATAGGAGAACAAAGCATCTTATTTTTAACAGCTTGTTAATTTTATTCATAACTTTTAAGTGTAAGCACATGGTATGCAGTTTTTATGGACTGAATCATGTCCCCCCAAAATTCACATGTTGAATTTCTAACCCCCACCTCAGAATGTGACTTTATTTGGAATAGGGCCATTGCAGATATATGAGTTAAGATGAGGTCACACTAGAGTAGGGTAGGCCCCTAATCCAATATGACAGGTGTCTGTATAAAAGAGGGAAATTTAGACATAGACTCATACACAGAAACACCACATGAACACGAAGGTAGAGACTGGGATGATGCATCTACAAACCAAGGAACACCGAAGATTGCCAGCAAACTCCCCAAAGCTAGGAGAGAGGCATAGAACAGATTGTCAAAAGGAACCCACCCTGCTGACCTCTTAACTTCAGATTTCTAGTCCCCAGAACTGTGAGACAAAAAATAACAAAAAAACAAAAAACAAAAAAAGCTGTTGTTTAAGTCACTCATTTTCTGGTACTTTGTTACAACAGCCCTAGCTAACTAATACATTGGGTCTTCATTTGTTTTTCTGTTTCAGCTCCACAAATACCTGGTGCATAGTTGATGCCAAGTTAGTATTTGTGAATTAATGCCTAAATAAATGACTGGATGACACCAGTAAACAAGAAAAGCAAGGTCTCTAATATTAATTTTCATTCATATAATGTTTTAAAGTTCCTTTATTTTTTTTTTACAAATGTACTTTATTTGTTCCCTACAAGAAGTCTAATGAGATGGGGAAGGAAGGATGATTATATCTTTAGAGGGTAATAACATTCAAATGTCTCATTGTAGCATAATCTTTCCATTCAAATGAAATTTTAAATGGAATGTTTGTGCATGTGTGTGTATGTGAGAGAGTGACAGACACAGAGAGGTAATTTTAATGTATATTTATTATGAGGGGGTGCAGAGAGTGGGGGACAGAGAATCTGAAGTGGGCTCAGCACTGACAGCAGAGAGCCCAATGCAAGGCTTGAACTCACAAACCATGAGATCATGATCCAAGCCGAAGTCCGACGCTCAACCAAATGAGCCACTTAGGTGCCCCACAGACAGGTATTTTTAAGGTAAGTGGACGTGAGGGACCTGAAGCATTGGACAATTGGCCACCCCTCAACCCCCCTCAAACTGTCCATTCTGATCTTAAAAATTCCTGAGAAACTTCCACAGAAAAGGAAGACATGTCAAAAAAACACAGGCTAAAAGAAACTGAGGATCACAGGTACAACATGGCTACCTATAACAATTAAGTGGCCGTGGTAGCAGAGACCCACTTCCAGCAAACTTAGCTCAAGGTCAGGACTTGATTCCCAGAGGGAATGGATTATTGAGAAGGTCCCACTATTTACATATTATCCAGGCCCAAAGGAATGACTTGATAGCATATGGGAGAAATGTTAGTGACTAAAGCAGTTGCTCAGCGATTTCAGGTCTTACATTGCAACACAACTGTCACAGATGAAGATATATTTTATTTCCTAGCACAGGAGCTTGTATGCTCTGAAAACATTTTAGTTGAACTGATTAAATCTAATGAAAGCTTTTTCTTTAGAAAGAATGCTGGGGCCTACATAGCATAAACACAGGAGTTTCAGTGGACCAAGACACCCTGCTTAGACTTTGGGCTTTGGTAAGTGTGGGCCATGTGAATTTATTAATCTTGGTAGTTTGCAACGGCTTATATTGCACCACATGATGGGTTTTTATCATTAAAGGGATGTAGCATTAAACCTTAGGCATTCATGAATACAGGCCACAGAAGATTTAGTCCCTGGAACAAAATAGACTATAAGGAAAGACAACCTTTTTTATTTTCTTGAATAAGCTTTTCTAAGCGTTAGGTGATAAAAGAACATCAGCTGTTTTCTTTAATGGATTTCTTAGCCATATCTCTAACTACTAGGCCAGAAATTTGAACAGTGGCTGGATTGAAAATGCACTACAAATTTTAGTGGAATTGTAGCTTAAAAATCTTATCTCCAGACACGAATATGCTTGCCTACTATCTCAGCTTCCCCAAATTGTATTCTGTGTGTGTGTGTGTGTGTGTGTGTGTGTGTGTGTGTGTAGTGCCCTTAGGGTGGCCGAGCAATGGAAGAGATAATACCAAACTTAAATTCATGAGGCACACTCATTAGACCTCCATGACTTCAAAAATACAGTCTCCAGTAGGCCCTGCATCTGATAATTGAAGAAAGTCTAGTTATTAGAGCTCAGAGGTTCAAACCATGGCTGTAATCATAAAAGGGATGTCGATTTTATTAATATTTAAATCAAAAGGACTAGGACTCTTTTTATAAAGAGAAAATGCTCTCTTCCTAGGCTGAGGTCAAAAAATAACTGAGTGAGATTATTAAATGCCCCAAAATTGAGAAAGCCATTTAAAGGTCTGTGCCTGACAGCCTTTGGCTCTGAGATTCTGATTTACCCCAGGATCCAGGAAGAAACTGAAGTAGATTCAACAGGTGCCTTATTTCTTACCATCAAAACAAGGGTAATAGAAGAAGGAAAATAAAATAGAAGTTGTCAAACTGAGAAGTAATGAGAAAGACATTTCCTTAAAAAAAATATTGGGTCTTAAGGCATAGGCTGGGCAGATATGAAGGAGAAATGAGATGCTAAGAGCCGGGAGAGAGAACTACAAAGTTAAAAAAGTGATAATGCTCAAGTCTAACTTCTCTGAAGGAAGGTGATGGAGAAGGGCAATATATTTCAGTTGTTACCAGTTCAGAAAGGAAGACTGGTACCTAAAAAAATCAATCAGATAAAAAAGAGGAAATGCCTTGGCGAGCAGATATAATGACATCCTAGAGAGAACTAAGTTCAGAAATTTTTAAAAAGATCCCTCTTAAAGCAGCAACATTTTGTAAGAACCAGCAAACCATCCCTTAAAAACTAGGACAGAGCAATAAAGTGGTTAAGGAAATCTGGTCAGATTTGAGAGGGAAACCCCAGGAAGAGAGAGGTAAATGACTCCAAGAATTATTGTGTGACATTCAGAGGAATAGAATTATTGCCAAAGGGGGTGGCATATTTGGAGAACATATTTGGAAAATTTATGGAAAGAAAAAGAAAGGAAAATCAAGCAAAGGGAAAACTTACTAAAAGGAAGCCAGACAAGATGATTACAGGTTAAGACTTGACCTAGAATAGATGTTGGTCTAATAGAAGTTGAGTAGGTGGGACTCTCCTACTCCAGAGGGTCAAGACAGTCAAGACTTGAAAGTGTTGTGTGACAAACGTGGAAACTCACCGACTTCATCTTTGTCAAGGCAAAGCTCTGAGAGTAGAAAGTTAGAAAAACAAATGTCTGGGCCAGAGAGCAAAGAAAAAGGAAAAAAGGCACTCAGATCCAAGAAACAACATTGTGCCCATGTGAGCTAGAGAAGTAAAGAAGCCAAAATAAGAAGTTGAATACAAAGTTGCAAAACCAGCTGTAACTATCTGAGAAGCATAAGAATATGGAAATAATAAAAGGAAAAAAATATTAAAGATTTTAAATGTAGGAAATTCTGTTCAACACTTGTAAAATTTAAACCTGAGAAAACAAAGTGTTTTCAAGATCAGGTGGCAAAAGCATTAATCATCACTATTGACTTCTATTGTTCACAAACATCAACCACAGCTTCAGGGAAAGGATCTACCACCAGGAATCCTTCAGCTGAAACAAAGAAACAAACGTGGTGATGGGGGTGAAGATATTCCCCCACAAGATTGCCATGGGGCAACTCAGTGGTAGGATGTTGAAAAGCACTTACTATTGGATTTAGGCTTGTGTTAGATGGTTTGTGGAGGGTGAAGATATTCCCTAGGACAAGGAGCCAACTTGAAGAGCTCCCAATGACCAAGGCTGGGAGAAGTAGGACAATTAGCGTTAGATCGTATCCCAAAGTATAAAATAGTTATGCATGAGTCCATATTGGTAAGAATAACAACATGAATAAATAAATGGGGAAAAAGACACAAATATCCCATAAAGAATTCCAAAGAATTTATGCAGATATCCTGCCTTCTAGAAAATGAAACAGAACTACCCATTCTTTAGCTGTGGGTTGCACATAGTAACTTCCTCTGAAAGAATATGATACAGAAAGAGGGTGGGGATGGGTAATAGCTTTACAGTGGAGACACCTGACAAACACCAACTCAATCAGGTAATGTAGGTCAATCTCAACAGTGAAAAATCATGTTGATGGTATGTACCTTTGATAAGATTTGATGAAAATTACCTCTGAGGTCTTCCTTCCAAAAACTCACAGTCTCAGTCTAACCACGAGAAAAAAAAAAAACATCAGTCAAACCCAATTGACAGACATTTCACCAAATACTTGACTAGTAATTCTCAAAACTGTCAAGTTCATCAAAAACAAAAAATGTCTGAGAAACTGTCACAGCCAAGAGGAGGCTCAGAAGACATGACTTGTAATGTTATGTGTATCCTAGATGGGATCCTGGAACAGAAAAATTGACATTACGTAAAAGCTAAGGAAATTTGAGTAAAGTATGGACTTTTGTTAATAATAGCGTATCAATATTGGCTCATTAATTGTAACAAATATAATACATTAATATAAGATGTTAATAATATTGGTGGAGAGTGACATCAGCAAAAAATGATGGAGTAGGAAACTCCAAAGGTCCATCTACACACACACACACGCACACACACACACACACACGCACACACACACGCACACACACAAAAGGATGCTTATATATGCTAACTAATTTGGATGTAAGTTTTAAAAAATAAAATTAAAATAAAAAGGATGCTTAAACAAGAGAAGACAAGTGAATTTTGGTAAAGTTTTGTGACACTTTAAATTACCCTGGCCTCATACCCCACTCCCCAGCTTAATAGCACCAATAAAGACAACAGCCCACATTCCTAATATAGGTTCCTAATACAGAAGGAAGCAAAACAAACCTTATTCTAAAAGAATTGTGGTTGTTTTGATCTGTCTGGTGCTCCCTGAAGGATCAGCTCAAAGGGTTTGTCTTTATTTCACCTACCTCAGAACTCTCCCAGTGCTGAGGTGGCTGCCCAGGGAAAATTTGTTGAAAATATTCAAGAGCAAATGTATTCATTAGCACTGCTGCTGGGGACAAGGGATAACAGTTGGGAAAACAATAGACTGAAATGTATGGGAAGAAAGGCTATGGAATGTGATGATTTGGGAAACAAGGGCGTTGAAAAGCTTTCACATGTCCCTGAGAATCTATAAGACCACACACATGCCCAGGGCAGGAGCATGTTCAGATTAAGACCTGTCAAGGCACAAATCTCTCATCCCTGGCTGACCTCCAGGCTCTAGGCAACAAGAAATGAAGACTACGGCAAAGCTACAAGCTTCCTGGCTGAGTGTTGAAGGCATCCCCCAACATATATACAGAGCCTATATACAAAGACTAGAATGATTTTTAAATTAAAAAAAAAATCTTTTTCCAGTATTCTGAAGAAATAGAACAGGGACTTCAGTGAGCATACACAATAAAGTATATAAACTACTAAACAATAGTTCAGAAAATTCAGAGCAGTGAATTCAGAAAATTCACTAAACAGCTACTGTCACAAGAAGCAGCAACAAACCCCAAAGAAAGGGAAAATATGATTTCCAGAATTGTCACATTACAATATTTAAGATGTCCAATCCTCAGCAAAAAATTATAATGCATGCAAATAAACAAGAAAGTGTGTGCTATACATAGGAAAAAAAGAAATTAATAGAAATTGTCCCTGAGAAATCCTCATCACTAGAATTAGTAGAGACTTTATTTAAATATTCTCAAAAAGCTAAAGGAAATCACATACAAAGAACTAAAGCAAACCATAAGAATGATACCTCACCAAATAGAGAAGATCAATAAAGAGATAATACAAAACAGACAGCTGGGAATGGGCAGAGTTTGGCTTGTTTTTAAAAATTCTTAAGACATTTTTGCCTTTGCCTAAGTTTCTTTCTTAGTCAACCTCCTTGTTCACTAATTCCTGTATTGACAAAGGGGGGAAAATTAACATTTGTTGAAGGCCTGTATACGGTTACAAGGCACTCGACCCTAAGTACATGATTTAATCTTCACAAAACTCAGTACACTAAGCAATGGTATCTCCATTAAAACAAAACAAAATCTCAAAAAAAGTTAAGAAATATTTTTGAACCCAGTAGTCAAACCCAGTCCTGGCTTGAATTCAAAGTCCATGCAATTTCTACCACACCAGCTCTGCCTGAAGACGAAGGGCTAGCCACAGCTTTACCAGACTTTTTCTAGGAAATAGCACAAGGTAGGGAGGTGGGTAGGGAGCTGGGAGCACTTTGGATCCTGAGGAGGAATAGGAATGATGCGAAAAATCTTAATTTTTTTATGTTTTACTTTTATTTATATTTGAGAGAAAGAAACAGAGCACAAGTAGGGGAGGGGCAGAGAGAAAAGAGAGACACAGAATCTGAAGCAGGCTCCAGGCTCTGAGCTGTCAGCACAGAGCCCAACAAGAGGCTCAAACTCACGAACTGCGAGATCATGACCTGAGCCCAAATCAGACACTCAACCAACTGAGCCACCCAGGTACCCCAATGGGAAAAGTTTTATCCAGGGTTTACCTTCAGGAAATAATAGCTAAAAGATAATCAGATTTCTGAGGTCAACAAAATTAATATCCATTTAGCATCTTCTACTGATAATTATGCTAACAAAAATGAAAACACCTGTCTCTCATTCTCAAGCTATATTATCAGAAACTTCTCCCCTCCACCTTCTCATTATCCTAACCTCCTGTGTCTCTCAGGGACTAGTGGGTAGTGGCATTTAAGAGAACAACAGCAACCATAACTTCAGTAATGTTCTCTGTAGAATATCACATTAGAGATGTTATTTCTTAAAAAGAAACACACATAAAATTTTTACATAATAGGTTTCTATTCACCAAGAAGATTCCCACTGATAATTCCTTAGAAAGTTGGAGAATCTAAGAATACATCTTTGCCATTTTACCAGTTTACCAGTTTACTAAGCTCCTATTGAGGTGATTTAAATAAAGAATATTTTTGAGAGGAAAACCTTGTTCATCTATTGGAAACCAACTGGAACTCAACCTACATACATAGAGCATCATAATTACTCAGGCAATAGATGGACTGAGAGCATCACTAGCAGTCCAAGCATTTGCTACCACTGGAGCACTGGGGCTGCAGCCCTACAGACCCCTACCTTCTTCGAGGACCTCATGAGTGCTGGCCCACCATCTTCTGACACACTGAAGACAGGACCTACATCCTGGGGAAGCCCACTGATGTTAGTGTAATTCACCTCCTTTCTGTGAGGCTCTTCTCACTACAGGTTAACTCACCACCAGCCCCACAAGAAGATTTGTCACTCTCTGGATAGAAGTGCTCAAACCCCAAAGCTATGCCTGCTGCCCAGGGATGCTGCCTGGTGACATGTAGGGCCTGATGCCCATCCACTCATCAGAACACACGAGTGCAGATCACCCAGCGAAAAATTATGATTGATCTTTTTAGATTTTCTGTTACAAATGAGAACAGAGACAATCATTTGACATATGAGAAAAATAATAATAGAGAAGCTCCAGGGGAGTAATCAGAGTAACTTCTCTCGTTGAAGAAAGGTAATGAAAACAAGGACAAGAGTGACAATAGCTACTATGTATATGGTGTTCATGTTTCAGGCACTGTTTCAAATTCTTTATACACATTTGTTAATTTAATCCTTGTAACAATGATTATTGTCTTGAGGCCCCTGATGTGAAAACTAAAAAACAAAAAAAAAAAGTTGAGTCATTTGTCCAAGGTCCCACAGCTAATAGGGAATAGAGGCTAGAAACCTAGGAAATCAAGTGCCAGAGGTTATAGCCAGTGATTGCCCTTATACTTATAGCCTTATAGCTATTATCCTTATAGCCATTTTTGTTCATCCTTATTATCTGTCACGCACAGTAGTAAATATTTTAGATATATTATTTGATTTAATCTTTAAAACAAATCTGTTTAGTTGGAATTATTATCCTCAATTTCTAAAAATCTAACTCATAATAGGGGGCAGAATGGGCAAAATAGGGGAAGGGAGTTAAAAGGCACAAACTTCTAGCTATAAAATAAATAAGAGAATATTGCTAATTCAGTGTTCTTTTCACATTAGCACTGAACAATTTTAAATATGCTCTTCCATAATGCCTCAGATCACCTATGTTTATATTGTCAATCACCTGTTCTTTTAAATGAGCTCTTTTACCTGATCAAATCAGTTAAGAAACTTTCACTTGGGAAAATCACTTAAAACCACAGATTTTTATCTATCTATCATCTATATATCTATATATAATATATATAAATTATAAATATGTAAAGTATATATAATATGTAATATATATTATATATTTTTTAAATAAGAATCAAACTAAATAATGCATGTAAAAACATTTTGTAAATTGCTAAGTGCTATCCAAATAAGATATTATCATATTGGGTTAGATCCACAATGTAGTGAAAAGGACTAGGAAGAAAGAGGCACATATCAGAAAAATAACAGGTGATCATGTCCTTTTTGTGGAATATGGGATGGCGTGTGAGTGAGCATTATGGAGAAAGCCTGGAACTGAGAAGAGCAAGAGTGAGGCCAGCACTCCAGAGCTATACCCACCCACAGGGTAGCCCCATGTGGTTAGTTCAATTTAAATTAAGTAAAACAAAACCACAAATTCAGTTCCTTGGTGACACTAACCACATCACCAGTGGCAAATAATCACATGCAGCTGGTGGCTCCCCTATTGGACAGAGGGACACCACAGACAATACTATGGGATGGCACACAGCTCTAGAGAATAGATGAGAAAAGGACTGATTTTTTCAAAATATAAAAGAGTGTAAAAGATATTATTTGATACCATGGTGTATCATGATTTATAGCTTTATAGTTTTTAGGGAATTAATGTATATTACTTCAGAAAATTCTCTTGTAATACTGTCTTTTAATAAGAAAATACAGCTGTCACCTTGTTCTAACTTAATTCTCAGCACCTCTGTTAGGTACTGTCTCTCCTGCAACAATCCTGTTCTAACCCCCAGGCTCAATCTTCATTGCTCTTGGAGCCAAAAAGTGTCTCAAATTACATTAGGCTTTTGACTGATTGTTTCTTTGCTTTTACTTATTATGTTATGTGCTAGCTCCCTCATTTCTCCCTAGATCATTCAATAATGTTATCTCTGATCACGTAAGTTTTAATATAGACATTGGAATCAAAGTCAAATACCTTGAAAAAGAGAGAATATAAATTTTGAATGAACCAACTATATATAAAAATAAATTTGTGCCATTTAATATACATTTAACATGCTGGAGGCTGTTTTCTATTCCTACAACACATCACATGTGAATGAATATAAAAGAAAATCAGAATATTTGTTTTCATTCCTTAATATTTTATTTTCTGACTCTGACTCTTACTGACCAGAACCCAGCAGATAAGCAAGTCACACTGAAACTATGACCACTCCAAGGTAACCTCATCGGGGGGAATCAGAGGAAGACATAAACTGAACTCATTCTTTTCCCTCTCTTCAATCCCCTGGTTGGCTTCTCATGGCCTTTGCATTTCCAAATGGTCCTCAGATTATGCTACTGACACTGGTTTGAGGACATACTTAGCCCTGTATTTGAATAAACTGAAGAATTCTAAAATCTCAGTGCTCGGGGCACCTGGATGGCTCTGTCAGTTCAGCAACCAACTCTCGATCTTGGCTCAGGACACGATCTCACGGTTCATGGGTTCGAGCGCTGTGTCTGGTTCTCTGCTGACAGCACGGAGCCTGCTTGGAATCCTGTCTCTCCCTCTCTCTGCCCTTCCCCCACACACATGTGCGCTCTCTCTCTCTCTCTCAAAATAAAGTTTAAAAAAGTAAAAACTAAAATCTCAGTGTTCAAGCAATGTCACATCAATTTTATCAGAATCTCTGAAAATGTTTTTTAATGTTCTAATTGACTTCTGTGTTCTAATTGACTTTCAGATAAGGCTGAAAACCACTGTTCTAGACAAGGAACAAAAATAATTATTTGGGTATTTTAAAGAGATTTAAAAATTCAAAAACAAATCCATCCTTTGTTTTGGTTTAAATATCTATAATTTACTAACTTCAGAATAAAACATGTAATATATATGTATGAGCATGTGTGTGCATATGTATGGGTGTTTGTGTGGTGCATGTGTATATCTGTGTGTGCATAAATTAGTTTTAATCAACCTCCCAAAGTGATCAGTTAACACTTTTAAAACTCTAATCAGGGATCTACACTCCAAAGGTGATACTTTACAGGTTTAATATCTCTGCCTATCTCTACACAATAGAGTATGTCAATTAGCATAAGGGATATTAGAAATAGTTTTCATTGGTTAAATGATTGGTGTTCAGTATATGTGGGTTGGCCATAAATATTGTACAAGCAACTCCATGCAAGTTTCTGTCAAGCCCAGCACCCCACAGAGTCTAGAAGAGTGTTCCATGCTTAGCACTCCACTCAGTCCTTTGTCCCCCAATTTAGGGAAGTTTAAATCACCTGATCTGATTAGAAGATTGGCTAATCTTACACTTAGAATGCATTTTGTCACAGCTGAATCAGGTCAACATTTTGTGTACCATTGATGCAGATTACTGGTTAAGAATGCCCAAAAGAGAATTGAGATGATATTATTTTCTTAGAGTGTGTATTTTTTCAACTTTTTTGGTATCTAATTGCAGTTCACTAAACCTCATGTGTTTCAAGTGCACAATGTGAGCAGTTTTGATATATATGCCTTTATTAAACCATCACCACAATCAAGATAACATTTTCATCTCTACCAAAGTTTCCTTGTAACTCCTTTTAATCCAGCCTTACTTCCATCTCAATCCCCCTGCTCTGATTTGCTTTCTGGCACTATAGTTAATACATTCTGTAATTGTAAATAAATGGAACTACACAGTATGACTTATTCTGCCTATATTCTTTTATTCATTATAATGACTTTGAGATTCATTGACATTTATGCATATTTCAATAGTTTAGTTTTTTTATGGTGTTAAATAGTATCCTATTGTATGTATATAACACACTTTATCTATCCATTCACCTGTTAATGGGCATTTGGGTAATTTCAAGTTTGTAGCTATTATAAATAAAGCTGCTATCAACAGTCGCATATTGTGTGGACATATGCTTTCATGTCCCTTGAGTAAATATCAAGGAGTC
Organism: Leopardus geoffroyi; assembly: GCF_018350155.1. NCBI lineage: Eukaryota > Metazoa > Chordata > Mammalia > Carnivora > Felidae > Leopardus > Leopardus geoffroyi. The sequence goes on from NC_059341.1 coordinate 51,811,046, forward strand.
ATGTGTATGTTTGTAGACCTTGAGGAATATCTGAGTCATATGTAAGTATATGTTTCACTTTATTTTTATTTCATTTTATTTTATTTTGAGAGAGAGAGAATGCAAGCAGGGGAGAGGGGCAGAGAGAGAATCTACACTCAACGCAGAGCCTGACACAGGGTTCTATTCCACGACCCTGGGGTCATGACCTAAGCTGAAATCAGAGCCTGACCCAACCAGCTGAGCCACTCAGGTGCCCCTATGTTTTACTTTATAAGAAACTGCCAGGGGCACCTGGGAGGCTCAGTGGGTTAAGCCTCCAAATTTGGCTCTGGTCATGATCTTGCAGTTTGTGACTTCAAGCCCTGCATCGGGCTCTGTGCTGACAGCTTAGAGCCTGGAGCCAGCTTCAGATTCTGTGTCTACCTCTCTCTCTGCCCCTCCTGCAACTCATTCTTTCCTCTCTCTCTTTCAAAAATAAACAAACATTTTAAAAAATTTAAAAAAAAGAAACTGCCAAACCATTTCCAAAGTGTACTATTTTACATTCCCAACAGCAATGTATAAAAATTCTGGTTTCCACATCCTTTCCAACATTTATATGACTCCTTTTATTTTAGCCTTTCTATTGGTAACTAATTGTGCTTTCTTCATTTCCCTAATGAATAGTGAGGCTGAGCATCCTTTTATATGTTTATTGGGCATTGATATATTTTTCTTTGGGAAGTTCATGTCCAAAAATTTTGCTCAGTTTTATTGGGTTGTCTTATTATTGACTTGTGAATATTCCTTATATAGTGCATATAGAAGTCTTTTTATAGATATGTTAAAAATATTTTCAGGGGAGGAGCCAAGATGGCAGAACAGCATGGAAGTTTTTTGTGTGTCTCATGTCCATGAAATACAGCCAGACAAACACTAAACCATCCTGCACATCTAGTAAACTGATTGGAGGATTAACAATCTGCACAACCTGAACCACAGAATTCAGAAGATACACAGTGCAGAGCGGAACTTGGAGAGCGAGAAGGCGTGGGAAGGGAGGTGCTTTTGTGTGCAGAGAGGGGATAGAGACGGTGGGGAGAATACCCCCCCCCCGAAAACAGCTAGAGAGAAAGCAGAAAATTGGAAACTGCGTGGACTAAATTAAAAAGGGAGAAAGGAGAAAGGAGAGGGTTTAAACTCCATTAAGAGTGTAAACAAGGGGAGAGCAAAGGATGCAACTCCACAGTTCGATACCTGGTGGTGCTCTGGTGGGAAGGGCGAATCCCCAGGAACAGAGTGGGATCCGGGAGGTTCTCGGGCCACACGGGGAAAAGCGGTTCCACTGCTGGAAGGACATTTGGTACAGACTGTTGAAGCCACCTGGTCCCTGCAGACCCCAGAGAACAGCCACATTCCCTGGTGCTGGAACAAGGTCGTTGAGGGTGAAGCCTGGTGCCAAATGTGTGTGGTGATTTTCCATAATCCCTGAAAAGCTGCTGCTAACACTGTCTCGCAAACTTTTTCTGGGGCGGCTGGCACCTGGCCGCAGTCTCGGGGCACTGGCAACAGCAGGGTCCAGCAAGCGTTCCTGGGTACAGCTGACATTCGTCCATTGCTCATTCGGCCATTGCTCGGTGAGACCCTCCCGCAGAGGGGCAGAACGGGTCAAAGCCACAGTCCTTTGGAAGTAAGGGACCGGGGAACACAGCCACATCTGAGACAAAACTCGGGAGAGAGGTACTGCCTGGGGCTTGGCCACGGAGTGTGGAAAAGCAAGGAGTGGACGAGAGCTGAAAACGGAGGACGGGTGCGCGATTACTGATTCGGGAGAACAGTCTGGGTGGCTGGGGGACGCCATTTTTCACCGCTCCCGGGCATGCGCATCAACAAGCACCCTAACAATCCACCCCAGTAGGCTAGCGGTGCCATCTAGTGGAGAATGGAGCAGTAACAGAGCCCTGCACAACTGGGCCAACCTCGCTCTTCAAGAACACAAGTCTGACCGCCTGCTTAGTTCATTGACAATAAAGTGCTTCATAGTCTGATTTCTAGGGGAAAACAAAGTAATTTCAGTCCTATTTCAATCTGTTAGCAGGTCCATCTATTCAATTCTCTTTCTTTTTTTTTCTCTTTTTCACTTCTTTTTCTTGAATACAGAAAGAGAAAAAAATTATTTTTATTTTCGATTTTGATTAAAAATATTTTTAATTTTTTTACGATATTTTTGATTTTTGTGTAAATTTTTTCAAATTCTATTTTACTTCTATAATTTTATGTTAGTCTACTTCAGTGTATTCACTTTTTCAAATTTTCAAACGATTTCCTTTTTTTTCTCTTTTTCGTTTTTCTTTTTCTTGAATGCATAAAGAGAAAAATTTCATTTTTACTTTCAATTTCCATCAGAAATATTTTTCTCTATTTTTTTACTGTATGTTTTGCTTTTATGTAAATTTTTTCAAATTCTATTTTACTTCCATTATTTTATTTTAGTCTACTACAGTTTATTCACTTTTTCAAATTTTCAAACGATTTCCTTTTTTTTCTTTTTTCCTTTTTTTGTTTCTTTTCTTTTTCTTAAATACAGAAAGAGAAAAAATTCATTTTTATGTTTAATTTTTATTAAAAATATTTTTATTTAATTTTTTCTACTATATCCTTTACTTTTGTGTAAATTTTTTCATATTCTATTTTACTGCCATCATCTCATTTGCGTCTACTTCAGTGTATTCATTTCTTCAAATTCTCAAACGATTTCCTTTTTTTCCCCCCTTTATTCTCTAATCTGTCAAACCACTTTCAACACGTAGACCAAAACACACCTAGGATCTAGCATCATTTATTCGGTTTGTGTGTATGTGTGTGTGTGTGTGTGTGTTTAATTTTAATATTTTTTTAATTTTAGTTTTTTTATTTTAATTTTTCTACCTCATTAATTCCTTTTCTCCCTTAAAAATGACAAAACAAAGGAGTTCACCCCAAAAGAAAGAGCACGAAGAAATGACAGCCAGGGATTTAACGAACACAGATACAAGCAAGGTGTCTGAACCAGAATTTAGAATCACGGTAATAAGAACACGAGCTGGAGTCGAAAATAGATTAGAATCCCTTTCTGCAGAGATAAAAAAAGTAAAAAATACTCAAATGAAAAAAAAAATGCTATAACTGAGCTGCAATCATGGATGGATGCTGTGGCAGCAAGGATGGATGAGGAAGAAAGAGAATCAGTGATATAGAAGACAAACTTATAGAGAATAATGAAGCAGAAAAAAGAGGAAGATTAAGACAAAAGAGCACAATTTAAGAATTAGAGAAATCAATGACTCATTAAAAAGGAAAAACATCAGAATCATAGGGGTCTCAGAAGAGGAAGAGAGAGAGATAGGGGTAGAAGGCTTATGCGAGCAAATCATAGCAGAAAACTTTCCTAACCTGGGGAAAGACACAGATATCAAAATCCAGGAAGCACAGAGGACCCCCATTAGATTCAACAAAAACCGACCATCAACAAGGCATATCATAGTCAAATTCACAAAATACTCAGGCAAGGAGAGAATCATGAAAGCAGCAAGGGAAAAAAGGCCTCTAACCTACAAGAGAAGACAGATCAGGTTTGCAGCAGACCTGGCACAGAAACTTGGCAGGCCAGAAAGGAGTGGCAGGATATAGTCAGTGTGCTGAATCAGAAAAATATGCAGCCAAGAATTCTTTATCCAGCAAGGCTATCATTCAAAATAGGAGAGGTTAAAAGCTTGCCAGACAAACAAAAATTAAAGGAGTTTGTGACCACTAAACCAGTCCTGCAAGAAATTTTAAGGCAGACTCTCTGAGGGGAGAAAGGACAAAAAAAATAAAATAAAATAAAAAAGACCAAAAGCAACAAAGACTAGAAAGGACCAGAGAACACCATCAGAAACTCCAATTCTACAAGCATCATAATGGCAATAAATTCATACATTTCAGTATTCAGTCTAAACATCAATGGACCCAATGCTCCAATCAAAAGACATAGGGTAACAGAATGGATAAGAAAACAAGATCCATCTATATGCTGTTTACAAGAGACCCATTTTAGACCTAAACACACCTTCAGATTGAAAATAAGGAGATAGAGAACCATCTATCATGCTAATGGTCAACAAAAGAAAGCCCGAATAGCCATACTTATATCAGACAATCTAGACTTTAATATAAAGACTGTATCAAGAGATGCAGAAGGGCATTATATCATAATCAAGGGGTCTATCCACCAAGAAGACCTAACAATTGTAAACATTTATGCATCAAATGTTAGAACACCCAAATATATAAATCAATTAATCACAAACATAAGGAATCTCATTGATAGTAATACCATAATAGTAGGAGACATCAACACCTCACTTACAGCAAAGAAAAGATCATCTAATCAAAAAATCAATAAGGAAACAATAGCTTTGAATGACACACTGGACCAGATAGACTTAACAGATATATTCAGAACATTTCATCCTAAAGCACCAGAATATACATTCTTCTCCAGTGCACATGGAACATTCTCCAGAATAGACCATATACTGGCCATTATATGCCAACAAAAAGATTGAGATCATACCATGTGTATTTTCAGACCACAACGCTATGAAACTCGAAATCAACCACAAGAAAAAATTTGGAAAGGTAACAAATACTTGGAGACTAAAGAACATCCTACTAAAGAATGAATGGGCTAACTAAGAAGTTAAAGAAGAAATTTAAAAGTTCATGGAAGCCAATGAAAATGATAACACCACAACCCAAAATTTCTGGAACATTGCAAGGGCAGTCATAAGAGCAATATATATATATATACATATAGCAATCCAGGCCTTCCTAAAGAAGGAAGAAAGATCTCAGATACACAACCTAATCTTACACCTTAAAGGGCTGGAAAAAGAACAGCAAATAAAACCCAAAAACAGCAGAAGACAGGAAACAATAAAGATTAGACCAGAAATTAATGCTATCAAAACCAAAAAAAAAAAACCCTGTAGAACAGATCAATGAAACCAGAAGCTGGTTCTTTGAAAGAATTAACAAAATTGATAAACCACTAGCCAGTTTGATCAAAAAGAAAAAAGAAAGGGGGCGCCTGGGTGGCTCAGTCGGTTCAGCATCCGGCTTCAGCTCAGGTCATGATCTCACGGTCTGTGAGTGCGAGCCCCATATTGGGCTCTGTGCTGACACCTCAGAACCTGGAGCCTGCTTCATATTCTGTGTCTCCTTCTCTCTCTGCTCCTACCCTGATCATGCTCTGTCTCAAAAATAAATTAAAAAACATTTAAAAATATTGTTTTAAAAAGAAAAAGGACCGAAATAAATAAAATCAAGAATGAAAGAGGAGAGGGGCGCCTGGGTGGCGCAGTCGGTTAAGCGTCCGACTTCAGCCAGGTCACGATCTCGTGGTCCGTGAGTTCGAGCCCCGCGTCGGGCTCTGGGCTGATGGCTCAGAGCCTGGAGCCTGTTTCCGATTCTGTGTCTCCCTCTCTCTCTGCCCCTCCCCCATTCATGCTCTGTCTCTCTCTGTCCCAAAAAATAAATAAACGTTAAAAAAAAAATTTATAAAAAAAAAAAAGAATGAAAGAGGAGAGTACACAACCAACACAGCAGAAATAAAAAAAAAAAAAAAACTAAGAGATTATGAGCAATTATATGCCAATAAAATGGGAAATCTAGAAGAAATGGACAAATTCCTAGACACATACACTAACAAAACAGAAATAGGAAGAAATAGAAAATTTGAACAGACCCATAACCAGTAAGGAAATTGAATTAGTAATCAAAAATCTCCCAAAAAACAAGAGTCCAGGGCCAAATGGCTTTCCAGGGGAATTTTACCAAACATTTAAGGAAGAGTTAACACCTATTCTCTTGAAGGTGTTCCAAAAAACAGAAATGGAAGGAAAACTTCCAAACTCTTTCTATGAAGCCAGCATGAATCCAGCATTACCCTGATTCCAAAACCAGACAGAGACCCCACTAAAAGGGAGAAATATAGACCAATTTCCCTGATGAACATGGATGCAAAAATCCTGAACAAGGTATTAGCCAACTAGATCTAACAATACATTAAAAAATTATTCACCACGACCAAGTGGGATTTATACCTGGGATGCAGGGCTGGTTCAATATCCGCAAAACAATCAGTGTGATTCATCACACCAATAAAAGAAAGGACAAGAATCATATGATCCTCTCAATAGATGCAGAGAAAGCATTTGACAAAATACAGCATCCTTTCTTGATAAAAACCCGCAGGAAAGTAGGGAAAGAAGGAGCATACCTTGAGATCATAAAAGCCATATATGAACGACCCAATGCTAATATCATCCTCAATAGGGAAAAACTGAGAGCTTTCCCCCTAAGGTCAGGAACAAGGCAGGGATGTCCACTCTCACCACTGTTATTCAACATAGTATTGGAAGTCTTAGCCTCTGCAATCAGACAACACAAAGAAATAAAAGGCATCCCAACTGGCCAGAAGGAGATGAAACTTTCACTCTTCACAGATGACATGATACTCTATATGGAAAACCCAAAAGATGCCACCAAAAAACTGCTAGAACTGATTCATGAATTCAGCAAAGTTACAGGATATAAAATCAATGCACAGAAATCGGTTGCATTCCTATACACCAACAATGAAGCAACAGAAAGAGAAACAAGGAATCGATCCCATTTACAGTTGCACCAAAACCCATAAAATACCTAGGAATAAATCTAACCAAAGAGGTGAAAAATCTATACACTGAAAACTATAGAAACCTTATGAAAGAAATTGAAGAAGATACAAAAAAATGAAAAAAGATTCCATGCTCCTGGATAGGAAGAACAAATATTGCCAAAATGTCGATACTACCCAAAGCAATCTACATATTCAATGCAATCCCTATCAAAATAATACCAGCATTCTTCACAGAGCTAGAACAAATAATCCTAAAATTTGTATGGAACCAGAATACCAAAAGACCTGAATAGCCAAAGCAATCTTGAAAAAGAGAACCAAAGCAGGAGGCATCACAATCCCAGACTTCCAAGCTATACTACAAAGCTGTAATCATCAAGACAGCATGGTACTGGCATAAGAACAGACACTTAGATCAATGGAACAGAATAGAGAACGCACAAATGGACCCACAAACGTATGGCCAACTAATCTTTGACAAAGCAGGAAAGAATACCCAATGGAAACAGGCAAAAGACATGAATAGACACTTCTCCAAAGAAGACATCCAGATGGACAACTGACACATGAAAAAATGCTCAACTTCACTCATCATCAGGGAAATACAAACCAAAATACAAACCAAAACCACTATCTCCTCACCCATCAGAATGGCTAACATTAACAACTCAGGCAACAACATATGTTGGCAAGGATGTGGAGAAAGAGGATCTCTTTTGTATTGTTGGTGGGAATGCAAGCTGGTACAGCCACTCTGGAAAAAAGTATGGAGGTTCCTCAAAATACCAAAAATAGAACTACCCTATGACCCAGCAATTGCACTACTAGGCATTTATCCAAGGGATATAGGTGTGCTGTGTTGAAGGGACACATGCACCCCAATGTTTATAGCAGCACCATCAACAGTAGCCAAAGTATGGAAAGAGCCCAAATGTCCATCGATGGATGAATGGATAAAGAAGAGGTGGTACATATATACAATGGAGTATTACTCGGCAATCAAAAAGAATGAAATCTTGCCATTTGGAACTATATGGATGGAACCAGAGGGTATTGTGCTAAGTGAAATTAGCCAGAGAAAGACAAGTATCATATGACTTCACTCATATGAGGACTTTAAGAAACAAAACAGATGAACATAAGGGAAGGGAAATAAAAATAATATAAAAACAGGGAGGGGGACAAAACAGAAGAGACTCATAAATATGGAACACAAACTGAGGGTTACTGGAGGTGTTGTGGGAGGGTGGATAGGCTAAATGTGTAAGGGGCACTAAGGAATCTACTCTTGAAATCATTGTTGTACTATATGCTAACTTGGATGTAAATGAAAAGAAAATAAAAATAAAATTAAAACAAATGTTTTGTCCCATTCTGTAAATTGCCTTTTCATTTTTGTATTTCAAAAAGCAAAAGTTCTTTTCTTTTTAAGTGAAGTCCAACTTACCATCTCTTTTATATGTCATGCTTTAATGTTCCAACAAACCCTTGCCTACCCCAAAGTTATAAGAATATTCTATCTGCTTTCTTCTAAAAGGTTAATAGTTTTTGTTTTAATTTCATAGTTTGACATTTAGATCTATAATCCATTTTGAGTTAATTTTTGTATATTGTGTGATGTAATCAATGCATTATTTGTTTTTCACAGACTGCCCTGGACCAGTAACCTAGATTCTGGCATTTACTGTAGACCCTGGATAAGTTTAATGTTTTGGGGTTGTTTTGTTAACAGTAAAATATAGGATTGCTGATGGGGCGCCTGGGTGGCGCAGTCGGTTAAGCGTCCGACTTCAGCCAGGTCGCGATCTCGCGGTCCGTGAGTTCGAGCCCCGCGTCGGGCTCTGGGCTGATGGCTCAGAGCCTGGAGCCTGTTTCCGATTCTGTGTCTCCCTCTCTCTCTGCCCCTCCCCCGTTCATGCTGTGTCTCTCTCTGTCCCAAAAATAAATAAACGTTGAAAAAAAAAAAAAATAGGATTGCTGAAAGGATTTAGGTTAATTTATGTTTAATATCAGCATATATTAGGTACTGCTGATGCTACAGATATGTCTCATGTTAGAAAAGTAACTGTCCTGGGAGAAGAACAGGAAAGAGGACTGGAAGTGTGAAAGTTAAACTGTTTACACATGGACAGTAGAAAGAGGGCATGTGTTGCTGAAAACGTGTAAGTTGTTAAGGCATTTAACATCAACTCTCCCCCAACTACCACCAGGTGTTGGGCTGGTGTGTAACTATATAAGACACATAGATTCCAATCTATCATAAATTCAAACACCACTTTAATCCATCCCTTTGATGTTTGAAATGGAGATTTCTAATAGCTGGTAAAAATGTGTGCTCTAGTTATACAGAGACCTCAAATTCATGGTCTAAGAATCAAAAATGCATCATAAGAATCTTTTGTTGGTGCAAATATTTCTAGGGGGTTATTACTTTGAAATAAATGCAATTTAACAAACGTTTATATAGCACCAAGACTATGGAATCTTAATTACTTCTGCAAAATGAAATTCATGTATTGTCCCAATAAAATGTTCATTGTTCAAGTCCATAAAGCCTTCGCTGAAAGTGATTCCATACTCTGTATACCAATCCACAACATGAGCTTCTTACCACTGAGGCTCCCAAATATTCCTTGAAATTTGCATAAAGGTTTTAACTGCAACCTTTGGAGGTACTATCTTGGGTGCATTGTCTGTATCCCTCAGAAGCACAATGTACTACCCAAAATTACAATAAAGACCTCTTTTTATGGCTCCAGGGAGCTTCTCCACATTTCTTTAAGAGATAGAGCAACTTCACTCCTCAGCAACCAGCATCATTGGCCTCCAGTGGCCACCATCTCTCAAACAAAAGTCAGAGTAAGTCTAAATGGGGAGATTGTGCTCTTTCTGTTTTCTATCTGAGGCCCTAAACAACCACAAGCATTAAAAAAAGAGAAAATGTCACAATCAACAACATAACAAAACTTTCCTGTCGCACTGATCACTATATGGCAGTACATGTTACAGAAGGAGAAGCCAAGTTTATGTCTATGCCCTCCAGCCAAAGATCACCAGGAACACATACAGCTGGGTTTATGCTTGTTGTAATGAAAGAGATGCACAAATGGGGAACCATGGAGCAACTCAGTGATAGGATATTGAAGAGCACTTAATATTGGATTTAGGCTTGTGTTAGATGGTTTGTGGGGGGCTTCAAGGAAGTAGGGCTCTCCTCTGCATTGGATGTTGTCAAGAATTGGGGGCAATTCTATGATTGGAATAAATCTCATCCATAAGATAAAAAGAATAAATCAAGGCAAAAGGTATAATTGGTAAAGAATCAACAGCCATTCATGTTAGCCAGGATAGGAAGATGTTTGGCATTTTTGTTTTTGGACAATATTCATGTGTTTAGTCATGGTTACAAAGTAATCTTGTTTTTTTCTTGACCCATTGTAGTCACAGAGTGTCCTTGTCTGGTGTTGTTCTGTGAAGTCGGTCATGGTCAACAGGACACTATTGCCTAACTGTAAGCGTCAGGTAAGCTCCTACCAATGACAGGGCCTACCTGATAGTGCCACATCAGTTCCTGGCTCTCATTTTGTCAGTTGTATGGAAATGTACTCCAAAAAACATGACCTAGACTAAAAGATTGTAGACAGCTTCTCTGAGGAACTGACATTTCCCCTAAGAGTTTAAGAGGTAATCTGTTGCCACAGCCCAAGGGCTCATTTAGCCCTTTCATTCTGTTTCCTTCCCCTCACCAACACTATTTTTTCCTGCAAGTGAATTATGCCTAGACAGGATGAGTCAAAGCTGGCTTCTCACATCATTCCCAACTTTCTCTAAAGTGAGAACATTCCCTGGCTCTGGAGTTTCTATGGTAGTTTCTATTGTGAGAAAATTAATAATAATAATAATAATAATAATAATAATAATAACAATAATAATAATAATAGTAGTAGTAGTAACAAGAACAATAATAATAATACTCCAGTACAATTCAAAAGGAAAGTAAATGATAAATAATGTATACAAAAAATAGAACCAAAGATGTTTAAGGGTATTATAAGATTATTGGACAGGAAATAAAATAATCTAAATGCTTCCTTTCAAAAATGCCTATCTGATGTAGAGTGGGGATACTGAAAATGAAGTATTTGGTCTTCAAAGTTAATGAGCTGAATTTAATTAGTACCTGAAGAAAAAGTGAGAAAAAAAAAATACATATATCTTTTTTTCTCCCTCATTTCAAATCTTGGTGGTATAAACAAGAAATAGAAGTTTATACTGCTATAGAATTAGTGAACTCTTGCCTAACTCACCTGATCAGTCTTTAAATCTCATGGAATTCCAGATCTTCAAAAGGCTTTAGGAGTTTAGAAAAGGTTAAAGCCTTGGGCCAATGGGCTGAATATCTCACCTGCTAATGTTCTGAACAATAGGTGTTTTAAACAAGATCTTTTTCTTATCTAGCAAAATAAAAAGCATCCCTCTGGGAAGTGGCTGTGCCTCCCTATGGGGAAGAGTGTACCCCACTCTTAAATCTAGAAACTGTATAAGAGAGCATCTTGATGATGATGTACTGGGACAGTTCTTACTACTTATGGCTTCAGTATTTGAATTCCCAGTGGCATTATTATTTTAAATATTTGGTTTTGAGGGTAAGTCATAGTAGTAAAATATGGTAAATGGGTTATTCTTTATTTTTTTTTTTAATTTTTTTTTTCAACTTTTATTTATTTTTTTGGGACAGAGAGAGACAGAGCATGAACGGGGGGAGGGGCAGAGAGAGAGGGAGACACAGAATCGGAAACAGGCTCCAGGCTCTGAGCCATCAGCCCAGAGCCCGACGCGGGGCTCGAACTCACGGACCGCGAGATCGTGACCTGGCTGAAGTCGGACGCTTAACCGACTGCGCCACCCAGGCGCCCCTTATTCTTTATTTTTCTAGCCAGCAAGAGATAATGCATTAGTAAACACCTCAAACCATCATTTGTGATTTTAGTTATAAGTTCAGATTTAATTTCAACAAATACCTATCAGGGTCGCCTAATCAGTCGAAAATTGTGCTAGGTACTTTCGCCTCACTCCATGCAACAATGCAGTAGGATAAGTATTAATATGCCTGTTTTTTGAAGAAGAGTTCATAAGAAACTGTATTATTCTCCATATATCATTTAGTAAATCAAAATCCTGCTGATGGTGAGAAGCCCAGCCTATGAAATAGCACAGGAACCCCATCTCTGACCAAGAGACAACCTTCAAAGTACATTTAGCACAGATTCAGAAACATTGTGGGTTAATTCAGAGATGCAAGCCTAGAAGCCCACGTAGTAGATCTCTTTTACAGGTATGGAGATTGAATTCCATTTGACTGCAAATCAATTTCATATACACTCATAAAAATGTCTGTGTAATTACAGGGTACCAAATCCAATGCACAGCATCTAAGAACTAGCTCGAGAAGGCAGGGGCTAATTACTGTCTAGGATATAAAAGGGCACAAAGCACCTGGGAATCTAATTCCTTTTCACTACCACTTGCAGTAGTGGGTGTCAAGAAGTTAAAACACTCTTAGATTTCACATTTCTTTTTACTGATAAATATTTGCCAACATGTCTTATATAATCAGACATATTTTAAGAGCTTGTAAGTTCTACCAATTTAAAATGATACAAGCAGGTGGCAAGAGAAGCTTCAGCAATAGAGGAACAGGAAAATCTGGCTGACAAGAATGCCACACTGTTTCAAAGCTCTGAAGGTTTGGTTCTCCTTTTTCCACCATTCTATTTTGCGCGTTACAGGTGAACTTGCTCAGTATTTCTGTTTTTGCAAATAATTATTTTGCTTCATGTTAAAAAAAAAGATATAGACATTCATTTTGGCTGTTTTATTACGATGTATAGCTAATGATATGTCAGGTGCTATTAATTGCTATCTGACGTACCAAACGTAAATAAACAGTGAGGCAGGCTCAAGACTCTCGCCCATTTTGGAAAACAGAGGAACACGACGGTAACCTGCAAAAGGAATCAGAGCTAATTAGAACAATAAAGATAAATTAGCAGTGTTCCTGATAGAGCTGCTGAGAAAGAACATTTACTAAGCATAGGTAAAAACTATGACAGCATAGTTATATTCATCTTGCGTGTTAATTCCCCACAAACTATAAAATATTTGAAGCTTCTATTTTGACTTCTTACTGCCTGACGCTGAACACACAGCTCACACTTCTTCTCTCTCAAAGTGCAGTGTGCTAAATTAGCCACCACCCTTCTGCTTCAGACTCTGTTTCCAAGGTACAGCTCAGATGGTGTTAGAGAAGTAAACACAAACACGTTGGGACGAGGTAATTGGGGGCAGAGTATAAATCACCCCAGCAAGCTGACTACAACATAAAGGCAGCCCTGAAAAGAGTCAAGAAGGGATTGTCTTGGGTTCCCAGTCTCTCCTTGGGTAGAATGAGTCACTGCTTGTCCCTTCTCTTTGATTCCCATCCTTTATTTCTTTGTGGTAGTCATGACTACTCTTAATTGAAACAAAAGAGCGATGATCCATGTAAAGAAATGCTCATACATACCAAGTTGGTCTAATTTGTCTTCCCAGCAATCCCAAACCACAACCCCACCTTCCGTGTGAAAACACATTTCTATAATTCCACTGAGAGAAAATGTGTGTCAATTCATAAAATTTCCTTTACATCTGACTCTCATGAATAGAGCTATTTGGTATATCAATGTGTGTCTTTGGTAAATTTAAATTATAACTGGTATCACAATCCTGTTACTTTTAGGAATATTACCTTTGTTCATGCTTAAAACTGGTAAAGTATATTGGCCAAGAAATTCATTTCCAGTTATTAAACCTTGACTTTCAACAACAAAACGCATCAATGCCAATTCTGGCACTTGAATAATAAATGTGAACGTTTCATTCCATCTTGGACTAAAAGCTGAAAGATAAAGGAAGATATAATCAAAGAATCATAGACGTGTTCTTTAGGGAATAATACATAATAGCTGTTCTCTGAAATTTTTCTTTTCAACACTTAGTAATGTTAATAGCTTATGTTTTAGAGCACTTGAATTTTTCACTCATCCAATGAGAAAGGAATAATAATGACAGTAGCAATAATTATTGGGTCTTTAGTATTGCTGGGCAATATAAGAACTTTAAGTAGATAATGTCATTTAATTCTTACCACAAACCCATCAGGGTTATTACAACCCATATTTACGGATGAGAAAACTGAGCCAGAAATATGTTACACAACTTCCTCAGGGTTTCACATACATAGTCATTAAGGGGCAGGACAGGAATTCAAACAAATGGAGTCTGATTTCAGAGCAGAAATGTTTCATTAGGCAACATGAATGCTATGTTTGGGCATTTTGGTAACAAATACATTAAATAACATAATTTTTCTATAGCAGTTCCTATTATGGGAAGAACCCCATAGACAGTTGTTGGCCTAAGAGCTAAGTGCTCCAAAGCCAGCCTTTGATCCTTCTTTTGACTAAGTGCTCACTTTAAAGTCCCAAGTTGATGAGTAAGTTAGATCTCTAGCAAAATAAATCATCCCAAACAACAGTTTCTTGCCAAATAAGAAATCCATCACAATATGACCCAAATCATCCAATTCTTAAGTGTAATTTAATGGAATCAAATTCACATCCGGGGGCCCTGGGTGGCTCAGTCAGTTAAGCGTCCGACTTCAGCCCAGGTCATGATCCCATGCTTTGTGGGCTCAAGCCCTGCATCAGGCTCTGTGCTGACAGCTTGGAGCTCAGAGCCTGGAGCCTGCTTCAGATTCTGTGTCTCCCTCTGTCTCTGCCCCTCCCCTGTTTGCACTCTGTCTCTCTGTCTCCCAAAAATAAATAAAAATTTAAAAAGAAATTAACATCCAGATAAAATATAAAATCTACTTAATAAAGACTCAAAGGTTCAGGGTGAAATAATATGTATTGTTTTCATGTACAAAGGTAATGTTATGCCTGCTATGTCAATAGGTTTTGCTCTTTAGGTCACCCTTCCAGAAGCATTAAAGAATTTGTGACTAATTTGTCACAAATTGTAAAGAATTTGTTTTCTGTGGTACATCTGTGGTCAACAAGCACACATTTACCTGAGAGTGATCCAGAATACTGTCTATGCCCATGAAAATATTAAACCAATTGACTCACGCGGGTATAATGAATGTATTACCTTGCCTTAAGAAAGGAAATAATTCTGGGACACCTGGGTGGCTCGGTCAGTTAAGTGTTCAACTCTTGATTTCGGCTCAGGTCATGATCTCATGGTTCATGAGTTCGAGTCCCACATCAGGTTCTCCACTATCAGCACAGAGTCTGCTTCAGATCCTCTGTCCCCCATTCTCTCTGCCCCTCCCCCACTCATGCTCTCTAACTCAAAATAAATAAGTTAATTTAAAAAAAAGAAAAGAGAAAACTCCATAGAGTACAGGAGCAGGTCTAAGAGTCAGTTCTTTATAGACACTGAAAAATGTCTGCACAAAATTTTTATACGGACTTATCTTCCTTCTCCAACCCTAATTCACTATAAACAGTCTCACTTTCTCTGTCTCACATATGTCATATGTATTCTATGAGGTCTTTTTATTTGTGAAAGAGAAAGAAAGAAAGAAAGAAAGAAAGAAAGAAAGAAAGAAAGAAAGAAAGAAAGAAAGAAAGAAAGAAAGAAAGAAAGAAAGAAAGAAAGAAAGAAAGAAAAGGAAGGAGGAAAGAAGGGAAGTAAATCAGGATACCAAATTTGATAGTCACAGTTTTCTCTGGCATGACCAAAACTGAAGAATTGCTTCCACACCTTACCCAAATATGATCTTTTTCCTTCCACTCTCATGTCTCTTATTACACCACAATTACTCTAGCAGCTAAGCCATCTTAGTATCCCCCTTTGTCCAGCTTTCTAGACTTTTACTCCCGCTAGTCTTCCTCACATAAGTCCTCCATTGCTTTTCTGATGCCTGTGCCTTCTTTGGCCTGAATTCCCCATCCTCTAGCCATGAAGTCATATCCTGACTCTATTTTGTATTCCTCATTTCCCCCACATACACGTCTTCCTACCTAATCTGTAGAAATAATCTCCTTAAACTCAACTATATTAGTGTTATATCCCATTTAATTCTATTCATTTTCTACATACAACACAGAAAAGAAAGTACCTAACACCTCATCATGGCTCTCATGATTTTCCATGACCATTCCCAAGCTAACTTTTACATTTTATCTCACACTAATCCCTCTTCAGTACCCTGTACTTCACCCATTTTACTTTCACCTAGCGTGTTTGAAGTTAGTCTTCTCCAGGTTTTAGCGTGCATATTATTCCTTTTGCCTGCAATGCTTTCATCCACAATCTCTGGGGAAAAAATCCTATTCATTCTCCAAAACCATCTCCAAATGTGCCCCTTCCACTACAATTCTCTGTACTTTCCTTAATACACTAATGACCTGGGGCACCTGGGGGCTCAGTCGGTCAAGCGTTTGACTCAGGTCGTAATGTCACAGTTCGTGAGTTCGAACTCTGTGTCTGGCTGACAGTGTAGATCCTGCTTGGAATTCATTCTCTCTCTCTCTCTCTCTCTCTCTCTCTCTGCTCTCTCTCTCGCTCCCTCTTCCCCTCCCCTGCACGCTCTCGTTCTATCTCAAATAAAGAAATAAACTTAAAAAAAAAAACACTAATGACTCTATCGTGATAGTTTTATTGTATCTCATGTCCCATACTGAACCGAAAACTATCTAAAATAGAGTTAGTTGGGACATACATAAATAATAATACCTTTAATAAGTGGAGATCTTAAGTTTTTTGATACTTAGCATCAGACTTCTAATAAAACAGGCTCAGTAATGTTAGATACACCAAATTTAATTTCACAGGAATATTTCCATAAAACCCAGGACGTAATCTAAATTCTAATGGGAGCTAGAAACACATTATAAGGGGTGTGCTGTATAAATAAATGTTCTGTGTATCTTGCCATGAAGATTCAAGTATGGGGATGAAGAGAACAAGAGATAGGTTACTATAAGCTTCCTGACATAAGCAGCTACCATTTCTTGACAAATCCATTGTAATGTGCCTTCAGCTCTGAGGAACGACAAATAAGGCAGCAGGTCATCACCAATATCCCTTCCCATCGACGACCTATGATGAAGTAACCAAAACTCCCCACATCTTTTTTCCATGCCCTTTGCATAAGGGGCCACACTGGAAGAGTATTTGGGGTGTCAGTGTAGGGGGCAGATGGTGGATATTACTGGAGATTATCCACCCAAGAAAAAAAGAAGTGTTAAAACTGCACCTGTTTTTCTGTCAGTGCCATTTAATCTGGTACGTACTTTCAGACTCTGAAATGAAGCCCACTATACTTTGGGAATACCCACTCAAAGAAAATTACAGACTCAAGAATCAGTTCCAAGGTCTCCTCCAAGGTGATCCTGACTAAAGGTCAATCCCAGGAATCTACACTGTAATGTCCTTAATGGTTTCAAACTCAACCAAGAAGTGACAACATCAGTACTGTATTACATAAAATATCACAGGATTGCAGAACTGAAAATCTTACCCAAGTCACTTCCATTTCTACATTTCCCTTCTGGCAAAAATGACTGAATTATGAATCCAAATATTGTATGAGTGGGTTTCTATGGCATCTTTAGCCAGAGCCAGAAGTCACAGACCTTTTATCTAAAATAATTCAAACAGCGAAGTAAAAATGAGTAACGTGCTGTATCAACAATCGTACATTCTTTATTTTACACAAAGGCTAGAAGCTAAGCAGCTTTGCAGCCATCAAAATGCCTCTTGAGGGGCGCCTGGGTGGCGCAGTCGGTTAAGCGTCCGACTTCAGCCAGGTCACCATCTCGCGGTCCGTGAGTTCGAGCCCCGCGTCGAGCTCTGGGCTGATGGCTCAGAGCCTGGAGCCTGTTTCCGATTCTGTGTCTCCCTCTCTCTCTGCCCCTCCCCCGTTCGTGCTCTGTCTCTCTCTGTCCCAAAAATAAATAAACGTTGAAAAAAAAAATTAAAAAAAAATAAAAAAATAAATAAAAATAAAAAAATAAAAAAAACAAAATGCCTCTTGAATTCAGCAATATGGTACATAAAAAGGAGGTCAAAGTGTAAAAAAGCAGTAATTTCGGGTGCCTGGGTGGCTCAGTCGGTTAAGCATCCGACTCTTGATTTCAGCTGAGGTCATGATCTCATTTCTTTGTGGGTTCAAGCCCCACATCGGGCTCTGCACTGATAGCATGGAGTTTGCCTGGGATTCTCCCTCTCTCTCTTTGTTCCTACCCTGCTCACACTCTCTCTCAAAATAAATAAACTTAAAAAAAAAAAAGCAGCAATTTTCAGACCAGATAAATTTTTGTATCTGTAATCTGAAAACATATCTGAACAATACATTGAATCATTATCAGATTGTTTTTGCTGTATATAACACTTTGGTCACCTTAAACCTAATGCAAAGCCCTTGCCTTATGAATAATAAATATGTATCAAAACTCTATCAATAGACATATTATAAGCTTTCCAGCAAGAAATCTAGTAGAAGTTCAATAAAATATGTTAGGAGCTCACCATTTCTTTTAATGACACGAGTCTGCTGTTTCGTTTGATCATTTGGAACACCAAAAAGTTCTAGAATCACTAATGCATCAGCTTTGTTAGATGATGAATGGTTACTGGGAGGTAACTGGATACCACTGATGAGCTGCACAAAAGTATTTGAACACAGAAATTTAGCAGGATATCAAACTGTACAGTCATGTAATTTGAAAATAAAACAAGTATTTCAGAAAAGATTATAGACTTTCAGTTCCCACAAAAAAATTAAGAGTGGAATATAGTGTATATTTTAAACTTTAGCCCTTTTATCCTCAAGAGTCAATAGGTAAATACTAGGAATATGTCTACATTATTCTAATTTCACTATATAATTATAGAATTCACACTGAGTTTTATAGTTCAACGTATATTTTTATTTTTAAAGTATCTGTTTTGGGGGTGCCTGGGTGGCTCAGTCGGTTAAGCGTCTGACTCTTGATTTTGGCTCAGGTCATAATCTCATGGTCATGAGTTTGAGCCCTATATCGGGCTCCCTGCTGTCAGCACAGAGTCTGCTTCAGATCCTCTGTCCCCTTTCTCTCTCCCCCTCTCCTGCTTGAGCTCTTTCTCTCTCTCAAAAAATCAAAGATGTTAAAAAATAAAATAAAATAAAATAAATCAAATAAAGTATTTGTTATGGCTGTTAAAAGCCATTGCTTAAAAGTATTGTTATAATCACAGTCTACTGTAAATCAGGCTGAATTACTCTGATAACATGAACTATTTTGAAATTCATATTGTCTGTCTACAGCCAAAAATTAGAAACAATATTAATACTACTTCTGAAATGTAAGAAAAAACACTGCATAATTTCCTATGATAGCATTCTTGATAGTATAATTTATATGTTTGAATAATTTATCACAAAATCTTATATTATCTCTTGTTGTCAATATTATCATAACTAACCTGAGTCTGACAAAATCAATGATTTCATATGTATATTAAGAACTGGGTATCAGAACACTTAAACTAATCATAGTTTTATTTAACCTTTTATTAGTCAAACTAACTGTTGAAGCTAAGTTTTGTCTTACTTTAAGGAGCAAAGTCCAAACAAAAGACAATTATTCAAGTGTATTCATTTGTAAAATGTACTAACCTAAAAATTGAGGCATAATTTTAATTTCTGAAGATTATAATAAACAGGAACAAATAAATAAGTTTCAATAAGAATGAAAGAAGGAAGGAAAGAAGGAAGAGAAAAAAAAGAAACAGAAAAAGTGCCAATGTGTAATTTTTCCTTTCCTACATCCACACATTTAAACATTAGCCGGAAACCAGGGTGACTGTGCAAATGTTTAACAACTAGTATGGAACGGGCATTGATCGACCAGCATAAATTAGACACCAGGTTAGCTAGACAGAACATTGGCCATAAACAACTAGTACACTGACACGAGAGCCTACCAGCTGAATATCCCCTCTGCAGGTAATAGACCCTTGCCGATATGGAAAAGTTCGGCTTTTAAGTGCACATCACACCAAAAAAAAAAATCATCTCACTAAAAATAATAATAATAATTGAATATGAGAAATGACAGAGAATTTAGAAACTATTATTCAAATAATTTTTACACTCTGATTCACAGAAGCCCTTTCAGGGGCCACCACAGAAGACAAATGTCAAACAGAAGACCTTTAGTAGTCAACAAGAGCACCTCTGCTTTCATCTATTGGCCTTATGCATCAGACTTTGAACTTGGAAAATGGTTGCACTGTTTTTATAAATTCGAAAAGGGTTGACCTAATCTGAAACTCTTAATTTGAGAGATGACAAAGATTAAACCAGAAATGTTGAAATGTCTTTATTGGGGACATAAAGCAAATGGCAAAACTATGCCTTTTGAACCCTGAGTCATGCCTTCCCCAATTTGCACAAGTTGTAATCACAAAGCTCCCTACGATGATCAAAGCAAGCAAGAAAGACCCACGTGACTATGGCAGCAGTTTCCTGGGAAAATCATTAATCGTGCCTGTTTTACATCATGCCACTTATGTCGCTACATGAGACCCTTCAGAAGCAAACAGGTGGCATTTGTAAACATCCATGCATACTAGCCATCTTCCATCTTCTCTTTCTCAATCAAAGAGCACATATGCTCTCTTTACTATTCTTAACTTGAAAAAGAAGTCATTCATTCAATTAACTTGCATATATTGAACATATACTTTGTGTCAGGCACTAGGGATAAGACTTGCACGAAACAGTCCTTATCCTTACAGGGCCTTGAGACAAGTGGGGGAGAAAGACAAGTACAAGTAAATAAACAATTACAGGAGTACCTTGTTTTATTGAGCTTCATTTTATTCCATTTTGCAGATATTGCATTTTTTACAAATTGAAGGCTTGTGGCAATTCTGCATCGAGCAAGTCTATTGGCACCAGTTTTCCAACAGCATTTGCTCACTTCATGCTTCTGTGTCACATTTAGGTAATTCTCACTTTTAAACCTTTTTATTATTATTATATTATTATAGTGATCTGTGTTCGGTGATCTTTGATATTACTATGGTAATTATTTGGGGGTGCCACAAACCATGCCCATGTAAATCAGCAAACTAATAAATGTGTGTGTGTTCCAACTGCAGATGTGGTGGAGACAGCAAGAGAATTACAATCAGCAGTGGAGCCTGAAGATGTGATTGAATTACTCCAATCTCATGATAAAACTTGAACAGATAAGTCTCATCCTGGGGAAGATGCTGTGATGATTGTTGAAATGACAACAAAGGATTTAGAATATTACATCAACTTAGCTGATGGAACAGTACCACACTACCCAAATCTCCAGCAACTGCCACCCTGATCAGTCAACAGCCATCAACATTGAGGCAAGACCCTCCACCAGCAAAAAGATTATGACTTGCTGAAAGCTCAGATGATGGTTAACATTTGTTAGCAACAAAGTATTTTTAATTAAGGTACGTACATTTTATTAGACAGAATACTACTGCACACTTAATAGACTATAGTATAGCAGAAACATAACTTTCATATGTTCTGGGAGACCAAAAGATTCATTTGACTTGCTTTATTGTGATATTCACTTTATTGTGGTTGTCTAGAATGAAACCTGCAATATCTCTGACATATGCCTGTATAATACAATGGCTAGTATACGCATGTATAGAGTGTTATGGAAAAACAAAACTACAAAAAGAAGCGTAACTAATTTAATGGAGAAAAAAACTTCCAAAAATAAGTGACCCTGTAAATCTTGAAAAATAAGTGTGAAGGCAACAGGCAGGTGAAAGCTGGAAGAATAATCCAGCCAAAGGAAAAAGCATAAGCAATGCATGCAGGTAGCATGTGGACAGAAAAGGCTTCCATATGGTTACCGAAAAAGCTACAAGACTAGAAGTGGTGAGAAGTGGGGCTGGAGAATTAGGCTAAGCCCCAACTAAGAAAGCAAGCAGGAAGCATAAAGAAATATTAAGTAGGCATGATGAGATTAGTATGGAGCACAATCTCTCTGGGCCACTTGTGGAAGATGGGTCAGGAGGACTGAGACAGGCTAAGTGAAAACCCCTTAGAAGGTCAAAGGAATAAATGTGATGACAGGTAACAAATTCTTTAAAAAAAAAAAAAAAAGTAGCATATGGCATCAGATCAAGAGATTGGATAAGGAAGATATTTCGAAGTAGGATCAGTGAAATTTAGAGATGGATTGAACACAGTAATTGATAAAGATGTGGAAAGAGAGGAATGGTTCCCAATTTTGTAGGCTGAGTTAATTGACACAATGAATTTGACTAAGTTCATTGACCTTTAAAGAAAATAAGATTGGACCAGGCAGGGGTGTTCAGCCTTTAATATTTTTAAGTTTGACAGAACAGGGATTAAACAGGTAAGGATGCTAAGTAGGGTATTTAAAATATTCCTTTACATTCCAGAAATGAAGTCAGATTAAAGATTTGGGCATTGTTGGCAGTTGAAACCACGAATGTATATAAAAGGACACAAGGAGAATAGTTTGAGATGAGGATTAAGAAAAAGCCTTAGCAATATAAATATTTCAGAGCTGGGTAGAGGAAGAGGAGCCCACAAATGTGAACAAGAATCATTTGAGACGGAGACAGGTAGGAAGAGATAGGAAAGCCCCAGCACGGTAAGCAGATTTGTGAGGAATAGATCACAAAGCAGCTGATTCATCCCTTTCTCTCACTGGAACAGCAATGACAATTACTAGACTAGGTGTTTAGAACAATGCAGACTTTCGCATTTTTTCATTCATGCAAAAAGGCAACAGGGAGACCTTGGTTCAGATGTAGAAAGAGATTGAAATACCACCCACCTATTGAGGCTGAAGAGATCAACAGAAATTTAAAAGGCATTAAAGGAAATCAACGGAAGTTAAAATATTAATGTATACTTTCCAGCTAACACCATAACGAAAAAGTAAAAGAAAAATTTACTAATCTTTTAAATTGTTGTATTAAAAAATACAAAAAGAATGCCAAAGTTATATTTGCAAAGGCAGTTTAATGGACAATATTTTGCTGGATCCTAGAAAGAGTGCCAACTAATTGATTTGGGGGTGCATCGGTGCTGAAGGCAGTTTCTACCTAGCTACCGTATGCCCTTACTTTAGAGTCTCAGAATCCCTAACAACCAAGAAAAAAGTCAACTACATACTTTGGCACTATACTACTATATAGTCTCTATATAGCTACTGTATATATATATATTTCCTGCCACTATCTGCTGCAGTGGCCAGGATCATTTCTGTCTCATTCAATTTTGCTATACTCTCTTTCCACCTCCATGTCTGGAAAACGGCAACATCTCTTAAGTTTCCATTCTCAGCTGGGACAAAAAGGCTAGGGCCTGAAGTGGATGAAAATAGTCCCCCAAGCCCCGTGACATCAGGACCGTAGAGGAAGGAGCCAAGGGAGGAAGACTTATGGGGGCATGCCTTCTGGGTGATAGCATTTCCTGCACTCTGACAGCCAGGGAACCAGAGAAGGCAAGCTCTCATCAGCCAGCACAGCCAACACACTCCCGAGTGAGAACAGGAGACACAAAAAACCTGATGGGGTGGGGGGCGGCGCTAGGTGGCTCAGTTGATTAAGGGTCCTACTCTTGATTTCAGCTCAGGTCATGATCTCATGGTTCATGAGATGGATCCCTGCATTGGGCTCTGTGCTGATGGCACCAAGCTTGGTTGGGATTCTCTCTCTGCTCCTCCCCCACTGAGCACACATGTGTGCGCACTCTCTCTCAAAGTAAATAAAATAAACTTAAAAAAAAAAGAACCTGAGATGATTCATATGGTTCTAGGAGCAACTAGTTAATTAAAGACAGGAACTAAAGAGCCCTACCCACCCAATTTGTTGCAAACCACAGGTGCAGATACAATCTAAAATAGAATTGCTTATAACTAAATGGACAGAAAAAGCTAGGGGCTTTTCAGATGATTCAGTGACATTTAAAAAAGGAAATAAATATAGCACTTTGGTTATAGAAGAATAAGAAAGTTTTCAAAAAAGTCTATACTAATGGAAACAATAAATTTTAGACAACTACTTTTACTCCCAATAAAACGACACAGACCATATAATAAAACAAAAGATGAAATAACAAGACAGGAGTCAGGGGGAAAGGGTGCTGGCTAGGATACAGACAGAAATAAAAAGGAAGCAGTGTGAGGTAAATAAAAAGTAGAGGGGAAGAAACCGATGATGCAGAAGAAAAATTCACATCTACATTAGAATCAGTAAAGAATAAAATCAGATATGGAGGAAAATCAAAGGCAGAAAAAAAAAGTGATTGAGTTGACAGGAATTAGTACACATGCAGGCAGATACTCATGAACAGTGTATGGATACTTTTGGTTTCTAAGTACTAACCAAACACTATTCAGAGACAAGGGGCAAAACTTCTGAGCTGTGGAAGTCTAAATCTGGAGATTAATGAAAAGCAAGGTGCTCCTAAAATCTTTTAGTAAAATTCTGTGAAGTTAAGGAGGAAGAGAGTAGCGTATCCACAGGGTAACTAGTGGGCTGAACTCAGACTTCTCTATCACATTATTAAATGCCTAAAGACGATGGAATAAAAAAACTTTGGCGAGGAGAAGATTTCAGCATCAATATTTCTATTCACAAGCAGGGTAATCATTCATGCCAGAAGTCAACAGAAAGATTTTCAGATACAGAATGGTGCTGAAATACCACTCCTTTTTAATATCTAAAAAGATCAACTGAAATTTAAAGGACATTAAAGGAAATTAGTAGAACTCAAAATATTAATGCATACTCTCCAGCTTATACAATAACCATAACAAGTAAAAGCTATTAATCTTACCCTTATTGTAAGTGTAACTGGATCACTCTGGTTTGGTGGTTTATTCGGATTAAACTGTGTTTTAATATCTCTTAGGAACTGTGGTTTCAAAATATATCCAGAACCACCATTATCCAAAAATTTCCCATTTTGAAGATCCATAGGCAGACCAGGTGTCTGGAAATTTAAGGCCACTGTGAGCAAAAAGTATTTTGATATTGTCAGGAATTAGAGGGTACAATTAAATAAACACAGTTAAAAGATATACTGAAACCTAATCATGGATTTTATATCTCTAAACATTTTAAGAGCAAGCATCATTAGCCAGAATAATTCCTGATTTTTAAGCATTTCTTCCTGCCATGTGTATATTAATTTACGAAGGTGAGTTTCAAAGTTTAATTTTTAAATTATAACTTTGATTTAAAAATCAAGCTGGCATACAATATAAATTATAGAATAGCAATGTACAGATCAGATGACATTCAGGAAATACAAGAATAGAGAAAATCGGCACACTAGGTGCCAGAAGAAAAGACACCAAATATATTATAAACTTTCAGGTCCAAAGGGATACTGTTATCACTTAAAGAGAAAGGGAAAAACAGGCAGAGCAATAATTGCTGTTAAAATATAAAAATACATCCGGGCACCTAGGTGGCTCAGACGGTTATGCGTCTGACTTCGGATCAGGTCATGATCTCACAGTTTGTGGGTTTGAGCCCCACATTGGGCTCTGTGCTGATAGCTCAGAGCCTGGAGCCCGCTTCGGATTCTGTCTCCCTCTCTCTCTGCCCTTCCCCAGCTCTCACTGTCTCTCTCTCTCTTTCAGAAATAAATAAACAATAAAAAATTTTTAATAAAAAAATAAAAATAAAAATAAAAATAAAAATACATCCATATAGGCTGGTAATACCATCCTCTCTCTCCCCAACATCCCCTCACCCACCAATCCTAACCCCACTCTTCCCCTCTCTCCACAAACCTATGAGCCTTGCTGCAATCCAGGAGCAGAGGGCTTTACACCTGGTACCTTCTGACTGGTTAGTGCCTGTGTGATAACAGCTAATCAATTTGGAATAAGGAAAGTCTGGTAAAGACAAATAACACAGCTATGCAATCTCATTCACTTTTCAGTACTGTGAATGTAGAACTGGTGTAAAGCATAAAAGGTAGAAGTCACTTGATTTAAAGAAGCCCTTAGCAAATCTTTCAAGCAAAGAACTTGATATTCACTGTCCTCTGACATCCATTTTTATTTCTTTTTTCTGTTCCTACCTCTCCCATGCTAACTCTTCATGAATTTAACTTCCATGTGCCTAATTCTCACTTAGATTTACCCTCTCTGACCCATTTAGGAATAACTTCAGTTCTTGAAACCAATGATTCATCATTATTACCTGACCCCAAAACACCCAGGGTCAAAAAATCTACTCGGGAAGTTCTTTTCATAAGTCGTTCATTAATTCATAAAATGAATTTATTATCTTCTTTTTGCCAAAACTCAGTGTAACATACCCATTTGACAACCTATATTCCAAAATTCTTGAGGATTAAAATTAGAGGAGTCTGTTCTTGTTGCTTTGGGATAAATTCTGGTAATGAACCTCCTGGTGTGAAGAACAAACTCGTGGGCTAAAAAAATATAAGAACATCATGAGAGATTTCAGATAAACTAAATAAACTGCTATGCCTCTCTATGTTATAGAATCCTAGAATTGTTTCAGTACTTCTGATATGTATTGTTTAGGCAAAAATATTTGCAATTCATGGAAATCAAAATAAATCCAGGTCTTTGACATTGCAATTCACTCTTATTGAGAAACTAATAATTTTTATTCGACAATTTTATGTAGACTAAGCATTCACTTGAGAAAAAAATTATTAAATAATGTATTTAATATTTTCACATCCAAATTAATTTCTTTGATGTAAGAATATATAAAAATCCCAAATAAAATGCATCCATTTCTTAAAACAAACTTGTATCTTTCTTCATTTTGTCTTTTTTTTACATTGGTTTTCACATTAGGGCAAAATCACATGTAAGTCACATAAAGAGATATAATGCCATCCAAATTAACCCAGCTGAATAGTCAACAGATTCTCAGCATTGAAAGGGACCTTAAAGTTATTCAATTCAGCTGCCAACCCTAACCACCACAGCATCTTCCCTCAAATTCCTTCAATGTCTGTTTGCATGTCTCCACTGAAAGAGAACCTGCTACCTCCCAATACAGCAGTCCTCCCTTATTTGTGGTTTTGCTTTCCATAGTCTCAGTTACCCACAGTCAACCAAGGTCCGAGGCAGATCATCCTACTTCTGACAAATCACTAGTCACTAGTACCCTAACACTGCATCACAACACCTGCATCATCCACCTCATCTCATCTCATCTCATCTCATCACGTGGGCATATTACTATCTCACATCATCACAAGAAGGGTGAGTACAGTACAATAAGGTATTTTGAGAGAGACCCCATTCACATAACTTTTATTATAGTATGTTATAGTTATTCTATTTCATTGTTAGTTATTGTTGTTAATCTCTGTGCCTCCTTAAAAACTCAACTTTACCATAGAAATATATGTACAGGACAAAACATAGCATATATAGGGTTGAGTACTCCACAGCATCAGGTATCCAGTGTGCATCTTGGAATGTATCTCCCATGGATGAGGGAGACTACCGTAGTTCTGATTATTTCAAATGTTTTCCTTACTGAGATAAGGTCTATACTTAGAGTTCACGCACACGTATGCACAAACACCCACACACACCACACACACAGTCCATTTGTTTCTCTCTATTTATGTTTCTACTTACATATTTTTATAAGCTTATATATATGTACATATTCTATTTAAATCACTTGAGATTCAAAACTAATTTATGCCCTTTACAATTGGACATCTTTGAATTTTTTAACACAGTTTCGTGTTTCTTCAAGGCTTTTATTCTTTCATTAAGCAGATCCTGTTCCCACAACCAGTCCTGCTAATATGGTGACCAGGATTAGGAGAAATGCTTATTGCCTATGGCCCACTACCTTTAATAGTCAAACTAGAATAGAATCGTTGTCAAGTTAAAAATTATAATTACTGAAGTTAATAATAATTAACTTCATCAGCTCTCAATTTTAGAAGTTACACACTCCTTGAGAGAAAGTTTATTTTGAAGCTACTCATGTATAAATACATCATGTATGTCCAACTATCATGATCCCTTATCCAGCCCTAAACAAGATGTTTATCTTTTGGTAAAATCTATACTCTTCTGGATCTTAATTTTGCCTATCTACAAAGTGATAAAGATGAATGATCACTAAAGACCCTTAACATAATATCATCTTGTTACGTCTGAAATTGAGTTTTAAAAATTAAACATACTATGTTATTATACATGCAATTTATGTTCATTTTAAATAAATGAGAAAATCAAATAAGAAAAAATAAAAAATAAAACTATATATAATCTCATCACTCAATTAAAAACCAGGTAACTTCTTAGTATATATCTTTTCAGTCTATTGTCATATGTATATTCTTATTTTTTATTTAATTATATTATTTGTTCCCTTTTATAAACTTCCATTTTTTACTTAAAAATAGTATGAAAAATAAATAATTCCATTTCAGTAATATTCACCTACTACATTATTTTTGAATGATTAAAATGTCTCCACTCATATGAAAAGTTGTTTCTGATTTTTCTGCATTATAAATTTAGTGACATTTAAGTTTTTAATAATGATGGACATTCTTGGATAATACCTTCGCCCCAGAATTAATTATTTATTACTGGATTTTGGTGGAAGAAAACGCTCTATACTCTTTCCGAAGAGACGGTGATGCTAAACTTTATGACTCGACTCAGAACTTCCCAGTCCTTATCAAAGTTTGAGCAGGTGGCTAACACAATGAGAGTGAGAGAATTAGAACTACTTTTGCTGTGCGCTGAGGTCTTGTCCCCTTGAACAACAAAAACCATCCAATAGTTTGAAAGAATAGAGGCTAGCAAAGTAGGTCATTCAAATTTAAACCCTGTTAACAATACTCACAGAAAGAAATATATTTTATATGACACCCAACACACAATATACACACATAATTGTTTCATTATGTTTCCCACTTACTTATATTGCATCTCTTCTATTCTATTCAAGTCTATTCTATTCTATTAACTGTGGTTCAGCCCTACTGAATTTATTTCAGACACAATCTACAGTTAAAAAACAAGCAAACAAAAGGACCTAAAATACCTAGAGACAGTTTGAAGAGATGAGCTGAAGTATACCTCAAAACACTTTGGGCACTGGTGGCCAGCCCAAAGAGGTTAACCAAGAAATATACCAGAATCTGTATTTCCAAATAGCCAACAGCTTTTTTGAGTCAGTTGCAGGTGCTGATATTCCTGTCATGGTGTTTCTACACAAGATGGTAGATTGTATTTTTTAAGAAGGATTTGGAGAGTCGCCTGACTGCTGAGTTAATTGCTTATCCCTTTTTACTTTTTTTTTTTAACTTTTACTTTTGAGAAAGTGTGAGGGGGAGAGGGACAAAGAGAGAGGGACAGAGGATCCGAAGCAGGCTCCAAACCAACAGCAGAGAGCCTGATGCTGTGCGTGAACCATGGTTTCACGACCTGAGCTGAAGTCAGATGCTTCACCTACTGAGCCACCCAGGTGCCCTGTCCATCCCTTTTTTAGCTGAGGTTATTCCCCAACCATACAAGTCTAACAAAAGGGTAAGGTCTGCTTCCCAGCCTCTTTCCAAGACCTTGCATCTTGGCTCTAGCAAACAGAATCCTCCAACTCAGGTTACGAGTCAGAAGACAGTAAAAAGAAGCCATGCAGACCAGCGGCACCACTGCAGACGTGCCAGGACAGTACGCACTCTGGATAGCCGTCTGGTAGCCTGCCCTGGATGCACGTCCTCGCTCTCCTTCACCTGGGACATACGGGTTCTAGGTTTATGTCATTGTCTATCTTAGGTGCCTGCTGAGTCTACACAGTTCACTCTTGCTCCGTGCTGTCTACCATGAGCCTTCCTCATGTCCCTACAGGAAGTCTCACCTTTGCACTGCTATCAAAGACATCCTTCAAAAACACATAGGGGATGGCATGACTCCTGCTTGCCTTTGATTCTAAGACAAAGTTCACTTCCTTGTAATTTGGTTCTGCCTACCTCTTCAACCTTGTCACTCACGGCTTTCCTCCACTAACTGCTCACCAGAGCTCTCCCTACAAAAATGTCCATGCTGGACATTGCCAAACAAAATTTCATGACTTAAAAAAATTAATTAAACAAATTCTGTGAAATAAAACTTCATGTGACCTGAGGCAGATAGCCTCTTTTTAAATTGCATTAAATATGTTGAAAGCTTATGAGAATACCATTTTTATAAATGTCGTTGACCAATCTTGACATTTTAGCAGTGAATAAAAGTTGTTTAAACACTTCATCTGTTTGAATCATAAGAATTTACCTCTCAGCTTTAAAAGTTTTCGGGCTTCTGTCTCCCCAATAGAATTACTTTCATTAAATTGCTGATACAGTCTTGAATGCTGAAAGCTTCTGAACTTCTCAGCTTTGGTATAAATGACAAGATCAGATAGGGCCAGAGCCACCTTTACCTTTGTGGTATAAAAATAAAATGCAGCAATTTCATATTTTTGTATGAATCATTTGAAAAATGCCTTTTCCAATAAAGAAAATATGCTTTCAGATCAATTATATCAGTCTTTTCATAATAATATCTCCCCAAAAACCATTTGGATTGCATCAATGTGATTATTTTTCATGATGATAGTATTTAATGTTAACATGAGACAGCCTATAATCTAAAATCTCAACTAATGTAGTAAATATTGAAGATAACAATGATCACTATTTCTTTTTTCCCAAAGATCTGTTTATGAATTTGACAACTTTAAGGTATTTATTCATGAGTAAGTGTATTTCCAATGTGATCTAACACTTGGGAATAACTTCTGTTGTATAATATACAGCTGCTCTTTGACAGCCCAGCATCTATCTCCTCTACACATCTGTTAGCCCCTTCCCAAGTTTTGTTTTGGGAAAACATTCCTTGCTCAAGCTCAATCCACGTGCTTAAGTATTGACAATATGGCTCGGACCTGGCTAATCACAGCTTTGCATTCCCCCGCAATAGCACCTGACTCAGGGATGTGCACATCGTTGGATCATAGCCAATGCACAAAAAAAATGTGCTTGGTCATCTGAGAGATGAATAGGTCTTCCATTGGATTTGAGCCTGAAAGCATATAAAGCTAGAGCTTTGTAAAGTCTTGCACCAATGTGGAGAAAGTAGGTCCAAAGTTGGAAAAAAGTCCATTCTGTGGACTTAAGTTGAGACACTATACCATGTCATTCCTAAAATTCAAAGACTTTTCCCTGCACTTTTCTTGATGTGGGCCAGTTAATTAATTCACGTTTTACTTAAACCAGCTGAGTTAGTTTTAGGTCACTTGCAACTCAAAATAACTTCTTTTGTCATGTTAATTTGCATACTTATAAGACTGTATATTATTACAGTGGTCTTCTTGACTCTGACAGTATAGTCTCCTTAAGGGCAGAAATATTGAGTTGTTTGCATTTTGTACAGTGCACAATGCCTACCACCTAAAAATGCATAATATTTGGCCATAGAACAAATTAATAACAGCTAATTCAGGAAAAGAGATAACTTTAAAATTTTCTTTTCCTATAATTTTTTTTCCAAACAAGTTTTAAATGATAGACTAGAACTTTTATAAGGAAGAAAAAGATTTTTCCCCTCTAAAAAATTTTTTTAATTCTCCACCAATAAGAAAATAAGACAACTTTTCCATCACTTGTAAGATTTTCACAAAGTGTCATCTTACCTTCCTTTTCTTGAAAAGTGGTAATCCAGCTGCGCTTATTATCTCATCTTCCTTTCCTGGATTGTCTTCTGATCCAATCAATGTTTCTGATCCTTTGATTTCATCTTGATATATCTCTTCAAATTCCTCTACCTGACCATGCTTATTAGAACCTTTCCTTTCATGGGTTTCCCTTAAGGTTCCTATTTTCTTGTTCCTAACTAATACTTTGAATTTTAATACCTACAGAAATGATTTGAAAGAGAGATACAATTACACATTTACAGGGAAGTTTGTATTTTAACAGTCATTGAAAAGTCACCATGTTTTCAATTAGCCCACAGTAATAACATACATAAGAACTCCATCTTTATCCATACCCCTATAGAAATACCCTGATAAAAACCAGTGATATTATAGTATTGACCCAAATTCACCCCAAAATAAGCCTGCTATGATTTGGGACTTACTGTAGCTCCCTTTCTTTTATATATTCCACAAATTGCTACTCTTTTTAAAAACTGACACACATGAAAATTGTATGTTTCTACACATATCACATATATTTATATGTAATTTATATATATTATATTTATGTCTAATATTTTATATGTTATGTTTATATATATGTTAAAATACTTGCAATGCTACAAAATTAGAATGTTACAACTTCTGGTAGTAAATGCTTCCGATCATTACTGTTATCCAATATTAAAAAGTATTAAATGAGATCAGGTATTCAGAAATGTCTATTGTGATGTTTGACACCTAAAATAGACTAAATTTAAGGTAAATATTTGTAAATCTTCTTCATATTTCAACTGTATTTCCCCACATGCATCATCAACTTAATATTTCCATCAAAACTAGGAGCATAGCAAAATTCCCCATCAGGGTCCCTCATTCTAAATCCTAAGACTTCCAATTCTTTTCTTTCCCTTAGTTATTCCTACCCTTTTCAGCCATTAATTAACTCATCAACACACTTATCAAATGTCTGCTATGTTTTATATATAATGCTGCGGGAATCCGGGGTATGAAGTAAAGTTCTTTTCTTCAAGGAGCTTTAATTTGTCTCTTCCCTTTGTTATCCTCAGGTACCCACTCAAATTATTTCCATCATCTTGGGCCTTCTCTCTATTACAATGGTCCTTACATTACTCTCTAATGTGGAGTTTACCAAAGTGCACTATGCAATCGCATGCATCAAAAGCACCACCCTGGAGTGCTTGTTAAGGGAACAGATTCCTGGGATCTACTGCAAAATTAGAGAATGAGAATATTGCGTTGTGGGAATAGAATTATGCCTTTTTAACAAGTCTCCAGGCAATTCTTTTGTACACCAATGACTGAGTGAGGTATGAGAAAATTACCATTATCTCTAATTCCTCATTTACCCTTTGAAAAGCATCTCTTTACTTTAGCATAGGAGCAAAAATATTAACAAAAACTACATAAGTGGATGCTAAGAAGTTGATTTATAAATAATAGGATAAGGGATTCCATTTCTAAAAATCTAAAAATTGTTACAGTTTCCTGAATTAGACCATTAGATTAAACCTTAGATTACATCTTTATTAGATTAAATCTTTGATAATATATTTCCACACTTGGCACAAGGTCTTTAATATCTCTTTCTTGTCACAATTGAACACATGTAGTCTGTGAACATTCTATGGAGTGAAAGAGTCAGTGTTTCCATCTGTTCAATTGTTTCTGTCCGTCTCATTCCTATCATGAGTCCTATACTTCTAATCACCAGTGTTACAACACTTTCATCTTTAAATTTTCTACTCATATAAATAAAATAAGGAAAAATATTTTTAAAAATTCAAATATGACACAAATACTGTTCTACATCTAAAATGATGACACGTCAAAACTAAATTATTGTTAGGCAATACTATCATGTAAAAGAAAAAATGTTTATCACCCGATGACATTTGAGGTGAGGAGAGTAGGCTGGCAGAGAAAACTAAAAAGAACTGGTCAGAGAAAAATGAGGAAAACCTAAAATACATGGCATTATGGAAGAAAGTGTTTCAAGGAAAGGAAGAAGGCTTCCCATGATTGAATGTCACAAAGGAAACAAGGCAGATGGTGACTGCAAGAGCTCTGTTAGAATTTACCAGTAGGAAAGTCTCTGAGGACAATGAGATACTTACTGAGGTGCAGGTGGAAGAGGAAGCTGGGTTGTGAGGAGATGAGAAAGTGGAAATTTGGGTTGAGACAAATAATAATGAGATAGCTGAAGAGAGATCAAAACCATGAGGCTAGAATGGGGTTGTTTTTTTAAACCAAGGACTTGAGTATGCTTAACTGAAAATGGAAAGGGGACCATAAGAGACAGGGAAACTGAAAAAAGCAGATTAAAAAACAAAACAAAATGAAACAAAACAAATGGACCTCCCATCCAGATGCTAAGGAATTAGACACAAGCTCTATTTACAATCCAAATTTTTGCCCCATTCTGAGCCTTTGCCTATAAAACCTACCAAATCCCTGTGGCCCAATATTAACTGACTTGAAACTTTGGACTCATGGGGCTAGGTAGGACACACAATAAAAATGTGAGTTTTTATGTTTATCTCCATATATTCTTTTTCTCAAAATATATCTACCTAAATGCTCACGGGAACATTTCCCAGGCAAAACATTGCAAAGACACACCCCTATAATGGCTCAAGGCTAAGAATTTTCAGTGATCTCTAACCCAGTTTTATGGATCAACAATCATAGTGACATGCTTTTTCTTTTTTGATTAACCTGAGCTTCTCAGACAAAATGTTACCTCTGGTGAAGGTAGTTTGTCTGGAAAATCATCAAGCATATCAGAAAGCAAGGCATCTCCAAAAACAGACTGCAAAGTGTCTGCCATCACTTCTTGTTGGGAAGGGGAGCAGTGATTTTCTAAAGAGAGCACCACTGGGTAGTCAGATGTCTAAAAAATTAACCATTACTACGGTTACTGATCAGAACTCCTCAATGATTGTAATGCAATTAACAGAAGCAATTAATCTATCTTAAAACTTACATTCAACGTTCTGTACCTTTGCAAAATAAGTATTCTTTAAACTGAAAGTACTTTTGAGTTTGACATAACAGGGAACATTAAATCTGTATAAAAAGGAAGATTGTTACTGCTTATAGTAGAAATATAGGCAACAACGGAAGCATCCAACAGTTGGTACTTGTTTAAATAAATTATGCCACATCTCCTTAAAGGAATGATACAAACCTGGTAAGAAGGAGGTAGTGCTATATATACTGCTATAGGAAGTTATCTATAATATAGTCTTACGAGGAAAAATACAAGTTGCTGAAGAGTAAAATTCTACACGTTAATATTTGAAGCATATATATGTTTGCTTATCATATATATATTTATTTCGATATTTTTTAATTCTAATTTTTTAATGTTTTTATTTCTTTTTGAAGGAGAGAGAGAGACAGAGCATGAGCAGGGGAGGAGCAGAGAAAGAGGGAGACACAGAATTCGAAGCAGGCTCCAGGCTCTAAGCTGTCAGCACAGAGCCTGATGCGGGGCTCGTACCCACAAACTGGGAGATCATGACCTGAGCCAAAGCCAGACGCACAACTGACTGAGTCAGCCAGGCACCCCTCGATATTTTTAAATGTGAAGGGAAAAGTTTAACACCAGTAAGTAGAGGAAAGTTAATTTTCTACTTTTTTAGTTTTAAATTCTACAATCAAAACTCATTGCTTTATAATTAGAAACAAAAATAAGGATATAATAATAAAGAGAATCTATTAAGTAAAGATTACTTTACAAAGAGATTTTCAGCCTATATAATTACTAGGGCACAAATTTACCAATTTGTAAACAAGCCAAGGACTTGCAAGGTCCTTGCATTATCACAGAGTTTTGAATAGGACATTATGCTTGTTTAATGTCTGAGTATATTAGTAGCTTGTGGCTACTATAGCAGTTTACCAAAAAGTTGGTTGCCTGAAACAATGGAAATTTAGTCTTTCACAATTCTTGGGGCCACAATTTTAAAATCTGTTTCACCAGCTAAAATCAAGGCAGGAGAAGGCTCTAAGGGAGATCTATTCCTTGCCTTTTACAGCTTCTGGCGGTTGGTGGTTCTATTCCTTGACTGTGGCCATATCACTCCCATCTCTGCCCCTCGTCTTCATATCATCTCCTCCTCTGTATGGCATTAGAGCCTACCCAGCTCAACCAGGATAATCTCCTCATCTCTAGGTCCTTGATTTCATCAAATTTGCAAAGACTCTTTTTCCAAATAAAATAACATTTACAGGATCCAGGAATTAGAACTTTTGTGGGCACTTATTCAGCCTACTATCATAACCTCATACCTATTCCCATATACACTGACTCTATCTAACATCAAGAGAACAGTGTAAAAATTTTTCCCAAATATAAAAAGTGAGTTTAAAACTAGGCAAAGTGATATCCTAGCAGAGAGGTTTTTCAATTAGCCCTGACTGCACTAACTGGGGAGAGTTGATCTTTTTTTTTGGGGGGGGGGGTCTTCTGTGGTCCTTGGCTCCACCTTCAGGGGAAGCCCTCTTGTTTTTTATCCTTGGCCACATTTTTTCTTCTTCTTCTTTTTTTATTTTTTTTGAGTTTATTTATTTATTTTGAGAAAGCAGAGGAGGGGAGAGAGAGAGAGAGAGAGAGAGAGAGAGTATCTCAAGCAGGCTCCACGGTGTCAGCATAGAGCCTGATGCAGAGCTTGAACTCACAAACCATGAGTCATGACCTGAGCTGAAACCAAGAGTCAGACGTTAACCAATTGAGCCACCCAGGTGCCCCATATCCTTGGCCACATCTAAAGTAGGTGTTGAGGAATTTGCTTTCCTTAATGTCAGGCAACTTTTGCAGCTCACTTCTTGACCAAGAGTTGTTTTAAGGCTCACCTAAGAGTCAGAGTAGTGTTTTATTTTGTTCTGTTGTATTGTGTTGTGTTTTTGGCAATGTAATTCCCTTAAAAATTTAGACTTCTTATATGCTTGCTTCTAGTAAGTTACAGGTGCCAGCAACTGTACCCAAAGTTCTTACCTCATCATAATTATCAAATCTATTTTATCTTACTGCTCTCTCTTCCCCAAATTAATGGTGACTATCTCAAGTAGAAAATTGAAGCTTCATTCTAACCTTTGCTGCAAAAATGAGTCACCCTGTTCAACTGAGAAGTCTCACTGAGTGTGACTCAAAGCTTTTTTTTTTCATTCCATCTTTTTCTCTTCGAGTCTTAAAAACCGTAGGGGTTTCCATCCTTGTGATGCCTTTGAATTTTAAGATTGCCTCTATTTCCTCAGTTACCCACCCTGAATGAAGTGAGAGGGTCTGCTATGCAAATATTTGGGAAGAGTATTTCAGATAAAGGGAATAGGAGTTGCAAGGGCCATGAGATGTGTCTGGAGAAGAGTAAGGAAGCTAGCATGTCCATGCGCATAAGGGAGAGACGAGTAGAAGTTGGGAGGTAAGAGAAAACAGGTTAAACATGGCTTTTAGTTTGTATTTTGAGTGGGACTGAAGGTTTTGAGAAGCGGAATGACATTATTTGACTTACCAAAAAGTCACTCTGACTGAAACATTAAGATGCAACTGCAGGGGGACAGGGAAAAAAGCAGGAACATTGGATCAGAAGCCCCCGCAATAATCCAAGTGAGAGGCAATGTCAGTTATTCAGCACAGTGACAGTGAGAATGGGGAGGAGGGGTTAAACTCGGTGTATATTTTGAAAATAGACCCAAGAGGATTTGCTAAAGAACTTATTTAAGTATTGGAGAGAAATGAGGGGAGGAGGATTAAAGTTGACAACAACAATTTAGGCTTAAACTCAGGAGTTAGCAGTAACTGAGATGGGGAAGACCATGGGAGGAAGAGGAAGATCTGGGGTCAGTTCTAAAAATGCTCTGTTAAATATGCAAGTGGAGATGTCAAACATGTACATGTCTATATTGTATGGAGTTCAAGGGAGAAATTGGGGTAGAGGTATAAATTTAGAAGTCATCAGAGAATTTAGAAATCATAAGAGAATCAATGCCATATATCAATGTTTTATACTAAAAATAGAAATGTTCCATATTTTACACGAACTTTGCACATTTTTAGTATCTTGCACTCTCAAATAATAAGGCAGTTGATTTAAATTTGTGATTTTTTAAGTTATGTTTATATTTATAGATAATGTATTGACCTACTGAGGAGAACTTTAGGTTTATCAAATTCTAAGTTTTAATTTCTTAGATATGTACTGTTTAAGTACTCAGTAAGATTTTGTTAAATCTCTTCAATGGCACAGCAATTGAAGTACTTAAGAAAGAAACAAATATTCTAACTTTATAAAAATAATTTAAAATACCTAAGGGTGCTTAATTAGCCATGTTTGTAAATAAAACCAAGTCTTATTTAAAATTGAGTGATTGTGGGCACCTGGGTGGCTCAGTTGGCTGAGCGTCCAACTTTGGCTCAGGTCATAATCTCATGGTTCATGAGTTCGAGCCTCGCGTCGGGCTCTGTGCTGAGCGCTTGGAGCCTGGAGCCTGCTTCGGATTCTGTGTCTCCCTCTCTCTCTACCCCATCCCCACTCATGCTCTGTCTCTCTCTGTCTTAAAAATAAATAAAACATTAAAAAAATTAAAAAAATATAAATAAATAAAATAATAAAATTGAGTGATTGTTAAAACCCATTCAATCCTACTCAATTTATAGACTAATTTATTTGTAGGCTGAATTTAGAAGTGCTCAGAAGAACTAGATCTTTGAATCCATAACTTTAATAAATCCAACAATAATTTTAAAACCCCAAATAAACTTCTCAGCATACTTTGCTTGGGGTCCCTGGGTGGCTCAGTCGGTTAAGTGTCCAACTTCAGCTCAGGTCATGACCTCATGGTTTAGGGGATCAAGCCCCATATTGGGCTCTCTGCTGTCAGCACATAGCCCCCTTCAGATCCTCTGTCTCTCTCTCTCTCTGCCTCTCCCTTGCTTGTGTGCATGCTCTCTCTCTGTCTCAAAAAAATAAGCTTTAAAAAAACATTCTTTGCTGTATGAATAGCTGCCATCATAGTCATAAAAAATGTCAACAATCTGTATAACACATTTTTGACACATTTTATCTCATGTATTGAAAGTAAGGTAATTGAATATTGGTAAAATATTTACTATTATATAGACCAGTATTTCTCAAACATTTTTTGCCTGTACCTCAACTCATGGTAAGAAATATATTTTACATTGTGACACAATACACACACACACACACACACACACACACACACACACACACTATATATATATATATATATATATATATATATATATAATATGTAATTAAACAAAAAATTTCCTGAAACATGCATCTTACTACCTGAGATTAACTTCAGTAAATCTACCTTTAACTATATACTACAAAAATCATAACACACAACTTGAAATATCACTGATCTAAACTAAGGCCAAGCATTATAGGATTTTGAAGCAAGTAAATTATATTGTGTTTAGATAACTATAATTTAACAAAGATACGCACGTACTAAGAATGCATATTTGTGTATTGCTTGGATAACTGTTTTAAACAAAAGCTTGCTGGTGAGTGTATAACCATGGTATACAATGGGTTCATTTTGTGATCCATCCCAGCAGTCAATTTCCAGACAACGGCATCCTTTCACAAGGGCACTAACAAAATTTAAACAAAATAAATGGTCAATTCTGGATCATTAAAAATATATACCACAGTATGAAAAATCACAAAGACTATTTGTGATTTTGCAATAAATGCAGAACTAAATCCATAATAAAGACAAGTTGTCATGTTAAACTGAACACACTTTTCTTCTTATTTTCTGTGAGCACAGCCTGAGGTGGAAGCGATATGTACCAACCCCAGTTCCAACACCATCAGGATGGCGCAACGTGTAGTGCTGTTGACTCTGAATCCTGCAATTTCTCCCTATTCCTTACACTCTAATTTCTACAAGGGCAGGAACTAAAATTTCAGTCTCAAAAAAATGTTTGTTATGTATAGTTCACTATCGATAAACATTTATTGTGTTTTTAGTAAGAAAAAAATGGGAATTATAGGGATGTAAGAAGAAACGTGGAAGGCAGACAGAGTGATCTCCTAAAATACAATCTTGGAAGAGAGATTGAATGAAAAGAAGGCTGACCTGAGACCTAGGATCTTAGAATAGATAGCCATGGGTCAGGGAGTAGATCAAAGAAGTCCCCTGCCATACATGGAGATATTTTTCTCATAGAAAACCAAGTTAACACTTGTTTTCCAAGAAGAATATTGGGTTATTCCCCTGTCTCTTGTCCAGTGGTCTTCAGTAAGGACAATTTTGCCTCCTAGGAGACATTTGGCAATGTCTGGAGACACTTTTGGGCCACAACTTGGAATGGAAAGGAGATTTGCAACTGACATCTAGTGGGTAGAAGCCAGGGTTACTGCTAAACATTTTACCATGCACAGAAACAGCCCCCACAGCAAAGAATGATCTGACCTCAACTATGAAGACCTGAAAAACCCTGACCTCAGCCATAACAGAAGGGAGTGTGGTCCCAGCACCAAGTACTTGATACAGAATCAACAGTTCTTACAAACAGAAATATAGAGTATCAGAGACCATATGAGAAAATAGACCTTTTCAATTTAATACTTCTTTGGGGGGTCAAATTTAGTCTATTTCAAAGTAGATGACGTGAGAAATATTTACGTAGGAGTGTTAACTGAGAAAAACTAAAGCAATTATGACCCCAAAGTCCAGGTGTTGAATTAAAAACATAGAGACCTTATGCTCCTCGGGAATAATATAGACAAAAGATGGAGGTAATCTGAGAAAGTAGAGGATTAGAGGGGAAGAAAATTTGCAAATCTCATCTATATTTTCTGAAACAATGGAAAATATAAAATTAAATAATTAATAAATTATTTCTTGAGGTTTGTTTTTTAAGACCACTTTGGTTTTACTTTTTAAGTGCACATGGCTTTATTCACGTCTATAGTGATGCACTGTAATGTAAAATTTCAGAGTTTTGTTAGTCTGCTTGTCCTTGTGTTGGAGAAATGACCTAGAATGTTCTTCTAAGAAAATCGTGTTTACCTATAGATATTTCCATGGGTGAATAAGGTGACTAATTTTACATACAAGTCCTCAATTGGGCTTTATTTGTAGAATTCAAAATGAATGTGTTTCTCATCTTGTGGATTTACTTATGTATTTAGATTTTAAATTGGAGAAGAAGAAATATCTATTTGTAAACTCTATTAGTTGCCATTTAAAAATGTTTGCATTATTTGGTTGATTGTCAAAGTAAATTGTCTTGCCCTTTTTATCACTACAGCATATCAGTACTCTGGGCTGCTACCAGAGAATAAACGCTCTGCTGGGAAAACAAAAAATTACCAAAAACAAAATTGTGAAAGAAAACTTTTCATGAAGGACAACCTGACTAATACTGGTTCTTGCTACTTCTCTACATAACTTTAATTTTTTATTCTTAGATCAAGTCAAACTTTACCAAACTGCTTATTTCAAGTACATGGTTTGGTCCCCAGCAAAAATGATTTGAGTGGATTGCACTGTGTCAGGCCAACTCCTTTTATTCAGAGGCACAAAAAAGGAAGTTGTGTCTTCCCCAGTGGTGTTGTGGAAACCACATTCTACTATTTCATGCTAAGTGCCCTTTTTAGAAATGAATAATAGAAATTTTTCTGTCACTCAGTAAAAAAAATGTTCCATTTCAATAAGTTTAAGGGACTTTTCATGGATTATGCTATAAGGCAGTTAATGCTAGTTTTCGTTTTTTAGAGATGAAGTTGAGACTCAAAGAGGTTGTATCTGTCATAATTAACAGAGGAGTGAAAGAGAGGAAAGATCAGCACCAGAAGCTTAACATTAATCAATAAACATTACATTATACCACCTCTGATGAATAGAGAAATTTTGAAAAACTTGCATTCTAAGACTGTATCTTTCACAAGTGGTAAACAAACAGAGGAAAAAATACAATTAAATTTAAATTTAAATGTTTAGTTGGGTGGAACATTTTCTTCATTCAAAAGTAAATTTTCTGCATTTCTAAATCAACGTGATTAAAATGCATATTTTCTGTTTTAAAAAATAAAGTAATTAAGTGTGAGTAGAAATTTCTGTAATGAAAGTATAGCTATGAATTCTTATAGATTTTTAAATGGATAATTTCTGAGCTTGTGGATTTATGTGTTTTCTTTTTTCAACTGGAGAAGCTATGTTTATTTGTAAGTTTGATATTATCATGGAATTATAAGATATCTTTTCTATCCATGTTTTCCTTAATTATGTCAACCAGTCACATAGCTTTGAATATCTCTATATGATGATGACTTCCAATTTTATTTTTCTAGTCTGGATATTTCTTCCAAGTCCCAGACACATATACTTAACTGACTGTCTGACCTAGCCACTTTTTCAAATGTTTCTTTCTTTCTATTTGAGAGAGAGGGAGAGATCATGAATGGGGGAGGCACAGAGAGAAAGGGAGAGAGAGAATTCCAAGCAGGCTCTACACTGCCAGCCCCAATGTGGGGCTTGAAATGGGGTTTGAACTCAGGAACCAGGAGATCATGACCTGAGCCAAAATCAAGAGTCGGAAGCTTAACCGACTGAGCCACCCAGGCACCCCCAACCTAGCCAATTGATAGTGAACTGGTATCTCAGCTGAATGTGGAAACTACTGCATTCTTGCTTTTGCCTCACACCCTACAACAGCTTCCTCATGCTTCACTATCTCTGTCAATAGTATCGCCATGTGCTAAGTCATCAGGCCAAAATCTTGACTGTACTCTCTTTCCCTCACACCTTCCTTCAAATCACCTGATAAGTCTTCGTGGCTCTGCCTTCTTAAAATATTTCAAATTCAACCACTGATCTCAACACCTGCCTCATGAATTCATCTTCTAAATAACCATCACCACCTGCATCACTACAATATCTTCCCCAATCATCTTTTACCTCCACTTTTGCACCATCAGTCTTTCCTGCACAGTAAAAAGTAAATAAATTATGACATTGTTTTAAGGAAAACCTCTCCAATTGCTTCCCAATACCACTGGAATAAAATCCAGTCTCCCTTCCGTGGCCTCAAAGGCTCTCATAAACTAGTCCTGTCTACTTCCTCAAACTCATCTCTCTTCATTCTCCACTTGTTTCCAGACACACTTGCTTTCTCTCATTTGAACATGCTAAGCACTTACTATTTCTTCGATTTAGCATGCCTTTCCTACAAAGAATTTCTGAGGTTTCCTCTTTATCATCACTCAGACCAAACTATATCACCTCTTGAGAAGCCTTTCCTAACCCTTTAACTAAAGTAACACCCCCCACCCTGTTATGTTACCCTAGTTCACTTTCTCTATATGACTATATCTGCTTACCTGCTTATTATGTCTATTCTCATGAACACATGAGCATAGCAGCTCTGAAAATCTTGTTCACCAATGTATTCTCAGCTGGCTGACTAAATTGAAGACTGGTATTGACAGTGTGATACATTGTAGAATGCAAAATTAGAGGTGTATAATGAATTGCTTTTAAGCTATGTAAATCTATCTATCTATCTATCTATCTATCTATCTATCTATCATCTATAAATGCCAAAGTATATAATTTATCTATTTATGTGTTGATTTCACTTATAGCATTGTGTGTTGATGTCTGGGAATTAATTTTAACCACATTTTTGAAAATCTGAGCTGTCTTGGCTAAATAAGATAAGAAAATTCTTCTTCATATGATTTTCTATAAGAAATATCCAAATCATTCAGGAAACCTCTGGCCAATAACCAGGCAGAGGAGGTCAACAGACAGAATTAGAAGGAAAATGAATGATACTAAAACACAGAATAATTATATAGCCACCCAAAGGATGGCTCTCCAAGAGATGCACAAATCAAAATTTCTTTTTCCTATGTTTTTGTACAACATGCAAGCCTACTTTCACTGTGAATTACCACTTATTGGAAATTCCAAGTGTTTTAAGATGTAGTGGTTATAAAAATCAAAATAAATACCTTACATATCCCCAAAGGTCACTTGGTCCCAGTAACTGGTCAGATATCAAGTAGGT
Source organism: Leopardus geoffroyi (assembly GCF_018350155.1). Taxonomy (NCBI): domain Eukaryota; kingdom Metazoa; phylum Chordata; class Mammalia; order Carnivora; family Felidae; genus Leopardus; species Leopardus geoffroyi. The sequence goes on from NC_059341.1 coordinate 51,854,581, forward strand.
ATTATGTGAACTTGAAATAAAATAATCATTTAGTGGTTGAGTCATATCTTGATAAACTCTTCCACAATCAGGTTTAAATATTAGACATTCAGATGAACCCATGTATCTTATAAAACCTTCAAATGACATCCGATGTGCTCTCTTAACTATAAAAAATAAAAGGATGCAGAAATAACGTTAACTGTATAAAAATTACATCTCACTTATTCAATAGTAAAGCATATTTCTAAAATATTTAAAATTAATAATGATACTATTTCTAATTTTACTGTAGAAACAAATTTTTTTTCTAATGAGTACCCTTAGTTGTTCTATATCAACATTCAAGTAGAGAGTATATTATTTAATCTCTGGTTTTTTAATATTTTAAAAATACATACAAGAAAATACATATATCATAGGCCAATGAAATTCCATAAGCTAAACATCTAGAAAACCAGCACCCAGCTCAAAGAACAAAACATTATAGAACCCCAGAAGTCTGCCTCCTGCTAATTTTTTACTCTCTCCCCACTAACTCAAGTGTATTCAGTGGTCTGGCCACTGATCACCTAGATTAGTTTTCGCTGATACATTATTAGCTTAGATGGCCATTTAGTTTAGACCAGATGATTATATTCAAAAGTGAAGGAAGAGCAAACAAAATTTAATGTTTATGAAATGTTGTAGACAATTACGTGTATACACAATGGAGAAAGTAGTAATTTTGTAATATCTTATTCATTTCCTAGAATAGTTTTCACTTAGCTAATTTAATATTTCTATATATTTTCAATAATGTAATGTATGAAAGTAGAAAACTGCCTATTACTTGGTTTTCCTCTTATTAATGAAAGTGAACATGCTTTCTTTCATTACAGTACACATAACAGAATTTCATCCTGCTTTCCATGCTTAAGCTCATTTCTGAACACTTACGAGATATACTGAAGCAGTTAAAAAAAAAAAAAGAAGAAGAAGCTGGACAGTGAGGTAGGAAAGAATGTAATTGTTTACACAATGTAGTTTCCTAAAAGCTTTATATACAGTCTATAAAATATAGAAATAAAACTGCCAATATTTTATTTTATCCAGAACAAATTTGACCCATTCAAAAATTTGAATTTGAGAACTGTAATTCATAAAAAGTACATTGCATTTAAATATTTGATAAAACTTTGAAATGCAAGCATACCTTCTTCAATAGGCTCATATTTCTGAATGATCTCAAAAGCAATATTTTGACTCATGTCAAGTATATACTGTTCTTGTATCAAAAATTGGAGCAGGTTTTTTTCAACAAGAAATTTCTGGTTACCAGAATACGTGTTGAAAATCTCAACAATTTCTTCTCTGTGCGCAATAATTCGATAAATTGATCTAAATTCTTCTATGGTGATTCTTCCTTGCTTCAGCCTGTCATTATCCTACTAAAAAAAATGACTGGTGGGCTCACATGGTGAATATAAAAAACACAAAATAAATAAGTTAGAGTATTTTTATAATATATAAAACAACTAATATATGACGGAAGATGAATCTTACATTGGATTCACATCTCAAATAAAATCTATAAAACTGCACGAAATGACGCCAAAGTGAAAAATCACCACCTAAAACCCAGTGGCCACATTGGGAATGGAAAAAGGTGTGGGAAATCACCAGGATTCTAGGTTGTCTTTCAATTATACATTTCATTTTTCTCTTCCACTCTCCTTCAGTACCTTCTTAAAACCAGACAGTATGTAATCTCATGCCACAGGTATGTGTAAACGTCAGAGTAAATCAGACATTCAAGGTCACTGTAAGCTACAGAAACTCCAATAGTGGCGGTAATACTACAGTAAATGAGGTAGTTATGTATCTTAAGGAAGTGGAATGTACATAATCACTGAAGAATTAGGGGCAGGGACAAACAAGTTAGGTTCCAATAAGAAAGAGTGGATTCACCTGGCTCTTCTGGAAAATTCATGTTTGAACTTTATGAGACAGAAACAAAGTGGGCTGGGTCCAGTTACTAAAAGTAACAGAAACACTGTGAGGTTTCTGAGTAGCAAAATGACTAGCAGAAGTAAAAGCTTAGAATGATTAGTTTGCATAACCAATTGGAAGAGATAGAACTGTAAGATGGATCAGAGAAGATGCAATCCAGGCGGGAGGTGGTGAGTAGAAACAAAAGAACTGGTATCAGCAAAATTATGAACAGAGAAGTCAGAAGGACTCAACTTATTAAATTTTACATGCATGAGAGAGAGAAGTCAGGAATGTCTAGAATCAGGGAGAGTTAGAATAAAAACTAGTAGAATCATTTACCAAAAAAAAATGGGGGTTATAGGAAGTATACCTTAGAAGGAAATTTAATTTCAAAAGAGGCTATTTATTGACATTCTTTCTCATTACATTGTAAAGAGCTTGAGTACAAGGAACACGTGTTGAAGGGCCATTGTAATGTGGTGAAATCTGACAATTTGTAAGTAGAAGGAGCTAACATTACATTCCTAGCTCCAAAATAGATGGGAACTTGGGACATATAAATTAAACTCTCTGAGCTTCATAATTTTCATCTGCATAGTGGGGATAGCACTACCTATGTCATCAAATTGCTGTGAGGACTGGAGATGCATTAAATGGTAGCTGCAAATATCAATGTATGGTTATATCTTATCAAGTTCTGCTTCCCTCACATCATCCAGCCTAGTGTTTCCTCTTTTGCACTTGTGCCTATAAAATGAATCCCCAGGGTACAACAGGGGGTAAACATGCTGGAAATGATCTATTCATTTCATCAGCAAAATTTCAGTAGTAGACCAGTTTGATATGAATGATCCAAGAGGCAGTCGGAGCTGGGAATCAAACAGGAAGAGCACCAGTTCAGTTCACAAAGGAACATTAATCCATGTGTACGAAGCAACTTGCAGAAGCAGGAACTGAAATAAAGCCCCAGGTGGGAATGAGACGGAGATAAGTTTGAGAGAAAGGCTGGGATCTATGGTTGTCAAATCAGGCCCAGAGCTCCTTAAAATTATGTAATCTTAGAGTAATTTATATTATCAATTTATCTTAGTTGACTAACAAGATTCGACTTACTATTTTTAAATTCTGGATTTTGAAGTCTACATAAGTCAATGTTATAGAATTAAATTTACTTTATTTTAGCCCCATCCCACTCATAATTTGTTATAAGATCTTTAACAAGCCCATAAAAACCAAAGTGCGCCCATAATTCCTGAAAATTTTGTTATATAAAATTGTATAAATTAAAAATTACAGTCCTACTAAATAGCAGTGTAAAATAAAATACATTATCCACCAAGTAGTAACAGTTTTATTACTTTCGGGCAAGGTTTAAACTTGGCAATCTGACTTGTTCTGTTTTGTTTTTCCCAAAAGATCAAAGTTGTCATCTGATACTAGAAAGCATTAAAGGTGTAAAGTTCAAAGTTTCACAAATCCAAATAATTGCTGTAATTGATCCTACCCAGAGGAGTCAACCATCAAAAATTAATTAAATTGACAAAAATTAAAAACCCCACACAACACGTGAAAATTGTATTACTGAAGATGGGAAGTTTTAATTTTAGTAGAAAGAGAAGGAAATGGAAAGCAACAGAAGTCACTAATCATGGAGTCTGGGTAACAGCATTGGCAGCAGGGGAAGAGGGAAGAAGGAAAGTGATGAGCAAGAAAGATTCAAATCTGAGGACTGAGACACATCATAGTGGCTGAAGCAGATAGAATAACAATGTATTAATTTAATATCTCCCCTGTAGGAGGAAACTGGAGTTCAGAAATCATATGTCAATTGTCCCCAATCCCACAGAAAAGCAGCAGGAAGAAAGACATACATGTCAATACACCACTGTGCATATTGACAGTATATAAGCAAAATTAAATTGTGTAAAATACAAATCCAATCCCTTCAACTACCTCTTAAATTGCTCAGTATTTCTTTTTTGTCTTCCAGACAAAATCCAAACTGCATTGTCTGGCATCCAGGGTCCTTTAAGATGTCACTAATGGCAACTGCTCTCATTCCTTTCTTCCTTGTACCTCATACTTTTGATGCTCTGAATTAGTTATAGCATAAATAACAAGCTCTCTTGCTACTGAATAGGCTGTTTCTTCTGTCTGGAATACCCTTCTTTAACTTCCTAACCTACTAATTTTTACTCATTCTTTTTTTTATTTTATTTATTTATTTATTTATTTATTTATTTATTTTTATTTTTACTGACTATTGAAAAAAGTGTCTTACTCTAGAAGTCTTCCCAAAGTCCCTGTCTTCTCCCCAGGCCACATTAGATATCCCCCTGCCTCTCAGTTTTTATAAGACTCTGCATCTTCTTCTATATAGAGTTTATTACACTGGAGTGAAAGCCTTTTTTTTTTCTAAATCTCTTCTAGAATTGCCTTGGATAGGAAGTTTGCCATTTTTTTTCTTATACTCTTGGTACCTAAAAGAGTGCCTGGCTGGAGGTATTCAGAATATGATCTATCACCTAAACAATGTTGTAATTCTGGTGAAATATGTGCATTTAATTGGATAAAGGAGTTAATATATCCCTAAACCTAGGAAGAATAAGAAAAGATATTTTTAAATACACATCATAGAAAATATGCAAAATGCCAGGCTCCACTTCAGGGAATATTGTAGCTTTTAGAAATGTTACATATTAATCATTTATAAGTACAGCATAAAATAAGAGTAATGAAGCCAGTTTTGTTTAAAAAAATATTCATTAAGTGGTTTTTTTTTACAAGGCATTATAAAAAGAACTTTATCAAAAAACTCATTCAATGTTTATGTATAATTTAAAAACATATCTCGTACCTTAAGATCATAAATGCCATGAAGATAGATATTTTATTCTTTTTATTCCCAATGCCTAGTACTGGACCTACCCTAGCATAGGACATCAGTGACTGTATGTTTAAACGTATGGTTGAAAACATGAAGCTAAAAGAACATATTAAAATAATTCTATTGATATTCTGATAGTATACTTTCAGAGAACAGAATCAAAGCTTTTCATGTTGTTCCCGGTTTCCACTGCTTAGTTTGCTAGTAAAAAGTTGAGATGTCTCTTAAAATAAACAACCATATAAGAAAGTTGATCTATCAAAACATAGAATTTACTTTTAAATTAAGATGAGGTGTTTTAAACTTGTCTGTAAAATTACACTAAAAACAAAGTATTCTAAATATATCACAGGATCTGACATTAACTTTTTTTTTTAATTTTGTTAAAGTTTATTTATTTATTTATTTAGAGAGAGAGAGAGAGAGAGAGAGAGAGCAAGCACATGTGAGCCGGGGAGGGGCAGAAAGAGAGGGAGAGAGCGAATCCCAAGCAGGCTCTGCACTGTCAGAGCAGAGCTCAATGTGAGGCTCTATCTCACAAGCTGTGAGATCATGACCTGAGCCAAAATCAAGTCAGATGCATAACCCACCAAGCCACTTAGGCGCCCCTGACATACTACTCGAAACTGCTTAACAACTTTGTCTTCTGTCTTCCCTTTCTTCCTAACTAAATATTTGAAGCAGAAATGAAATTGGGTAATAAGGATGTAAAGGCAACACCTTATCAGAGCCCTCTGGGCGTTCATATTCTAGAAAAGGAAAGCCAGTATGAAAGTGTTATAATAGAAACTTTATACACAACAGACAAAGAAAGTTCAGTGATTCTTCTTGGAGACAAAAAGAGAGTCTTTATAGAAAAGGTGATCCTGGAGATGAGCTTTCAATGACAAGGAAGATAGTTGCCTGAAAATGGGGACAAGGTTATTCTAATTGTTGGGATCAGAGTAAATAAACACGTAACAGTACAAAACAGGTTATTAGAGAGGATGTTAGTAAAGCTTCAGTGAGAGAGATAAAGGTGAAGTCAAAACTGTATCCAAGGGGCCCTTGGCCCTGAAGCCCTCAGACTTCATTCTCAACCAGTGAGTTGCTGATGAGCTTTAATGAGGGAAATCATATAGATTTTGTTTTAGAAAGACTACTATGGCAGCTATAAAGAGGGGAGATGCTAGGATTCAAAGCAAGGAACCAGTTCGTAGGGCTATTCAAATTTTAATGGACATATAAGTCACCAAGGGACTTGTTAAAATGCACAGTCAGCTTCAGTACGTCTGATGCTACATTTCTAACAAGTTCCCAAGGTATGCCAGAAATGCTAGTCTGAGGAGCACGCCTTGAGTAGCAAATAGTTGGAGACCAATTGACTTTGTGTAGAAATAAAATACACCTTAAAAGATTTGAAAATTGGATGTGGAGTTAAGGTAAAAGGAAGAGTCCCGGAATCTCCCAGGTTTCTGGCTTGGATAACTGAAAGAATGGTGCTTCCATCACCAAGAAAAGAGAAGACGACAGTTTTGAAGGGAAAGATGGTTACTTAAACATATTAAATTTGAAGTATCTTCATCTAAGCCAAGACAACTAGTAGACGATTGGGATGGGAAGTGGGGACTAATGTATTACTGGAGAAAAAACAAGGATTTTGCAGGCAGACAGATCCAGATATGAATCTCCACAGTAATATGATATAAACCATATCAACATTCCTCACCTCAATATCTTAATGTGTAAAAAGAGGCTAGTAACGACTTCCGTGGATGTTTGTTAAAATAGTGCATGCAAAAACCTAACACAGGGCCTAGAATATGGCAGGCGATGAACAAATAGTAGCGTGTATATGGTTTTGTCGTTCAGGATAGAAAATTTGTGCTTTGTTCCCGTTACAGTAGTAATGGAAGCCATTGAAAGTCAACAAGGTGGTGACATAGGAAAGTCCAGAACTCACCTCCTTCCAAAGACATACCAAATATACAGCTACATATGGGACAATTCCCTCTGAAAGATACCTGGAAACTAGCTGAGTGAACTAACTTGCCTATATATTGAGCAAATGAGAAAAAATTCTATATCAAAATGGGTAGGAGAGGCTGAGACACAATCTCTCCACAGACATCACCCCTAACAGGATGACATATAATTGAGAGTGAACACACAACCCTCAGCTCTCCCTGAGGAGTGAAGGGTTTGGATCTAACTTGTAATGCCCCAAATTTTAAGACTTCCACCTGAGAGATAAGTCCTACCAATACCTAGTTCTGAAGGCCAACTGGGGCTTGTGTCCACAAGATCCACGAAACTATAGTAAAGAGTTCTTAACAGCTCACAAGGACTCTTGGTGGCTAGTCCCCACCAGAGCTTAGCACGGAGGTATAGACTAACATGTAGTTTTTCCTTGAAAGAGGCCTACTTGGTCACCTTAAAAGCCATAGCCTGAGAGTCATGCTTCTAATCTAACACAGGTATTGGGGCCCTACAGTCTTCCCCAGAGATCAGGGAAGCCAGTAGGTACCATCTTTCTGCTTTCCCTCTATCTCCCTCCAGATCACTAACATCTCCCTGAAACACGTGTGTGTACATATCTGGCACTCCAGCTTTTACAGCTGCCACTCAGAGGTTTGTGCTCACAGGTTCAGCAGAATTGTGGTAAACAAAGAGAAAATCCTTGTCTAGTTGTCCCTCAGGAGCTTGGTGCAGAGGGAGATGACAGAGACATTTGCTTCCAGTCTTTGCCTGAAAGAGGTATACTTTATAAGCTACTGCCTGAGGGATCTAATCAGCCCACATCTAGGTGCTGACTGGGATCCTCCCTTTAGGAACACTAATGGGTCTTGGCACTCCCTCAGTGACTGAGAGCCACTAAGAATAAAGCAGGCTGCTTGGACAATTGCAAAGGTTGAGAGACAAACAAAAGCTAAGTCTGGGATGAACAATAAGGTTCTTCTTCTAAACAAGGCCACTCCATCAAAGCTGGTGGAGGTGGCTGTTCTATCTAATGCACAGAAACTAACACAGACAGTAAAAGAAAATGAAGAAATAGAGGAATATGTTCCAAATAAAAGAACAAGATAAAACCCCAGGAACAGATCTTAATGAAACAGAGATAAGCAATTTACCTAACAAAGAATTCAAATAAGGGTTATAAACAATGTGAAGATTACTCAAAAAATTAAAAATAGAACTACCATATCATACAATTCCATTTCCTGATATTTAGTGAAAGGAAACAAAATCACTATTTTGAAAAGGTATCTGTACTTCCATGTTTATTTGAGCCATATTTACAATAGCCAAGACATGGAAGCAGCTTAAGTGTCTATAAACAGATGGATAAAGAAAATGTGAATAAGATATTATTCTTCCATAGAAAAGAAAGAAATTCTATAAATTTTGACATCATGGATAAAGCTTGAGGCCCTTATGTAGTGAAGTAAGTCAGACAAAGAAAGACAAATACTATATGATCTCACGTATATGTGGAATCTAAACAAACTGATCTAATAGAGACAGAGAACAGACTGATGGTTGCCTGAGGCAGGGGTGGTGGGGTGGAAGAACTGGGTGAAGGTGGTCAAAAGGTACAATTTTGCAATTATAAGATAAACAAGTACTAGGGATGAAATATACATGATGACCATAGCTAACACTGATGTAGGATATATAATAACATGTTCTGCTGATGTAATACACAGTCTGGTAACTAAATTAGTAAGACCATATTGCATATTTGAAAGTTGCTACAAGAGTTATCTTCAAAGTTCTAATAACAAGAAAAAGAAATTTGTACCTATGTGAGGTGATGGATGTTTACTAAACTTGTTAATCACTTTTCAATATATACATACAACTCAATGTATGTCAAATCATGTTGTACACCTAAAACTAAGACAATGTTATATGTCAATTACATCTCAATAAAACTGGAAAAAAAAAGAAAAGTTAATAAGATCGTTCAGGAATTATATGTAAAGTAAAAAGAAAGAAAATTAAGGACAGATGGAAAGTTCAGAAATTTTCAAAAAAAAAAGTGATGTCATAGAAATGAGAATAGGAGTAGTTTAAGAAAAGAGGGATAAATAAAATGCACAGAGAGGCTAACCATTGTATTTACCATTTTAAAAATAGAGGTTTTCAAGGTAGGTATGAAGGCAAAATTTATTGCAATGAATCATTGAGGAAATGGAAAAAAATGTAAAGGTGTCTTTCAGTTTATTTGCTACAGGAGAGAATATAACTTTTAGAAAAGGATATGGAGTGGGGCGCCTGGGTGGCTCAGTTGGTTAAGCGTCCAACTTTGGCTTGGGTCATGATCTCAGTCTTTGTGAGTTCAGAGCCCTGCATCAGGCTTTATGCTGAGAGCCTGGAGCCTGCTTCAGATACTGTGTCTCCCTCTCTCTTCCCATTCCCCACTCATGCTCTGTCTCTCTGTCTCTTTCTCTCTCAAAAATAATTAAAAATTTTTTAAAAAAAGAGAAAAGGATATATAGCTATTTATTTTTGAGAGAAGATTAAAAATAAGCTTAGACTGTGGCAGACCAACTAAAATAGGAAATCATAAACTTGTGGTGGAACCAAACAATATGTAGCTGAATTGACCCAAGTTGCAGATTTGTAGGGCAGACACAGCAGAGAAATACTTTACCTCCTCTCTCTACCTTCTAACTTTCAAACCACCCTACACTACTGCCAGATATATCCTAAACTTTGCACTATTTCCCTCCTCAGAAAAGTTCAATGGCTACCCATCGTCTATAAAAAAAAAATCCAAACTCTGTAACCTACCTCAGGACTTCTGTGATCTGGCCATACCTAGCATTCCTCATCACTTCCTTGCATTCATCCTATATGCAAGTCATACATTGTTACCTTTTATTTGCCAAGCACTTCTCACACTGTTATCTACATATACTGCTTCTTATTCTTCGAGGGACAATAAGAATGCTCTCTGTACCACAGCCTCTGTTATAGATGCCCAAGTTTGAGTCTCTGTCTTCTCAGATTCCCTGTAATTATTAACTATGATATTTATTATTATCTACTTATAAAATATTTCTGTATTTCTTTTCCTCCTGATGAGAGAGAGAGAGAGAGAGAGAGAGAGCACTTTATTAATTTTTTACAATCCACAGTTTCTAACAGAGTCCCATGGACATCCTATAGATTTAATAATGGCTGTTAACTGCTTAGAGAATTTGAAAACTTAAGGTAAGTCCTATAATAATACGAATTCTTAAAATTAAGAAGGATGCTATTTCATACTCAACTAACAATCAAGAATGTAATCTCAGACTAGCAATATATATTGGAATGACACAGAATATTTCTTATAAAATATATTGTGTGCTACAAATTAATGACAATGGTAAAAGCAATAAAGTTTTTTTTTTAATAAAGGGATAAAACAAAATCTTACAGAATTGCTCCCCAAGTCATGGCTCAAGAATTGATTTTGTAAAATGAAAATGTGAATATTTTGCCAGGGTCATAAAGGTACACGTTCTTTACTTAAATTTCATAGTAAATATTCACCCAATAAGAAAATAAATTCACATCAGAATTTATGCCAGCTTCTTAAGAAATCAATAAATGTAATGCAACTTCCTATATTTTTTGAACAGTTATGATTGATATACTTCAAAGAATATTTATTGAGTGCCTACTTTTTTCCAAGCCTTATACTAGATACATTCACAAATAATATTTACTATTCAGCACAATCCGGCAAGATAACTATATTAGTTTCCCCATTCTGCAGGTTAAGACATTTGCTTAGGGAAATTTCTGATTTGCCAAGTACTGAACAGGGAAGATCTGATGGAGTGAAGAATCTCCACGCCCACTGAGCTTGCCAATAACAATAGCCCTGAGAAGCTGGAAGATTTTGGTCACCAAAATAAGATTCTTTAAGATTCATTGCATTTACTCTGGCTACAAGGTGTACCGTGAATTTTGGAAAGATAAACAATAAAAGTTGAAGCAAAACAGTCCAATGTTTAAGAAGCTTAATTTTTAGCTATCCAGAAAATTTCATTAGCCAATACACCTTCCCTAGCATTCTATTTAATTAATTTCTTAATGCATATATGGCAATGTAGCCAAAGGCAACAAAGTATCATCTATTCAAGGGCCTAGGGGAATTATTTTGATAAGAATTTCTTGTCATGATCATCAGCCTTGTTTATATGCAATTTATGCTTAAATTATTGGAGGCCATTTTAAAGAGGTTTTTAAAGAATTCTAAGCAATCTCTGTCCCGCAATTATAAAAATTATTTTCATAGCCATTCCGGAAAGGTTTTGCTAAACAAACTAGACCTTCACCCTCTCACGTCTAAATAATTGTTAATATCAATTAATGACCTATTTCTTTACCTGTTAGAACTGTTGCACATTTTACATGACACTTTTTAATAGGGCATGCACTTTACTCAAGTACATCTCAGACACATATCTTCATTTTGCAGGTAATGCAAAGCAACCTGATAATCACTGAATAAGATTGATCACATTTCACATTTGATACAGATTTAATATATTACCTCTCTGTTGTGTTGAACATGAATTTTATTAAACCAAAAAAGTACTTATTTGGTTCTCCCATTGAGTGATACCACTGGGGGAAGTTCTACTTGTGAAGATCTTTCACAAACCTTGTGTTCTTCAGGTATAATATTAGACATGAGTTGCTTAAAATTCTGATAGCTTATGGCAGCACGGACTACTTGCATTCATAAAAAACAATCTGAAACTTTTGTCTTTTACTGCAGTCTCTTGAGAAGTGCAGCTTTTTTTTTTTTTTTTTTTTTGAACCTCCTCTTTGTGATTTGTAAACATGGGGGCTAAATCTTGTTGAGAGAAGTACTTGATAGGGCTGCTCCATGGTCTCCTGTGTCTCTGCAAGTTTTCCAGCAGAGGCACCAACACTTACTTCAGAACTAGCTTTTCAAGGATGTTTGCATGATGAAAAGATAATATCTCCCTCGAGGGGAAAAAGCAGGTTTCTTTACTGTGCATGATAATAATGATAAGGGCACCCTCCAGGGCAAAGATCAGACAGGCTTACTTCCTGTAATAAAAGATTTGGGTTCCTTAAACTTGAGGCCCCTCTCTGATAAGACAACCCAGGGCATGTGCCTCTGTCAGTTGGCCCTCTTCACATCATGCTTTGGGAATTGAGACTTGGAGAATAGCACCAAAATGCTGATACCCTTGCAATGGCTATTTTTGTAACAAGGCTATTTTCTCTGAACCAAAAGCCTGCCTCGGCCGTCATCCATGAAATTATATCAGGCTAACTGGTTAGCTTACAGGCAGGTAACACAGGTTTCCCAGTTTGTATTAATGGTAAGAACTTCACAGACTGTTATCTGGGTAGTCACTTTCAGAAAACAGTATCATATTCAGGATTTCCATCTTCTTAACTTAAGCAGCCAATCCAGTATTTTTACTTGATTTGCCAAGAAATTTGCCATTTCCTAGCACAAAACTCAGCTGAGTGCTTGGATTTTTCTTACTTATTGATGATCTTTCCCTCTGTCCTTTAGTGAAAAAATTGATCCAGTTTCCATCCCCACTAGTTCTTCAAACAAAGAAAACTTCTGGCATGATTTTCTACTTTGAAGTGAGTAAAATACCATTTTTCTCAAGATTTCGTTTTCCTTCTATAAATCACTAACATCTAATCCATTTACCATTTCTTCATTTATGTGATTTTGATCTAATCATATGACCAATCCTAATCTTACATGAACATTCTTGTATCTTCAGCTAATTATGCTAAATTAATAATCTGGTATTATTTCAAATTTTACCATTAACTTATCTTATCTCCTACCTAAATTCTCTCCTTCTTGATTGTAAATATATTTAGCATAATTAATTGCTTTAATTCTCAAGAGACTAATTTTTCATATGTATTTTCTGTAGAAAGCATTCAAGTAGCTATTGACATTTCCCCTATATTGGATTAAGTCCTTCATAGGGTGGGGCAGAGAGGGGTGGATATTATCTCACCTTAAAAATAGATTTCACATGAACATAATTGCACTGAATATCTAATTTTTCAAGTAATTTGTGAGTTTTTTCTAGGTTAATTTTTCCACCTCTAAATTCATCCCGAATCATCGACAAAAACCACGTATGAAGCACAAAAAAAGAAGTTAAGGAAATTCTCACAGAAAATCATTAAGGACTTAAAATGCCTAAGGAAATATTTGATTTCTTTTCAATTTAACGTTTTTATTTTTATTTTTAAGGGATAGTCTATCTTTTGCTTAAGTGACAAAATAATTCTATGATAAATTATGGTTAAAACAAAATTAAGTAGGTACTATTCTGTAGTGAAGGTATGAGAGGGCATACATAACAGAATAAAAATTACAGGAAAAGAATAAAAATAAACATTTGAGGAATCAAGTTATTATTTGGGAAATACAGTCTATTTCCTGAGACATGGACTTGGGGGACAGCTGGGCTTCAAGATCTCCCTGTCACTTGATGTCTCTCAAGTTCACTTTCCTCATCTGAAAGGTGAGCAAATTAATATTTAGGGAAAGTGGGGGCATAAGTTCTCAATATATTACTGAACACAGTTTCTGCTACTGAGTGTTCAATAAATAGTTACCATGTTTGATATAATTATTATTACCATGACATTAGCCAGATGTCCAGCTACACGTGCCAAAAAAAGGCAATATTTTAAGTACCACCAAAAAGGGTTAAAAATGCCATGCTGAGTGTATATTTGGTATGAATAGAAAATTAAAATAATCAAGCTTACTTACTGTATACAGACAAACTACAAAAAAATTAGGACACTTCAATTGGAAAAACTGAAGTTGGGAATTAATATGACAACTTATAATATCATGAAAGGTACTTGTGAAAATTGTTCAAAATTCCACTCAGTTTCAGACTGCTAAAACTAATGAAAAGCCCTCACATATAAAGGCTATGACTTAATATGGCAAAGCTCATGTTCTCATAAGAAAAAGACAGGAAGTAAGGGAAATGCAGAAAAGCTTAGGACGGATGGAAGGAAGAGGTTTATACTTAAATGAGAGAGGCTTAACTTCCAGACTCTTCAAAAAGAAAGAGGAATCAAGTAAAGGGGATTAATTAAGAGGAAGAAGAGAAAAGAAGAACAGAAAGGACTTCTGAATGGATATTTGTTCTCCATATTTTCATGACCTGTTGTTATGCTTCTCCTTGCTTAGTAGTCTCTCCCCATTACATGTTGTCACAGGTTTCAAATATAGTCAACTCTGCCCTTTTGTAGTAAAGGAATTTCTTGATATTCATCAGCTGTTGCCTCTGACCCTTTTCTAGAGAGAAAGCAGAAAATACAGAGTGGTTTGCGCCTTTGTTCTTTGGAGATAGCTCACAATTAAATCCCATAGAATCCACATGCCAGATGTGGTCCCTGCATTTCACTGCCCTTGAAAGTTTCTGGCTTCTTGCTTACATTTTAACAATCTTCAAACCCTCAATGGTTATAATGCAGTATAATGTTTGGCATTTTTCTGTCAACTGCCATCATATCTTGTTTTATTTTTACTCTTTTGTTGAACCCCCCTGAAACTTATGGGCATAATGTGCTTCCAGTGGGTTTGGGGAGAATATTCTGAGGGCCCGAGGATAAATAAATGCCACTGTGGTCCCCAAAGGTGCAAAGGGCTGCCAAACCCTCTCTAGAAACTCTAGGCTGCTTCTGTAGATTCCTGACAACATAGAATGCCCACAGCGACACACCGCTCTTGAAGAAGGCTGTTTGGGAGGCTAAGTTTTTAAAATCTTCAAAATACATACAGCTGAATGGCTGGGTACCACGCTGTCAGGTGACCGTCATGTTTTTCTTTTGGCCTGAACACCCATGGTGACATCATCAAAGGTTCCACACTTCATAGAGAAAGGTTCTTTATGACTTCATCAGGAGACTCAGCTTGCAAGACAACCTGTTTTCATGATTAGCCATAGTAATCTTAAGCTTGAATGTTTAACACCTTGATGGGAAAGGTGTCTCATGGAATGTTTTCTCATCCTTTGAACACTCTTTATTTCAGAAGCTTTGCTTCTGCTGCAACCAAGCATGTCACTTAGCGTTCTGAGTAGGAAAGAAAAAGAAAGAGTAATTCGCAGACTGTTGATACAGGCTCCTCCAGGGGAATTTGTAAATGTCTTTGATGATCTCTGTCTGCTTATCCGTGATGAAAAACTTATGCACCATCAAGGTGAGTGTGCAGGCCACCAACACTGCCAGAAATATTGTGTACCACTCTCTATCGATGGAAATCCAGTACTCTTGTCTCACCACAACGTAATGGGTGACTACCGATTTTTTGACTATCAAAGCAAACTTTCTTTCAAATTCGACCTGCTTCAAAACCAGTTAAAAGACATCCAAAGTCACGGTATCATTCGGAATGAGACAGAATACCTGAGAAATGTTGTTCTGTGTGCCTTAAAACTGTACGTGAGTGATCACTACCCAAAAGGAAATTGCAACGTGCTGAGAAAAACCGTGAAAAATAAGGAGTTCTTGATAGCGTGCATTGAGGACCACAGCTATGAAACAAGAGACTGCTGGAATGGCCTTTGGAAATCTAAATGGATTTTCCAAATCAATCCGTTTCTAACCCAAGTAACAGGAAGAATTTTTGTGCAAGCTCACTTCTTCAAGGCTGTCAACCTTCATATTGAAATCTCCAAGGACCTGAAAGAAAGCTTGGAAATAGTTAACCAAGCTCAACTGGCTTTAAGTTTTGCGAGGCTTGTGGAAGAGCAAGAGAATATATTTCAAGTTGCAGTCTTAGAAGAATTACAGGAGTTATCAAACGAAGCCCTGAGAAAAATTCTACGAAGAGATCTTCCAGTGACCCGCACTCTTATTGACTGGCAAAGGATACTCTCTGACTTGAATTTGGTGATGTATCCTAAATTAGGTTATGTCATTTATTCAAGAAGTGTGTTATGCAACTGGATAATCTAAAGGATTGCTCCTGGTAATTGTCTCAGCCTGATTTAGTGGTATTTCCAGGAGGGGTGTTGGTATTTTCCTAAAGTTAAGAAGCCACTAGAGATGCCTATCACTTGACAAATGTAAGTTTAAATTAAGGAAAAGTGTAACAAATACTTTTACTCAGGGAATATTAACCAATAAGGCAAGAAAAGGGTGATGTAAGTGTGCTTCATGGTAGCAACCATCATAAAGCCAGAGATGCCTATTAGAACCTAAAACAGCTTGAAACAATGTGGCACCCAGAAGTATTACAAAGGTGGCCAGGGTTAAGGCTGTGTGTATTGTGTGTGTGTGTGTGTGTGTGTGTGTGTGTGTGTTTGGAAATGACCTTTGATTTTCTTAGTAACTAGAGAATGTATACAAAGAAAAGTCACTCTGCAAGTGATAATTCACATAATTCCGTTCAGTCATACCCAACCCAGACAGCAGATTTCAGTAAGTGACATAAGTATTGGATATTCCATGAAAACAACAGATATCAAAAATCTACCTCAGATGAAGAACTAGAGGTAACCTTAGAGCCCCTGCCCTCCAAGAATTGGGATTATTCAAACCCCCAGGCTTTTCTTTTCTTTTTTAATGTTTATTTTTTAAAGACAGAGACAGAGACAGAGACAGAGACAGAACATGAATGAGGGAGGGGCAGAGAGAGGGAAACACATAATCCGAGGCAGACTCCAGGATCTGTGCTGTCAGCACAGAGCCCGACGTGGGACTCAGACTCATGGACTGAGAGATCATGACCTGAGCTGAAGTCGGATGCTTAATGGACTGAGCTACCCAGGTGCCCCAAATCCCCGGGCTTTTCTGATAACTAAGATGGTCTTTGAAAAATCAACTGGAAAAGCTAGAAAACTTGGGAAAAAATCAACTGGAAAAGCCTGACCTCTCAAGCTTACATGGTTGAATTCTTGTGAAGTCATCACTGTAGGCATTTATAAGTGCTTACTTCATGCCAGGCCCTGTGCTCAACGACTGGCACACAACTTTTCATGATTCAGCTGGCACTATTAGTAATTCCATTTTATGAGAGAAGAATCTAAGATTTTGAGTTATTTAATTCATCCTGGCACATAGTAGGTGACAGGTGTGTCTGGCTCTGCTCTTATCCTCTAGGGTATGACCACTCTGCCTGGAGGCCTGTTTCATTAAGAGCTGTAAACTCTATAATGATTTAGGCAAGCATTTCATCCAAAGGACACTTTCATAGGATCCGGACCACAAATTACTTATTCAGTCACCCTATTACTATTCCCAGCAAGGTGACTGACCACTTGCTTATGGTCTCAAACAATTCCAAATCTAAAGCTCTCTAATAAGATTGCAACAGAACAGTAGAGAGACCCCATCCCCTAATTCTGACTTACTGCTAGGCCAAATTCTCTGTATTTTGGATCCAAGCTGTTGAGAAAAGATCTCATTCTACATAAGAAGCATTGAGCAGCAAGGTTAGAATTTCTAAATCTCAAACATTTCTACCCCAACTGGTGGTTCTTAGAGAATCTCAGGAGAATTACTTAGGGCATATCTTTAAAAATACAACTTCCCAGGGATGCCTGGGTGGCTCAGTCAGTTGAGCCTCCGACTTCGGCTCAGGTCATGATCTCACAGCTCCTGGGTTTGAGCACTGCACTGGGCTCTGGGCTGACAGCTCAGTGCCTAGAGCCCGCTTCAGATTCTGTGTCTCCCTCTCTCTCTGCCCCTCCCCTGCTTACACTATGTCTCTTTCTCTCTCTCAAAAATAAATATTTTTTTTAAAATTAAAAAAAAATACATCTTCCCAGTATCCATCCTCAGATTTGATTTAGTAGGCTAAGAAATCTACATTTTAAACAATTTTCAGTGGTAACTCTGTTGCAAGGGATCCCAGCACTACATTTTAAGAAATATTGGTCCAATCATAAATCCAAGCTTACGCTTTCTATTTACTCAATTAAAATCACTTCTTGTAAAACTATTGCCAAATGAAAGCCATGTCTACTACTTCACCAGATTTGCTATGCACAGACCAAGGACAGGCCTTAATCGGTTATGTTAAAAAGTTAAGAAAAGCTTTTCTAAAGAAGAGCAGCCAAGACAATTGCTTCATTGCACTAAAACATACCCATCTGACAGATTATTTAACAAAAATTTGAATGGATATTATGGTTTTATATATGTAAGTGCTGATTTGCCAGAACATTCCATAATAGGACTTACTGGTTTATAGAACAATCAGAGGAGCATTTAATTCCCACTGAAATGTGGGGTTTTTAAAATAATATTTATTGGTATTTCTGCATATAAAAAAAGTCATATGTACAAATCATAGAAAATGCTTCAGGTATAAAGCATTTTGGCCTATTTCCTCCCATCCAATTTTATGGACTTGTTTTACATATTAAGAATTACAACATATAAAAATTGTTATCCTGTTCTTTTTACATAGCCTCCTATATCATAAATATGGTCCCATGTCATTAAAATTCCTTGAGCACATAATTTTAATTATTTACATGATATTCATACAGTTCATGCACCTACTATAAGAAAACTACTTCTCTATTCATACATAATTTAAATATTTGGCATTTTATTTCTGTTATTAATTGGGTTATAGTGAGTATCTCTATGCATAAAGCTTTGCCCACATGGTGGATTATTTCCCATAAGATAAAGTCCCTATATATTTAATATATATTGCCAATTGCCAGAAACACTTAACAATTTATAATCCCATCAATAACATAAGAGAATGTCTAGCTCACCACAGTAATCTTGGAAATATTAAATATCAAATGTTTTCTCTGATAGGCAACAAACTTTAAAAGAATATAAACAAAGAAAAAGGTGTTCACTAACTTATGCCATATTATACCAAAATCATTCCCACACTGATTTTATTTGGTAGTTATTTTCTTTGTTTGGATCTAGAATAGCCAGAAAAATCTACAACTAATCCTTTCTATATCTTTATCATAGACATAAACACACACATACACACACACACAACTACACTTAAACCTACTCTAGCAATATACATATATACACACATACCCAAGCATATACACACATATACAAAAAATGCTTCAGATCCTGAGGACTCATTGTACTGTTTTCTTTCAGTGTATTATTTTTTATATTCCAGTGTTCTCTCCTCCCCATCCCATTCCCAACTGGAATGTAAGCTCCATTAGACTGGAACCTTGTCTATTTAAGGATCTAGTCCATTACTGTCTGTCATTTGATAGGTAATGAGTGAATGAGTGAACAAATGAATAAGGGTAACAAAGGTATGAAACATGCTAGGTTTAGTTGACCTTAAGATTTTGTAAACCATCAATACCTGCTGTCCTTTTAGGAACTATTTATTCCTTTGCAGATTCCCCCAGCTGATGTTGTGACCCTTCATTTGATTGCATTCTGAAGCTGCAATTGGCTACCTACTGCTCTGATGAAAAACCTTTGCTCTTTTCCCACTCCAAATGGACAGAGATTTCTTCTCCAACAAGTTTAAGAAAATCAAGTTCTTGAAAAGTCATATTTTTCTTTCAATTTTACATAATCCTCTGTCAAAGATTTCTGTGCCCTTCCTCTTGGCGGGGCTGGTCCAGAGGGCTAGCCCAATGGCTATATCATATTCTACTCAAGCAGAGATTCAGGAGGAGCATAGATCCTTTAACCCACCCACTAGACTGAGTCCCTGATGTTCTGAGGACATGCCCTAGCCTCAGGATTGCCTTGAGGCTAAAGCAGGCTTCAGCTTTCCTTTTCTGTTGAAATTTTTATCACAGTATACAAACCCCAACTACTCCTTTCTACTTATCAATAAGGTCTCCAATAATCAAATAGAGTTCCTACTAGACTCTGCATATTTATGAAGTTCACATAACTGATTACATTTTAGTAAATCAATATGAAAAGTACTTTCGGGTCACAGTCACTCAACCAGTTTTTTATTTATCTCACCTTCTCCTCAGTCTCCTCATCAGGACACATCTCTTAGATTCTCACCCTTTTGCTTGGATAATTTCAGGAGCTTCTTAGTATATGGTACTATTGTTAAAGAATGGGTTCTCTGTCTACTGCTTCCTATATTCTAGTGAAATCGATCTCAATTCCACATCAGTCACTAGTCTCTCCTGATAAGCAGTCAATTTAGTCTTTTCTATTGATTGACCCCAATAGCCTTCTTCATGATGTGTTTCGAATTTTTCTACTCTACTTAAGCTCTGCTTCCTCATCAGTCCCTCATTCAGTAAACGACGCAGTCTCTTTACCAAGAAGACATATGCTTTCAAAAAGAGCTTCCACAGCTGCTTCTCTCTACACTTAAAAATATATTTATTTTCTCTCCTGCCAAATAGTCTCCAAAGAAGCGTATGTTCCTTTTTAAGACTAACTCTTCCTCCTGTTCACTTGATCCTAAGTCCTTGATATTTTGTCATCCACGCTCTTGATTGTTCAGTTATCCTTTTTGGTTCTTAGTTCCTCACTAGCCCCATCCATCTTGGCTCCTCTCCTCCACCAGCAAGTGTATACAGTTCCAACTAGCCTAAAAAATTTTCCCTATAAATGTCTCAGGTCCTTTCACCATGAAACTTTTCAAAGGATTATCCTATTCTTGCTTTTTCTTCTGTATCCTTACCACTTATTATTTTCTTAAAGGAATGGATTTAATTAAGAGACTGCTATGTTCTAGGCATTCTACCAGCAATTTCATCTGCCTCATTGATTCCTTATAAGAATTTGACAACCGGGAATTATTTTTTACAGCTTAGGAAACTAAGAATATTCGTAAGTAGCCTTGCCAAATTGACACAGCTGGTAAGGGACAGAACTGGGATTCCAAATCAGGTCTGTCACACTTGAAAACTCCTGTTCTGTATACCACATCATGCTGCCTTAACTCTGCAACCTCTGGCTGCCAGTGTAATAATATAATAAAAATCCATTCTCAAAAGTTTTCAATATCATAATTGTTGATTCCAATAGCCTTTTGTCAGTTATTGTCATGAGAAGATGACTACTTCTTCATCCTGAAAAACCTTTAATTCCTCGGTTATAATTGCATTTTAGTCTCCCCTTCCTCTAATTCGTTTCATTTCTCCTCCTCCACCGAACCTTACACTCAAACACAAATATTCTCCAAACCTTAGTTTCCCATCCTCTTCTTTTTACTTTATCACCTTCAGTCACCAAAGTCTTCAGCAACCACCCCATTCTTCAAAATATTCACCACAATATTCATCAGGTACAACAGGACTGGAGAAAATAATCCATGGCTTATTACTAAATAGCTCTTCAAAACTATTTTCAATATCATTTGCATATTTTTCTCTTCCCTCTTGGCTTCCAAACTTGTTGCTTTTTTTTTTTTTTCGCTTAGCACCGTACTTATTGTAAGATACAACATTGATTGACCACACTCTACCAGAAGAGCTTCGCATAAACATATCTCCCAGTTTGACTTAGACCTCCAAGAATATTATATCTTGGCACTGGTCCCTTTGTCCATACTCACTGCCTCTTCCCATCCAACTGCCACATCCATCCAATCCCAGTCCACCTACACTCTATAAATGAAAACAAGACATCTACTAAACAATCACACAGATGACTCTAATCAACTTGACTTTAGGCTTCTTTTCCGATATTATCTACTACAAATCCTACCTTTCAATGTTAAAGTAAACATTTCCAGAACGAAGCTGTTATTTTTACCTGCTCCTCTTTCCCTCAAACAAATTACTTTCTTTTTTCTGCTCTTAGAAGCACTATCTTGCCATTAACTCAAGGCCAAAACTCAGACATCCGTAACTTCTTTCCTATTTTCTAAAATGTAACTAGTCATTGAATTTTTTTACTTATGTTCCTGCAAGTATTTTTCTTACTTATTCTCTCTCTCACCTTATCAATAATCTTTGTTACTTCTCACTTATCAAGATTTCTAATAAGTCTGCCTTCTTTTCTTTTTTTAATCTCCAATCTATTCTATGAAGTTCTGCCAAATTAATTTTCATAATCCTCAACTGATTACTCATTGATGTTATTCACAGTCTTGATCAAACACTTTTAAAAGATACTGATTGACTAGGGAGTAGATTTCACATTTTCTGGCTCAGTGTTCAAAGTTTCTCCGTGATCTGAGTGCCCCTTGCGCTTCCATGGACCTTATATGACTAAACTGGACTTAATCACTTCTTCCAAGAAGCCTAAGAGACGCTTCACCAGAAGTGCTGTCTACATTTCTTAAATGTGAATGCATTTTATGTTTAATTCCGCACTGGTAATTGTCTACATTAATTTGAATATTAGATGTGAGTGTTTGCCCTGTTTCTCTTAATAGGCCAAAGGAGAGATTTTGTTTCTTTCATGCACAATGTAATGAAAATCTATAAAACTTTGAATCAGAATATCTAAGTTCAAGTCTTGATTCTACCAATAACTACTCTTCTGACATTAAGAAAGGTTAAAATATATGACATCTTTGGTATGATTTTTTTTCCATTTGTTAAGTGAGGGTTGAATGCACATCTAGAATAATTTTTTACATATACTGTGTGAACAATACATGATTGGTGAATAAATAAATGTCCAAGAGAAGAAAGCTTCCAATAGTCTCTCAGGTTGGTCAGAACTTCACAACAAGCATTTCCCAAAGATAAGAGAAAGTTCTTGAGAGCATCAATCCAAACAAATTCTCCACCTTTTAGGAATTGTAATTTACAAATGTCTCTGAGTTGGAAGTACAGCTTTGCATTTTAAAGATCATAGTGTCTGGCACATGATAAGAATACAATTCCCACACTATATTGCCCTAACAATTCATTCTTGATGTTATATCACATGCCACGTAGATATAGATAGCTTAAGGAGGCTCCGGGGACAAGAATTTAATCAGTCTGTGCCCAAACAGAAATCATATGAAAAATACAAATTGGGTAGTTCAAAAAGATATAATGAAGGGATTATCCACAAAGATGAGGGAACACTGAGGAGAGTAAAATAACATTAAATCTGTTCACATATTTAGGTCAAGGTTAGGGAGTGGCCACCAGAACCTAGAGGGAGGAGTCAATATAATGGGACACCAGAAGAAGGCCCTCTATGAAGGAGCACTGACAGCCTGAGGAGGCCCCTCAGAAAGAGAGAAAGGGCATAAGTGCTCTCTTTTTTTTTTTTTTTTTTCTCCAGCTTCTGTCAGAGCTCCCCATTGGCAAAACTAGTCAAAGCCAGAGGGCAAGGGAGTCCATGTACATCAGCCTCCCATGGCCAGTAGTAGGATGGGGAAAGGGAGAAGGTAGATTTGGAGGGGCAAATGGAGGATACTATACACATTCATTCTGAATGTGATTTCTGACACCTTACAGGGCTTTTACTTTGGTAAGATGAACATCCAACATTTACTATTTCGTCCTTTTGTTCATTTGTTCATTTAGAAATGCCATTAGTTTAAATAAATAAATATATTTTATAGAGCTACATAAAAGATGTGTTTGGAAGGATTTCAAGTAAGTTTTCTGAATATTTTAGTCCATTTTAATGCCTTGAAAAGGACAACCTCTTCTAGGTTATAAATGCAACAGATTTTCTGAATTAACTTTATTGCATAAATATAATGCTTATCATACTGTTCTTATCTCCCTAGTCACTTTTTATTCTTCTTTTAGAATATGTAAAGTGCCCCTCACTTTACAAGCACCATGTTCATGTTCCAAACTCATACAAATAAAAAAGAATTTATTGTGTGAATAGGATTTACTAATTGGACAGATTTATTTTTTTTATTCCTTAGGAATGTGATCTGTGACCCTAATAGCATGCAAATGCAGCCCTCAGTTCAGAGACAGTCATAGCATGAGACTGAAGAAAGAGAAAATTCCATAAATATTATATGTGTTTTTACCAAAGATACCTGAACAGTATCATAATGTTTCTTAATGAGTATTTTTCATGTTCATTTCAATGCTTTTTTTTTTTTTTTATACCTCATTCTTGGATAAACAATCTTCAATCCAACAGCTCAAATTCTTATGGGTTGATAAGAAAATATAGGATTTATAAAATGTATAAAAATGTGTTTATAAAAAATAAAGGAAAATCAGGGCCCTTTTGCAAAACTATTATCATAGCATAACAAATCCCTAAAATTTAGAAAGATCTATAGTGTCTCTTTGGAATTATATTAGCTATGTCTACACTGGTAATCATATGTCAGACTGATTTATTCACGTTTCTAGAAGTCCTTGCAGAGTACCATGATCTCTAATGCCAAGACCTCAAGAAATAGGAGAGGAAAATCTGGTGATAGTGGCTTTTTATAGTTACATGGTACCATTCAGTACATTTTGTTGGAACTAAATTGACTCCCAGCACACAACTATTTGCAGGGAATATGACTATGGAAAATTTGAGTTAACCTGCATTACCTGACTTAGCTTGGTCCAACATAAACTTGTAACCCACTCGCCAATATTCATAGTCCCACTGTATTGCTTTTACCCAAAATACCACACATCAAACTCTTCAAGACCTGATAAAAGAAACCAACCTTGCTGCTAACCACCCGTGCATGTATTTCAGTGTCCTCCTAAGGGACTGCATCCCAAAGAGACTCCTTTATGCTACTACAAATTTATTTTACTCCCTCCCAAAATTCTTTTACAAAATATTTGCAGTATGACTAACTCTGCTTTCCTTTTATCTTATTGCTCAATTCCTCCTTTTAAATTGATTTTCAAAAAACAGTTCTTTATAAATGTACTGCATTAGGAAAAGGATTCTTATTTGCTTTGGTGATCCCATTACTGGGTCTGGAACATAAGCAGTGTTTAGTAGGCATTTGTTGAATAAATGAATGGTTAAATAAAGACGTTAAAGAAACAAACTACACTCTACTACTGTTTCCTTTTCTTTCTTCTTTTGTTTCATTTTTTTTCTTTTGTTATTTACTTATTTTACTACTTTTTTTTATTCAAGTATAATTAACGTACAGTGTTATATTAGCTTAGGTGTACAACATAATGATTCAACAATTCTATTACTGTTTCCTTTAAATAAATACTTTTTCCACTATAGATTTTAATTTCCAAAGCATTAAGAGGTGAATGTCAATTTGAGAATGCAAGCACAAAGGATGTCCTAAGGTTTAAAGAGAACTGTCTGGGTTTCCATGGAGAAACAAGTTTGAAAATGCTATATGTACCCCTGTTTGGGGTATCAATGTACATTAACATGTTAAAGGCTCTGAGATAATATGTCACTTAAAAAATATATTTAGTTGAGTGTTATCTGGAAATCACTGTGGTTCTTCCCTTTCCCCCTCACCAACCACATATAATCTGTCCACAAGGTCTTTGCGTTTGACCTCCAAAAAATATCTGCCCACCTCCCTCCATCATTGCATCCATCACTTCAGTCCAGGGCACATCCCTTCTCAAAAGAACACTGCAATGTCCTTCTAACTGGTATCTCTGTTTCCACTCTTAGTTTCTTAAAACCATTCCAACAAAAGAGCCAAAATGAACTTTAAAAAAAAAATGTTACCCTCTGCTTATTCCTAAAGTATATCAATAGGTTTAATATTCTTAAAGTCTAATCTTCGTGTATTAGCCTATATAGAGTCTCATGACCTCTGGCTCAAGCCTCACTTCCAGATCTTATCAACTACCACTCACCTTCTCCATGACCACTCTTTTGTCCACTTAGGCTTCCTTCTATGCCTTTTCTATACCAAGCCCTCTCCTACATGAGGGGCCTTTATACTTAGGTTCCCCTGCCTGAAAACATAGCTTTCAGCTCTTCTTAACACCAGCTTCTCTTCATCCTTCAAGCCTCAACCCAAATGCCATCTTCCTTCCTTCCCTCTGTCTTTTCTGTCTTTCTTTCTTTTTCTTCTTTCTTTCTTTCTTTCTTTCTTTCTTTCTTTCTTTCTTTCTAGAGAGCACACAAGCAGGAAAGGGGCAGAGAGAAAGAAGGAGACAGAGAATCCCAAGCAGGCTCTTTGCTGTCAACATAGAGCCAGACACAGGGCTCCATTTTGTGAACGGTGAGATTATGACCTGAGTCGATATCAAGAGTTAGATGCTTAACCGACTGAGCCACCCAAGTGCCCCTCTTTCTTCCTTTTTTTTTTTTTTTTTTTACTTGAAGTACAGTCGACACACAATGTTACATTAGGTTCAGGTATACAACATAGTGATTGGACAAAAGTCTACACACCATGCCATGCTCACAAGTGTAGCTGCCATCTGTCAGCCTACAGTGCTATCACAATATCCACCACATCACCAACTTTATTTCCTTTGTAGCACTCACCACCACTTTAGTTTTTGAAAATTCTGATTTTTCTATCCTGGATTACAAACCCTTGTTTCTCTTGCTTACTAGAATATCCTCAACATTCTAAATAATGCCTGGCACATGATAGGGATTAAATATTGCTGAACCAAAATGTTTGTTCATGGGACCCTCTTTCAAGTAAAACTTATTAACGATGCACGAACACATTTTGGGAAAGTCAAGTTGCCATTTTACATAAGATATCCATGTATATCTTCAGGGAGTTAATATCTTCCATTCCCATATAAGAGCTTTATAATTCTGATGTAAAAATGTAACACATATGCTCAAAACTCCATTACACCATACTAATATATTTTCATTAGCCATTATATGTTCTAATTTCTGCAAAGAATTTTCCTTTTCTTTGGGTATTTCCTTACAACTTATTCTATCATTGTCTTGAAAAATTCATGATTAAGGCTTCTTCAAGCCCTTAGAAGCTTGGAAATAGTTTGAAGAGCTTCAGAGTTTTTTTTTGGTTTCTTGGTTTTTGTTTTTGGCCTGAGAGACATAACCATCATACAGCTTTATTTCTTCATTCATAGATTAGGAAACTGAAATGAGGCCCTAAGAATTTGTGTATTTTTTTCAAAATTATGCAACCTTAATTAATGCTATAGTCCTGGTCTGGTTTATAGTCACATTTTATTTTATTTCCCCCATAATTCCTAAATCCACAAGGTAAAGATTAGGGAGTATATACAAAAGACAGGATCCAAAAGGTCAGATTGAGCAGCACCTGACTTCAGACAGAGACAATGATTGGAAAGACCCACTCCCAACTCCATTGCAATGGAGCAGTCTGAGTGGTTGTACATGGTGACAAAGGTGGGTTTAGAGGACAATCTGATTTCCCCTTTACCTTCTGATAACTGGAGGGACTTGTTCTAACAAAGAAAATCTTGGGGCACCTGGGTGACTCAGTCGGTTACACGTCCGACTCTCGATTTCAGCCCAGGTCATGATCTCACAGTTTGTGATTCAAACTCCACTTTGGGCTCTGTGCTGACAGTGCAAAGCCTGCTTGGGATTCTCTCTCTCCCTCTGTCTCTGCCCCTCCCCAGCCTGTGCTCACGCTCTCTCAAAATAAATAAATAAACTTAAAAGAAAAAAAAGAAAGAAAGAAAGAAAGGAAGAAAGTCTTAACAGCTCCCTTGTCATTTATTTTGCTGATCTGCCTATAAGTGGATGGTATCCAAAAAGGAAATAATAAACAACTTCTTACTAAATCAAGTTAACACTAATGCTTATAACATTTAACGGATCTTTTAAAATCATCTTCATGTGGCTGATGGATGGTAAAATTACACAGGTCTTGAGCAGGAAGCTATAAAGGAGAGAAGTAAATCTTACCCCTCTTCTGATAATACACACACAGTTTGACACAAGATGCTTCTTAAGTGAACTGGAAGAAGACAGCCATCCTAATAGAAAAATGGGCAAAGTACATAAACAGGTAATTTATAGAGTAGGAAATCCAAAATGCCCATGAAAAAAGCATATAGATAATCAAAAAATGCAAATTAGACAATCATTAGTTTCACATTACACATATTTAAAAAGGCAAAAGTCAGAAGCTGGTTTAAGTGAATTATGGTAAAGATGTACATTTGTGTATGTGTGTATGTGTGCGTGCACAGGTGTGTCTGTACGTGAGTGTATGTGTGCGTGTGTGTAGCAATTTCCATACAATACTGGTGGGAAGTCAAACAAAAGCTGCTGTTGTCAAGAGCAATCTGACACAATTTAACCAAATTAAACACATGCATATCCTATGACGTAGCAACTCCTGGGTGCACTTCCTTCCAAAATTCTCACATTGGTCTGGAAGGAAACACGGACAAGGATGTCCACTGCAGTGCTGTTTGTAGTGGCGGGAAGTTCACAGCAGTTTAGAAGTTCACCACCGATGAATTAAAAAGGAAAGGTGGTGGCCCCACACCATGGAGGGCCGTGGCCAACTGGAAGTAATGGAAGACAGGTGCACATGACAGTATGAGTGGATGTTAAAAACACTCTTCTGGATAACAAAGAGTAAGACACAGTGTGATTCACATCACAATAACAAATGAAGAAATTAAAAATAGATGCTCACAAATAATACACATTTTTCAAGAAAACACTTAAAAAACATAACCCACATGGACTGTATTAGAATGATTTCCTATGCAGGACCGGTAAAAAGAAATGGGGAATAAAATAAGTAGATAACATGAGTACATAAAAAGCCAAGAGAAGAGAAGCAAGAAAACAAATGAAAAAATAATAAGCAAACACAAACCACTGAAAGCACAAAACAGAGGGATGTAAGGAGAAAATAAACAGAAGTATAAACAGTTTCACTTATTCAGAAGCAACATGAACCTAAAGCCTCCAAAAATGAAGTGAAATTTCCCTCCTGCAATTTCCACTCCCCTCCCCCAACTCCTAGGGGGTTAGAAGGCACCACACTTCATTTCCAGCCCATGTAATTGTGAAAGACGAGGAGTGGTAAGAGGCTGAGAAATGAGCAAGGCTGTATGCTGAACCAGGACAGCAATGCCAGCCATGTGTCTGGCGTTCAATTCCTCATGGTAAGCACAGACTGAAATTGGGAAAGAAGTCCATCTCTGGTTTTGCCTAGGGGGTGATTAAAAGGTGAGTTTGGCTTGTAGCTGCCACTGGTACTGAGACATTGTTCAGAAGAGAGCAAAAGAGGCCAGGACTTGTACAGGGCGTAGGGTTCCAGCTGGGAAATCGGAAAGTCAGAGTATTTCTTACCAGGTCAGAGGATTATGAAAGTCTGACCATAAAGATACAGCATGGCTTTCCCGTGACTTGCACAAAATTGTAGCAATTTTCTGTTTAATAAAACTGCTTTACAGAGTACATAAATTACCTGCTTTTCCAGTTTCGCGCATTCTGATCCTCGATGTGATTCATCCCTATCTTGTTGCCTCACCTAGTTTCCCCGATGGTGAAGACAATTTGCAGAAAGAAGTTGCTGAACTATTCATTTTTAAATTTTTTACTTATTATAGTTCAATGAGTATGTCAGAAAAAGCAAAACCATAAAGATAAAATCCATTTATCTTTAAGCAGAGTGTTGCATTCAGAGGAATTTAGCTGTAAAATTATTAGTGATATTTTTCTGGGAAATGACAGTATAACAGAAAATGAGTTGACACTTTTCAAATAGGTATTGGAGACGCTTTGGTGCCCTTGCCAGATAATCACACGTATTCTCGGGATGCCCTGGAGTTTCTGGCAAAAGAACAGACAGTGCAAGACTTGACATTAGACAGCCCATTTACATCTACCCCAAGATATGTGATTCGGGGGAATGCAGTGCATTTCTACCATTAATATTGTAGCACTAGAAAATATTATAGGCATCCCTATAGCCAAACACAAAAATATGTACAATAATATTTTAAGCATATTACTAAAATATGGCTCTTACATGCTGAAGCCAAAAGGTGTTTGAAACGACTATAGTTGAGAAAATATCTTACGGAGTCAGGAGAACACAAGAGATTCCCTTCCAACCCATCTGCCATGGCCATCCATCTAAATCCAGAGTTAAAAATGTATGTATGGGGGCGCCTGGGTGGCGCAGTCGGTTAAGCGTCCGACTTCAGCCAGGTCACGATCTCGCCGTCCGTGAGTTCGAGCCCCGCGTCAGGCTCTGGGCTGATGGCTCAGAGCCTGGAGCCTGTTTCCGATTCTGTGTCTCCCTCTCTCTCTGCCCCTCCCCCGTTCATGCTCTGTCTCTCTCTGTACCAAAAATAAATAAACGTTGAAAAAAAAATGTATGTATGCTATCCATCAAATAAAACTAGTCCCCTCTTCTGCATTCCTACGCCTTCCCCTGGGAAAGTGACCATGGAGAAGTTTCACATGATGCCAACAGTAAACTCTTTTCAAAGGTCTACAGAACATGAGAATATCTAAATCAAGATAAATTTATCTACCATTGGTGACACAAAACATAAACCATTGTTTGTAATGTTTTATAACATCGGATTTATGACATACAGAATTTACTTTTCATCAATGTATTCTACAGGTCATTGTTCTGAAAACACTGCTGTACCAGGAACTGTAGAATTTGAAAGGTAACATGAGTGATGATTCCTGTTCTCCAAAAGCTTGATGATGCAATGCTAAGGAAACAGGAAGAATTATATGTCATATAATTAGTGTCCTTATAAAGAGTGATAGTTATTACTGTTTAATGATGATACTTCAGACTTTCTACCATTCAGAGATGATCATTCTAACAGAGCATGTTATTGAGAAATTAGTATCTTTGCTCCTTGCTCCTACAGACCCAAACAATAAAAAGAATGAAAAAGGAGTATTTTTAATGAGACCAGAGTTTTGAATTCTGGAATCCCTTGGCCTAAAATTAATAGTTTTTTTTCTGATTCAGATGCAGAGAAAGTGAATTAAGTTGGCTTATTCCCGAGTGGCAGGAGATGACAGGTTTTGTGTTTTGAAGGTAGAGACAAGTGAGGCTAACTGAAAGTCTGGCAGAAATACACTATTTCTAACACATGGCAAGAAGTGTCAGGAACACGGATAGGACTGCTCATGCAACCAGAGGAATTAGTCCCAGCCCCAACTATGTGATTGAAATTGGACATTCTACCTTTCTTGCATTTAGGTGTCCTGAATCCATGCCTATCCAGTTCATGAAAATAAACTAAGGTCCAGTTTACAAGAAATGTGAATTTTAAAAGACCCTTCCACTGACTTATTCTGTGATCTCCTAGACAGCTTATTTTCTATTTTTCAGTCTATTTTTTCTTAATAAAAACAAGAATATTCCTTCATTCGGTTATATTTATATTCCTTCATGCCAAACCCCATGTTAGGCACTAGGAGCACAAGAAAAAAGTAAGCCACTTTTCCTGTTTCTGAGTAGGTCTCAGCCAAGTCAAAGTTACTGGCATATAAAGAACTAAGTACATAACAAGCAGAATCATAAATGATGCACTGGGAGAGAACAGAGAGTAGCAAACTTTCCCTGGGAAAGTTAGAGAAGACTTGTATAGTGGATGCTGTCACTACTCCAACCAGGGCACACTCCTCCCCCCTACCATCAGGACTAGACCCAGACCGATGCCAGGAGACCCTAGCCCCTTGCGCTAATTCAGGACAACTCTGCATCATTGTACACAAACAGCCTGTGAGCGAGATTTGCTTTGAGGAACCCTGGTTCCAACCAAAACTGCTTTCCTCGTCTGCTCCCCACAGGAGCTGATTCCAAAAGGACTTTCCAGTAAACATTCTGCAAGCAAATCTCTGTCTCAATTTGCTTTCTAGAGACCTCATGAAGGTTTGGCAAAGGAATTGAGACTCAAAGGTTTACCGAGGGTTTGCTAAACAAAGGTGGTGACAAAATTGGTTTTACCTAAGCCCTGTGGTCCTAGAAAATAAAGATGGTTAATCCTCCCAACCTTTTGTTTTCCAAAAACCTCCACCCTGTTGTGCTCCAGGAAAGGGCTTACTGCAAAGAACCACCTTTTCAACCTGACTTGGAAGACGCTCTTTCTCTGGACTCCCAGAAGACTCTTGCATGACTCCCTTGTTCACACATGACAATGCCAGACACCAACCCTCAGAATTCTTTTTTTTTACCTCATAAATGATCAGCTAAACCACTTGTCCCCCCAGAACTGGATTGACAAAGAGATAAACTTTCCTTGTTCACTTGACTGATTCCTTCTTATTACAAAAACCCAACCTGTAAAATTATTCCACCTATAACTTCCCTATTCTGCTCTATAAAATATAAGACAAAGCCACTCTACCAACACAGTGATCCTCAGATCTGGGGTGCTCTTCCTTTGTAATATTCTAAACAAAATCAATCTTCCTACACATTCTGAGATTTTTGCCTTTGGCAGTGAAATGAATGCAGGCACAAGAAACATGATGAACAAAGGCACTAAGTACGAAAGGACGTGGTATTGTCCAAGAGACACTGGAAATTTGATGTGGCAGGAATGTAGACTTGTGGTCGGGACCAGAGTGGATGACAATCAGCTAGGGTAGACTGAAGCGCCTGGCATGTTAAACCAGGCATTTGATCCTTACCATGGGGAAACTCCAAAGGCCTTTTTACAGTCCTTTTTGGAAGTAAAGAGTTTTGGCCACCAGCCAGGGGAGAATAGGTCCTTCAATGGACAAAAAGGCTTTAAAAGTTGTCATCAAGAGAACAAGGTCTTCAGCTCACAAATCTTTAAAATCCTCAAAAGCGTTTTGGAAAACTATATATCTACCTGTAGATTTATGTATAAGATGCACTTGAGATTTTTCATTAAAAGTTTAAACAGTTGCTTGTAATTTCAAGTATGTTGTAAATAGTGACATTTTGGAATGAAATATTCATATCAAGTTTTAAAAAGTATCCAGAAGAATCTAAATAGTCTAGATTTATCTAAAACCTAAGTGAACAAGCATTTTGCTAATTTTATATAGTTCCTTTATCTTCTTGAACTTGTGCATTTTATTTCACCAACACATTTCAAAGTAATGTGATGTATTTTTATGCTAGAAAGGCTTTTACTGGAAGTCTTTTACATTAGAAGTTATAATACATCTTTGTTACAAAAATATGTATATATTTTTTCCTGTAGCCATAGAGTCTAAAAGTTTTATTTAATTTTTCTTCTATAAGAAATTATTCAAAAACATAAATATATTATAAATGAATGATTTATTATTAAAGATAAAAACAGAATTTATTGGAAAGTCACCTCATAATGATATGGATCAAGCTCATTTATTTCTAATTAGTTTACATATGTACGAATGACAATTATTGCTAGGAGAGAGAGGGTTCAGCATAAAATCTATTTTTATTTCATGGATATAAGCTACGAACAAACAATCAGATAAATAAGTGGATAGGAATCAAAAGATTTTTTTATAACAATGAACAATATCACTCTGTTCTTTAAATTCTTATGAGTTTCTGGAACACCTAGTTGGCTCAGTCGGTTAAACGTCTGACTTTGGCTCAGGTCATGATCTCATGGTTCATGCGTTCAAGTCCCGCATTGGGCTCTGTGCTGACAGCTCAGAGCCAAGAGCTTGCTTCAGATTCTGTGTCTGTCTCCCTCTCCCTCTGCCCCTCTCCCATTCACGCTCTCTCTCAAAAATAAATAAAAACACTAAAAAATTTTTTCTTTAATTCTTCCAAATTTTATAGCAAAATCACGTGGTAATCTATTATTAAAAAATATTTGAACACTGTATCAATTCATAACTTGTTAGGTAGCCCTGCTGTTGTATTAAAAGCAAAGAATTAGAAACCAACTTATTTACAAAGGCTTTATTATAGGCACTGACACTCTCAGTTTCTTGGAGGAGCACAAAGGCTTTACCCAGATTCATTCAAAGACTAGCCTTATGCGTACCTCTTTCACTTAAAGGTATTTTATTAATCCAATGTACTCAGACAGGGAGGAGGAAATAAAATATTAAATTCAATACATCTTTGTTAATGCAACAATCTTTTTTGACAGTATGGTTTTATCTTATCAAAGCCTGGGAGCTGCAGAGTTAACTCATTTACTTTGTGGAAAACGTCCAGCATACAACCTAATTAGCAAAACAAACCCACATTATCCAACCAATCAACCAGATCAGCAAAAAATCAAACTTCAGGTTTTCACTTCCAATAAAAGTGTTATCACATATTTTTAGAAATATAAAAATTCTGTGAAGTTAATTAGAAATCAGATCTTATAGATTACTAAAAGTAGTCATTAAGACTAAATGTTTTCATATCTAATGTAATTTATCATATTCTAATAAGTTGAAAACATGATAATATGACATAAATTTCTTAATTTGCAAGCCCATTATGTGTAAACTTATGAGTTATTTATGAAGTGAAGAGTATGATATAAGGCATAGTATTCCTTTGGTAAATGTGTATATTTGGTGTCTAATTAAATAAAAACTCTATATAAAATACAATCAATCCAGAATAAAAATTCCCTATGTATTTCATAAAAGAAATGTTATGTACTGCTAAAAATTACTTAGTCCAAAAATATTTTATAGACAAAAAAGATTAGCCTGACAAATCAGAATAAATATTTTATGAAAAGAATTGAGAAAATAAGTTTAACTATATTAGTAAATGATTAGCTCCAGTCTAAAAGAAATCGTATGTGGGGGTGCCTGGGTGGCTCAGTTGGTTGAGTATCCAACTTCAGCTCAGGTCATGATCTCAAGGTTTGTGGGTTCAAGCCCCGTGTCGGGCTCTGTGCTGACAGCTCAGAGCCTAGAGCCTGCTTTGTATTCTGTGTCTCCCTCTCCGTGCCCTTTGCCTGCTCACATACCATCTGTCTGTCTGTCTCTCTCTCTGTCTCTCTCTCTCAAAAGTAAATAAACATCAAAAAAAATTAATAAAAAAATAAAAACATATAAAATGCACATTTACAGTTTTAATCCAGTATCTTAAAATTTTTGATAACGTCTAAATAATTTCCAGTTACATGTAAAAGAATCAACAATCCAATTTTTAATCCTTTAGTTCTTCATTATTGAGCTAATGGCCTGGCTTGAGGATGACTATTGAAAATAGGGAGTGCCTGGGTGGCTCAGTCAATTGAGCATCCAACTCTTAATTTCAGCTCAGGTTATGATCTCACTATTCACGGGTTTGAGCCCCACATCCGGCTCCATATTGATATTGTGGAGCCTGCTTGGGATTCTCTTTCTCTCCTCTCTCTCTCTGTCCCTCATGCTCTCTCCTTGTCTCTCTCTCTCAAAATAAATAAACTTTAAAAAATCTAGTTGGAAAGAATCGGTTAACTTTAAATGACAAACCTTGTTCTCAAGACACTCTTTTTCAAGAACAATGCAGTTTCCCACACCACTCAAGGCAATAGAAAAAGCAAAGTCACTTCCTTTATCCCACCCTGCAATGTACCTGAATTTAGAACATGACAACACAACCAACCTTCAAATGTCCTTTTGCTTAGAGCCCTGGAATCTTTTACACCTTGGGAAAATGTACCATAGTAAGATTTGGGTGAAGGCTATGTCTTTGTTTCATAGAATGGGGGTATAACTGTTAGGAAAAGAAAGGTGGTGAGAGAAAAATCTACCTGGATATGCAGGAAGGTTCTCCTCAGATAGGTTTTAAGAAAAATATATATGGAATTTGAGGATCTAGAAAATAATTCCCTTAACTGTCTTTGCAAACTCCCAAAGTACTCATAGTGCCATTGGAAGACTGTCATCAGAAGGCTCTAGAAATAGAAAGCAAATCATGAGAAAATGAACAAAAGCATGAGATATCTGGCAGAGTGTTTATGTCTTACTCTATGTCACAAAAAGATTTTGCATACTTGCTTCTCTGTAATATTTCCATGAAAGAATAGAAGAAGTCCATTTCTTTCTGCCCCAGACAAAAAAAGAAAAAATTTGTAATTAAGGGTCATTACTTGCAATCATTTCAGATATGAAATAAGAGGGTCATCTTGCTCCTAGCTGAACAGTGACCAATCTGTACCACTGAGTTTGCCTCTCTCTTTTTTTTTAGGTTTTTATTTATTTATTTTCCAGAGAGAGAGAGAGAGAGCCCAAGGGTGGGGGAGGGACAGAGAAAGAGGGAGAGAGAGAATCCCAAGAAGGCTCTGCACTGTCAGCACAGAACCTGATGCAAGGCTTGAACTCATGAACCGTGAGATCATGATCCTAGCCAAAGTCAGACACTTAACCGACTGGGCCATCCAGGTTGCCTGAATCTGCCTCTTAAGACAAGGATAGGATGGGGTAGGCAATAGAAGTGGGGTGGCAGGAGACCTCTGGGGGGGAAACAGGGGGAACATCTTCACTATTCAATCATTTGAAATAGCTCCAAGAAAGTAAACTTTCCCATTGTACAGCTAAAAACCACTACAAGCAATATCAGCTTATTATACAACACTTTTGATAGGAAAATTAAAGGAACTTTATTAAAAAAACTCTTTAGGCTGATATCTGCTTCCTAGACCTCTGGATATTTCACGTACTGCCATATGAAGGAAAGAATTCATTTAGGACCTACTAAGTAGGAGTCCCTCTTTGACTAACAATTTATCTCAATGAGGTGATACATAATGTTATATTTTTTAATTTTTTTTTACATTTATTTATTTTTGAGAGACAGAGTGAGACAAAGTGAGAGTGGGGGAGGGGCAGAAAGAGAGGGAGCCACAGAACCAGAAGCAGGCTCCAGGCTCTGAGCTGTCAGCACAGAGCCCAATGCGGGACTCGAACCCACAGACTGTGAGACCTGAGCCAAAGTCAGATGCTCAACCTACTGAGCCACTCAGGTGCCCCAATAATGTTATATTTTTTAAATTGTTATATATACAAAACATATAAATAAAAAAGAAAAGGGTATTAATTTTTAGACCTACTTTGAATTTTTTAAACCTAAAAATTGAAGAAAAAGAAAGAAGGTAAGTCTTTCTAAAGAAAATCTGGTAGGAAACTGCTTGAGTGCTTTAATTTCCATTTTAAAAATTAATCTTGCAACATTTTATACAAAATCTTATAATTGGTTCCACAGTTAATTAAAATTTCATTAGTGAGCAGATATGAAAAGCACAGCTTATTTGAAGTATTTATTATTCCTTCTTGGATTGTTAATGAGTTAAACCCTCAAGTGCATCTGTATTAAAGTCACCTTCCTGCTCATCTATCTACATTCTCAGAAAGTAATATGTGAAAACCAAGAGGGCTTCATATATTTGGTGCTATTATTTTTCCTGCCTAACTTGAGGATGTAAATTTATTCCATGGTACTTTCTGAAAAATTAACTACTGTTTCAGCTATCATAGTCTTTTCCAGTCCAGTTATTTTAATAATTAAGATTCTATTTGAAGTTCATTTTCATTTCAGCATATTATAATTTTTGTCAACATTTTTTTTCTTCATCAAAAGGTTGGTTTGGAGTCACGTCAACAATATTAACTGTCCTAATCTGTATACTCTTCACGAAATAAGATGCTATTTCATTCTCTGGAGTTTGGTTTGTATTTCATAATCTATTTAAAACAGATTTAAAATCACTGCTACAAATGTCATGTGATTTTGAAGACACTTGGGATATTTCTTAATTGCAAATGTCCTACTATGAAATTGATTAAATTATCTGTGAAGTAAAATGGAGACATACAGATAGTAGTAATAGTGAATATTATTAATATCTACTTCTATATTCGGAAAAGCATGAAAGCCTTCCTTAAGGGTTTAAAATATTTCCTATTATGAAAATTTCTCATTTAATTTATTACAAGCCAATTAAATAAAACTATTATAACTATGAAAATTAGAGCAGACTAATTACTGTAAATATACATTTTTCTCTTGCTGTAGCAAGGCGAATTTTTCCCACCTGAAGTGGGAATAAGATGTTTTCATGAGGGGTGTGAAATTTTGGGAATTCTCCTATCTTTCTACAACAAATAGCTATGTAGGCATCAAATCCTAAATTCATTTAGGGACAAATACAAAGATCAGAAAAGGGAAGGCTCTATATTAGAATGAACCACCTGAAGTTACTGATATTTGACCACCGTGGAGGCACAGAATTGGCAATTTCATAAACTTCAGCCTATAAAGTCAATGTTTATTTATTTATTTTGAGAGACACAGAGAGTGAGCAGGGGAGGGGCAGAGAGACAGGAAGAGAGAGAAAAGCCCAAGCAGGCTCCACACTGTCAGCACAGAGCCCCATGTGGGGCTGGAACTCACGAACTGTGAGATCATGACCTGAGCCTCTTGATGTTCATTTTTAATCCGATTTTCTGTGGTTTTAGACTATGTTCTCCATAAAGAAGTTCTGTGGCAGTGTCTACATTGTTATGCAAGAAGAGTGACAGGTGCTAATGCCATGTGGACAGGAAACTTTGTAGTTCTTTGTCATTGATTCAACCAGACAAGCTCTGTTTTTTATCTTTTTTTATATAATGGAGTTCCCAGTAAACATTGTTTATAAAGAAAGAGACCCACATTTCTAAAAAAATTAAAAAACATTAAAAAATCACAGATAAACTCCAGTATTACAAAACAAGAGAGTGAAATGAGAGTATCATAAAAATACACAGGTGATATCATCCAACACCCTCAATTTTAAAGGACACTGAGGTCCTGAGAGATTAAGGGTTTTCCCAAGGACCACAGTGATAGTCAATGGTAAACACACTACAGACCCAACTTATTTCAATTCAAGTCCAGTGTTCTCTTCAATATAGCATTTGACAATATTACTGCCTTATAATTATAACCCAACCCTTTCATTTTCTAGGCTGTATCCCTCTAGTTCCCTCATCTATGCTTTGTGACCTATGCTCTCCAGATACTCCCTCACCCTCATTTCTTCTGACATTCCAACTTGTCAAGTTTCCTACTAATGAAAGTTAGCCAGGTACCAGAGCATAACCTGATTTTGACCAATGCCAAGTACAGTGGGACCACGCCCCATTTGTTCCAGGCACCGCAGTTATATTTTTAATCTAGCATTTCATTAGTCACTTTATGCTGGAAAGGAAAGTGTCAGATGTTACTTTCCAGACCATCCCAAGTTTCTGCCACTTTAAGAATTAAAGAGGCAAAGACTATGAAATGTCACCTCAGAGCCCAGAAAAGAAAACCATAATGAGGGTGAAATGGAGCATCCTGGGTGAGAAATGGACTGTATCATCATAACAAAGCTCTGTAGGAAGTCCTAGTTATCCTGCAGTATAAAGCACAGTCAATTCGTGCAGCTTGAAAGATAGAAATAGCAGACCACTTTTTTAAAGGAAGGAAAAAAACAAAAAGCCCTGTTGTTTAGTACTGGTGATCCAGCGTCTTTATGGGGAAAAAAAAGTACAATCTTCAACTAAGTGAACTAGTCTCAAAATGGGGGGGAAACAGTTATAAAGTCCATTTTAAAGTCTGTGGGATATAGAGACGGGAAAAACGCTCTGACTACCCAAACTCACCTTTTGTGTGAATACATATTTTGTAAGGCCTAATGTCAAGATTTCAAATGTAAATCAAGGCTGGATCTGCCTTGTGTATTCTAAAGCACAAAATACTACTGACTTTGCATGGGACCATGCAGCTACTACAGAAAATTGAAGTAGAATGTATCCAAATTTCTCTCTTTTCAGCTCAGGGTCATGATCCCAGAGTCAGGGATCAAGCCCTACACCACATCAGGCTCTGCACGGAGCATGGAGCCTGCTTAAAATTCTCTCTCCTGGGGCGCCTGGGTGGCGCAGTCGGTTGGGCGTCCGACTTCAGCCAGGTCACGATCTCGCGGTCTGTGAGTTCGAGCCCCGCATCAGGCTCTGGGCTGATGGCTCAGAGCCTGGAGCCTGTTTCCGATTCTGTGTCTCCCTCTCTCTCTGCCCCTCCCCCATTCATGCTCTGTCTCTCTCTGTCCCAAAAATGAATAAACGTTGAAAAAAAAAAATTTAAAAAAAAAAAAAAAAAAATTCTCTCTCTTCCCCTCTGTCCCTCTGTCCCCCTCTCACTCTCTCTCTCTCAAAAAAAATGAATAAACTTAAAAAAAAAAAAGAAGAATGTATCCAAATTTAAAATGAAACATAGAGCAACCACAAAAAGTGTCCAAGCAAGTAAATTTGCTCTCACAAAGGTACAAGGTTATTTTAAGACCTGAAGAACCTTGGGGCACCTGGTTGGCTCAGTCAGTTGAGCCTCCGGCTTCGGCTCAGGTCATGATCTCACGGTTTGTGAGTTCGAGCCCCGCATCGGGCTCTGTGCTGGCAGCTCAGAGCCTGGAGCCTGCTTCAGATTCTGTGTCTCCCTCTCTCTCCGCTCCTTCCCCCACTCATACTCTCTCTCTCTCTCTTTCTCAAAAATAAATAAACAGTAAAAAGTTAAAAAAAAAAAAAAAAAGACCTGAAGAACCTAAACAATTTATCAATAAAGCTGAGGCACACTTACCAATGTACAGCACAGTATACTTCAACAAGGAATTTAAATCACATTTCCCCCTGTGATTTGATAGTGTGATGATATGTCTTTTAAATTTTAACTATGTCAATTTTTATCGCCAATTTGTGTGAAACTGTTACAATAACAAACCTTTTTTTTCTTCACCACCAAAAACGCCAGTGCCATTTGGATGAATATGCTTGCCTATCCCATTAATTGATATATTAAAACCTCACAGACACTTGAGTCAGTTTCCACTTTTCTGTTTTCCTTTTCTTAAATCCTTACCATATATTTTTAAATCTGTCACTTTAGGACATTGTCATAACTCTTCTTTGTCAAAAAGTTTCTTTGATGAAGAAAATAACCTAGTTATTTTCCCGTAGGTTAACATCAGAATTTTTGCCAAGTTCCCCCCTAAAAATATATTTAATTTTTTTTTTAATGTTTACTTATTTATTTTCAGAGAGAGAGCACTTGTGCACAAGCAGGGGAGGGGCAGAGAGAAAGG
This sequence comes from Leopardus geoffroyi, assembly GCF_018350155.1. Taxonomy (NCBI): domain Eukaryota; kingdom Metazoa; phylum Chordata; class Mammalia; order Carnivora; family Felidae; genus Leopardus; species Leopardus geoffroyi. The sequence continues at coordinate 51,895,213 of NC_059341.1, forward strand.
GAGAAAGAGAATCCCAAGCAGGCTCTGCTCTGACATGGGGCTTGATCTCATGAACTGTGAGATCATGACCTGAATGGAAATCAAGAGTTGGACTCTTAATCGACTGAGCCACACAGACACCCCTAAAAAATTATTTTTTAATTTGATCAAGAGTCTGTTAAACCTATCATTGAGTGTGAGGAAAATTAGTTGTTCTGACATTTGTGAGCTCTTATAATTTTCTAGACACTATGCTATGAGCTTTACAAAAATTTGTGACTTGATATACTCACAAGAACCCCTAGCAAGTATCATTATTATCCCTAATTTATAGATAGTGAAACTGAACTCAACAACTTTAGGCAGCTAGTAAGTGAAGGAGCCAGAATCCAAGCCTGGACCAATTTCATTTCAAGTCAATGTTATTAGTTATCATGATATACTGCCTTCTCATCAAGTACTACAATATGTATATCTTTCCATCTATTCAAGAATCCTTATATATGCAGCAGTTAAATGTTATAGGCTTTTTTATATTTCTTTATATTTCTTAAGTTAATTCCTAATTTCATTCTTTGTTCTATTGCAATTATGAATGAAATTCCCCTGTTATTTCAGCTAAGTGGTCATTACATTGTTAATAATTATTAATTTTACAAAATTTTCTTAAATCCAATAACGTTAGTGTGATTACTTAGTTCTAGGATATCTACACAAAAAATTATATCATCTACAAATAGTGATAATTTGTCTCATGCTTTCAACACTCTAGCTTTTACTGTTACATGTCCAATTGCATTGACCTTCTGTAATACTATTAAATAAAAAGTGCAAAAAATAATTTAATGGAAAGAGAAGGTCTTTTGATTCACCATTAAGAATGATGTAGCTTTGGGGAGCCTGGGTGGCTCAATGGGTTAAATGTCCGACTACGGCCCAGGTCGTGATCTCGCAATTCACGAGTGCGAGGATTCACGAGTTCGAGCCCCGTGTGGAGCTCTGTGGTGACAGCTCAGTTCCTGCAGCCTGCTTCAAATGCTGTGTCTCCCTCTCACTCTGCCCTTCCCCTGCTTGCTCTGTGTCTGTCTGTCTCTCTCTCTCAAAAATAAATAAACCTTAAAAACATTTTTAAAAAAGAATGATGTAGCTTTTAGTTTGAGACAATCTTTTATTAATTTTTTAAAGTATTAATTTCTTAATGATAGATACATTAGATTTTATTAACTTCTTTTTCAGTGTCTGTTAATTTATTTTTCCTTGTTTAATCTATTAATATGAAATAAATGCATTCATATCAAACTATCCTTGTGGTTTGATACAAACTACTTACTCACGGTGAGTGTTTTTCACCATGGTGGAGTATATGAATTTATTAACATTTAATTTAGAATTTTCTTTCTAATGAAAAGTGAGATTAGTTGGTAATTCTTTTGTGCACTATCTTTTTCAAGTTTTGGTATTGTATGTGATACTTCATTACATGATTTGCTTATTGAATCAATCAGAATACCAGCCAGAAACAAACATCATATAGTTAAATTAAGATAATTCAAAAAAAGATTAATAAAATGACAAAGTACAGACAGGTGAGCAGTTAGTAGGGGGAAACAAGCGACTAACACACCTGGGTCTTAGAAAGGAACGGTCACCAGAACCTGGAATGAGAGAGTAACCTGAAAATGGTCACTTTGAGAAAACCTGTGATCTTCATTTGGGATCTCAAGCAGCGAGCTCCTCAGAAACAGATCCAAGGGAATAAATAGTGCACCCTAGCTTTCTTCCTTCCTCCTGTCTCTTGCTGGGTTTCCAGTTTGGTTGGACCCAGTCCAAAAGCAAAGGGCAGGGTGACCTTTGATGTAGTATGGTTGGACAGAGGGCAGGGTGGAGAAGGAAAGTGGATCCGAGCAGCACACAAAGGACAAACAGCTCACACGGGTTTTAAGGGCTCTGTGGTGAAGCATAGGCTAGCTAAATGAGTTATTCCTTGAAAATTTAAATGGATGATTTTCAAAGACTTTGTGACTCTGGAGCCTATATTTTCAAATAATTGGCCAGTTTTTAAATTTCTTTCCTGATGATTACATTAGAAAGGTTTTCTACATCTTGAGTAAATTTTAATACTTTTTCTTCAGAAAGTTATTCATCATTGAAATGTATAAGTTGTGTGCTTTAATAAGTATGAAATCCCTTATGATTTCTACCTACTCTTCATTTATTGTCAAATCCTTTCTCATTTCAAACTGAGTTTGTAGATTCCTTTGTAGATTTTCCATTGATTTGGCTTATTTTTTTTTTTTTTAATTTTTTTTTTCAATGTTTATTTATTTTTGGGACAGAGAGAGACAGAGCATGAATGGGGTAGGGGCAGAGAGAGAGGGAGACACAGAATCGGAAACAGGCTCCAGGCTCTGAGCCATCAGCCCAGAGCCTGACGCGGGGCTCGAACTCCCGGACCGCGAGATCGTGACCTGGCTGAAGTCGGACGCTTAACCGACTGCGCCACCCAGGCGCCCCATGATTTGGCTTATTTTTAAAAACTAGTTCTTGTATATATTTATCAATTTAACTGTAACTCTTCTAATTCTATCTTATTTTTAATGTTTTTACATATGTGTGTGTGTTTATATATATAAAACCTACTTCCGCTTGGATTCCTTAAATTTCATTATTTTTCTTTTATTTCTATCTTTTCAAATTGAATACTTGATTCATTTCTTTTCCTCTTTTTTTTTTTAATTTTCAAAACACATCAAAGTGTTTACTTCTGAGTATACCTCTGGCCAAATCACACAAGCTTTGATATGACATATTTCTTTTTCTTTGTTAAGCTGTTGAATTGTTGAATTTTTATTTGCTCTTTGTTCTATGGTAGTTTGTGGGGATGTTTTATATGTTTATTTATTTTTATTTTAGAGAGAGAGAGCGTACCAGCTAGGGAGAGGGGCAGAGGGGGAGAGAGAGACAGAGACAGAGACAGAGAGACAGAGAGAGACTGAATTCAAAGCAGGGTCCACACTCAACACAGAGTCCAACACAGGGCTTGATCCCATGACCCCGGCCGGGATCATGACCCGAACTGAAATCAAGAATCGGATGCTTAACCGACTGAGCCACCCAGATGCCCCTGGGGATGTTTTAAATAATAAAGAATTTTTATTAAAATTGTTATTAAGTCTTATTTTAGGTTACCAAGGAATATGGCCTATATGGTCCCTACTTCCATGAGGTAACCATTCTACTGCACTTAATATTTATCATTTTCATTTTAAAAAATTTCATGGTGTATATTCTGTGTCTGCTAACAAAATATATTACTTCCTTTTAAATTTATATAAATGATATGATACCGTATCCTTTTTATCCTTGCTTCTTTTTAGCGAAATTTTATATTTTTCAGATCCATTCATGGTTGCAAATAACCATAGGTTATTCATTTAGAGTGCTATAGAACTTTATACTGCATGTATGATCCACAGTTCATGCATCTATTCTTCTGGAGATGGACAGTTATGTTCTCTTCAATTTTTCCAAGTATAAACAGTGTTGTGTAGCTCTCCTTATGCACATGAAGAAGAATTTTCATAGGGTACTTAGGTTATGCACATCTTCAATTTGGAAAGATATTACAAATTATGTTCCAAATTGATTGTAACAATCTCTGAATACTTTCTTTTAACTTATTTTTTTTAATCTACATCCAAATTAGTGAAACAATGATTTCAGGAGTAGATTCCTTAATGTCCCTTACCCATTTAGCCCAAGCCCCTCCCTCAACCCCTCCAGGAACCCTCTGTTTGTTCTCCATATTTAAGAGTTGAGTACTTTTTACCTTAGAAATGTACTGAGTTTTTTTTTCCTTCCCCCACACCCAAAAAAAAGAGGTTAGAGTGGGAGAGAGCCAAAGCATAAGAGACTCTTAAAAACTGAGAACAAACTGAGGGCTGATGGGGGGTGGGAGGGAGGGGAGGGTGGGTAATGGGTATTGAGGAGGGCATCTGTTGGATGAGCACTGGGTGTTGTATGGAAACCAATTTGACGATAAATTTCATATATTTAAAAAAAAAAGAAATGTACTGAGTTTTTGAGGTAAGATTTCATGTTAATAAATACTCCTTTAACACTTGAAAAATATGTAACCTATACAATAAACCAGAATGATATGTTATTAAATTTCAGAGAAGCGTTTTAGTGTAGTACTTACATGAGTAGGCTCTGACTCCAGAATTTCAGGGTTCAAAGTCCAGCTTCTCCACATTCAAATTTTATGCCATGGGCAATTGAAGCTCTCAGCAGCTTAATTTTTCTGTCTGTAACTGGGGATAAGAGTAATACTTATGTATATGGTTATGGTGAGGGTGAAATGAGCTAATGAAGAAAGTGCTTAAAACAGTGACTGGCACATGGTTAGTACTCGACAAATATCAGCTTTATCATTATTATTATCATATCAAATTTACAAGGATCAGAAAGAGTGATGTAGATCAAGAGTAGGAACTCCTACTTTTTTAAAAAAGGGAGTGAAATTTTATTGCTTTGTTGTTGAATGTGGTAGTTAATTTAATACACGTCATGCAGGGGCACCTGGGTGGGTCAATAGGTTAAGTGTCCAACTTTGGCTCAGGTCATGATCTCATGGCTCATGAGTTGGGGGCCCCATGTCAGGCTCTGTGCTGACAGCTCAGAGCCTGGACCCCACTTAGGATTCTGTGTCCCCCTCTCTTTCCCTGCCCCTCCCCTGCCCATGCTCTGTCTCTCCATCTCTCAAAAATAAACATTAAAAAAAAACTTAAACTAATGCAGATCATGCAAAACTTTATGGGATTCACTAGCAAGAACAAACTCAATTGTTTCTCTTTAGGATTTCTTGAGACAATAATAGCAGAATAATGAAGGAAATAATGAATAGAATGCATGAAATAGGTGTGCTGAAACCAAAGCAAACTAAACAATTATGATATTTAATGTAAATAGAAATTTTCGAGATAGGGATTGTATATTCTAATATTGATATCTTACCTTGAAATCTCCCATATCAACGTGAAACAAAATACAGTGTTTGAAAAGTTTAATGTCCACTGAGATATCATGTAAATGAAAATAGAAAGCAAAGAGTGGCATCATTAAATTTTAATTTGTGAATAGATAATGAATAATGCAATCAAAAGAAGCAAAAAATAAGTAAGGAAGCTAAATTTTCTTGTAAAACAAAACTAGCCATAATTAATATTAAAAATAACCTTAACAGGCTGTGGCTTATAAGAGGGACACACACATCCAATACTAGTAACTTAGAAGATAGGGCATAGACCCTGTCCTACTCCTTCATGAATACAGAGCAGTTTATTACCATTTTATCTGTGTAGGCATTACAATGAAACAGTAATAGACACAAAGGCAACAAAAGACATAGTGAATCTTATTTCAGGTGCCTATCTTGCAAAGATACTGAAACTTAACTGCACAGAGATGGCTACCAAAGTAGGATATGAGGCAGCACTCTCTCATTTGGGAGTACAGTTTCTTGAATGTATTAGTGTCTTATTGCTGCTATAACAAATCACCATAAACCTAAGTCTTAAAAAGACATACATGTATTATCTTGCAGTTCTAGAGGTCAGAAGTCTAAAATGGGTTGGCAGAGATGTGTTCCTTCTAAAGGATCTATGGCAGAATCTATCTCTTTGCTTTCCCCAGTTTCTAGAGTCTGCCTGCATTCCTTGGGCCATGGCTCCATATCATTGACTCTATAATCACATCCCCTTCTATGGCTTTGATCCTCCTGTTTCCCTCTTATAAGGACCCTCATGATTACACTGTGCCTACGAGGATAATTCAGGATAATTTCCTCATTTGAAAACTTAATCACATCTGCAAAGTCCTTTTTGCCATGTAATAAAATAGATACACAGTTTTTAGGGATTAGGACACACACTGAGTCCCCAAAGTCCTTCTGTTCCACTCAAGGTGAGAGATACTAGAGTATGTTAATGAGAATAATCTAGTAAAAAAGAAAAAATGATGATGCCAGAGAAAGAAGACAAGACAGTAAAATCCTTAAGAAATTAAAGGAAAGGGGCACCTGGATAGTTCAGTTGGTTGAGCATCTGACTCTTGATTTTGGCTCAGGTCATGATCCCAGGGTCGGGGGGTTGAGCCCTGTGTCAAGCTCCATGCTGAGCATGGAGCCTGCTTAAGATTCTCTCTCTCTCTCTCTCTCTCTCTCTCTCTCTCTCTCTCTGTCTCTGTCTGCCCCTCTCCCCTGCTTGTGCTCCCTCTCTCTCTCAAATAAAAAATTTTTTTAAAAGAAAGAAAGAAAGAAATGAAAGGAAAGGAAGGGAGAGGAGAGGAGAGGAGAGGAGAGGAGAGGAAAGGAAAGGAAAGGGCACACAAGTATGCTTATTCCATTTTAGTAGTACTTAGCACAGTTTAAGGGCTTGGGAAATGTTTGCAAATACATGCTATTTTGAAGACCAACTATTTATTTAGAAAATGCCAAAAGGCAGAGATTTGTGTTACATTTGCACTACTCATAGCAAAATTAAACAAAAGCAAAGTTATCTAGTAATAAGTTAAAAATACTACTTCAGAATCCTACTTAAAAGAGAGATATGAAAATATTTGAACAATAAAAATATAAACAAAACACATCAAAATTTGTAAGATATTACCAAAGAAATATAAAAGAAAATATACTTTTCTGAATATATATAACTGATACCATCCTAAGATGGGAAAGAAACAAATTAAACCAAATAAAGTTGGAAACAGAAATGATACAACTAAGAGTGGAAACAAGCATGCTTGGGGGAGAGGAGACAAAAATCAGTAAAAAATGAGCACCAGAAACAATAATTAGCTGGGAATAAGGTGTTAAAGCAACTGGCCTTCAATCATTTATTTCCTTCAAGAGGTGGAAAGACCCCCAGAGAAAAAGGCCAATGATCACCTTGTCACCCAGACCTCCAGGTAAAGAGACTAGAAATATTTGTTAGGAAGAACAGTACTTATTTCTGGAATGCCTTTATCAGGAAGTCTCAAGCTAAAGATTATTTAAAGCAAATAGAATCCAAGATGTAAGGGGTGTGATTCCTCAGAGAATGCCACTTGAGCTCTTCACCCAGGATATAAAATACAGGTGTTTCATAACTAAAACACTTTCACTGTGGCATTGCTCCAGTCAACCTCACATAGAGACCTCTCTATTCCAGATCAGAGGAGCATATTTGAAACAGGAAGGACCTCTCTCTGTTGCATCTGAACCTTTTGACTGCCTGTATCCTTGATCTTATTTGGTGAAATTTGTTACTAGGTAAGATTTCTGATTCATGTGAGTCTGATTTTTCAAGCCAATCTTGGACACTGGTAACTCATTAGTCAACTGAAAAGCTTAACATCAATGATCAACTATTGGCTCAATTCAAAAAAATATTTAATAAATTTTATTTTAAAAAATCTTTTAAATTGTGACAAATAATCTCAACTATAACATTCATCCTGCTAGAAACCAAAGTAGCATAGATAACTTTTTATAAAAAAGAATATAGTTATCAAATGGCCATTCCTTAAAGATCCACATTAATAAAATCAATGAGAAAAAATATAAAAAGTCATTATATAATGTGTATTTCATTGTCACAGATTCATTGTAAAACTTTGTAAAAATATCAAAGAATATTATATAGATAACAAAAACTGTCCAAAATATTTAAAATTAAAACATAGTGCAAACAAGTCTATGAAGCAAAAACTGTTTGGATTCCAAAACCTAAAAAAGAAATACCACAGAAGGCCTATTAGACTAATTTCAATTACAGAATGATATACAAGCATCCAAATATTATAAAAACTGCCAGTGATTTATCCCAATATTTTAAACTGATGCAGCATGAAGGAAATAATTAACGTGACTCATCACATTAATAAGGGAGAAAAAACTTAAATCTTCTAAGCTTCTCAGTAAACGCCAAGAATGTATTTGACAAAATCCAATATTTGTTCTGAATTTTAAGTCTAAGACTAATGTCATTGGGAATTTCTTAACAGACCATCAAATATGTCTATTTCAAGTCATGTGTTTATATATTTAATACAAATTCATTGGAGTCATTCTTTTTTAAAAAAAATAACAATGAATACCCCCCTTTTTAGCACTTCTGCTTAATATATGAATAATACTTGCAACTCACATATTAATATTATTGGAAATTACTATTCAAGCAGAAAAAGAAATAGGGATACAAACATAAGAATGAAGATATGATTGAACTGTATTTGCAGATGGCATGAATACGTATCTGGAAAGAAAAAAAGAATAAAATTATTACTAGAGACAATAATCCAGCAAGACTCCAGACTGTACGATAAACCAACTAAACTTAATTGCCTCTCTTTATAAAAATGATACCTGATTAGAATAATTTAGAAACAGAATTAATTTTACTGATAATAGAGGTCAAGATATTTAAGTGCCAGAATATTCATTTAATTTAGGTCATAAGGGTTTGGGGGTTCTTAATAGCATAATAGAATAAGCAATATATTAGAATTCTAGGTGGGGGAAGTTAAATATAGGAAAGATATCAGTATGTCTGGAGTTGTCATAGATAATAAATTAATGGTAATAATAAATAGCATTTATTGCTTACTATGTGGCAGTTATTATGGAAAGGACTTTAGTTGCATTTTCTGCTTAATCACTAATCCTATGAGCTAAATTCTATTCCAACCTCTTTACAGTCAAGGAAATGGAAGGTAAGAGAAGTCAAGTATTTGTCTATGTAGTAAGTGACAAAGGCTGGACTCAAATGACTATGCAGGATACTTCGGACAAATTGAAAAATTGTTAATGAAGTTAATTGAGAAGAATAGGCAAAAAGTAGCAGTGCATTTTTTCTCTTAAAGACATTAAAAACACTGAACTCCTGGGTGGCGCAGTCGGTTAAGCGTCCAACTTCAGCCAGGTCATGATCTCGCGGTCCGTGAGTTCGAGCCCCGCGTCAGGCTCTGGGCTGATGGCTCAGAGCCTGGAGCCTGTTTCCGATTCTGTGTCTCCCTCTCTCTCTGCCCCTCCCCCATTCATGCTCTGTCTCTCTCTGTCCCCAAAAAAATAAAAAAATAAACGTTGAAAAACACTGAACTCCTTGTATCAGATTTTTTAAAACTTCCCAGTGATAATTACATATTTGTATTTTTTGAGGCTAGCTACAAGTGGTGTGTTTGATTAAAAATTAAAATAAAGAAGTAATTTGTTAACATATAATTAGAATATGAGTTTCTGCCAAGTATCTAAATTGCTCTGGGCACTGAGCCCATTTCAGACCCATGTTGTCCACGACCTCTAACTGGCAGGTACTCTGGGCCTCACAGGTGTGCTCACGGTGCAGGGCAAGGCACCGGATGAGGCCACGGCCATGCCCAGCTCAGTGCTGCTCTCTGCCAGGCTCTAGAGCTCACCACATCCTGGGGGTGGCCAGGGGAGGAAGCCTCGAGAACACATTTCCAACTTGGAGTTCTCTGCCAAAACTTCACACTTGCCTGAATCAATGTGTCTCAAAATGATTAGTAATTCCTAGGGCACCCTGGTGGCTCAGTCAGTTAAGCGTCTGACTTCAGCTCAGGTCATGATCTCAAGGTTCATAAGTTTGAGCCCCGCATCAGGCTCCCTGCTGTCATCATGGAGCCCGCTTTGGATCCTTTGCTCCCCTCTCTCTGACCCTCCCCCGGCTCATATGCTTGGCGCTCTCTCTCTTTCTCTCTCTTCCAAATAATATTTTTTTTAAAAGAAGTCTTTAATTTTTTTTAATGTTTATTTATTTTTGACAAAGAGAAAGCGAGAGAGCGAGAGAGAGCATGAGTGGGGGAGGGTCAGAGAGAGAGGGAGACACAGAATCTTAAACAGGCTCCAGGCTCTGAGCTGTCAGCACAGAGCCCGACGTGGCGCTGGAACTCACAGACTGTGAGCTCATGACCTAAGCTGAAGTCAGACACTCAACCGACTGAGCCACCCAGGCGCCCCATAAATAAACATTTTTTAAAATGATTAATATTTCCTGTGCTTTTTCTTTCAATTCTTTGGGCTGTATTTCATTTTATGAGTCTACAAAGCAGAATTATTCCCATATATCCTGGTTTATGCTGATTTGACCCTGTTTTATGATCTAATTTCTTATGCTTAAGGTACTCATTTCTACTTCCTCTAAACCTCTTGATTTTTTCAAAATTTTATTTGTTCAATCATTTTTTAATAAATACTTTTATATGTTGATTTTGCCTTTCTTTAACCTAATCTGTGTTTGCGAACAAACAAAGATTTGTTTATCCCATTTTTTTAATGTTCTTAACATTCTCACTCTCCAGTATTAGCCTGCTCCTTACTTCTAACTTTGTGAAATCTCAAATTATTCATAATTCATCTATTCCATTTTGTAAATGGCTCTTTAACTTTTGGTCATGATATGTATTCATAAATGCTTTTTCAGTATTATGTGTTTCTAACAATTCTTGATTTTTCTTCCTTTTATTATTTTAAGTATAAATACTTTTCCACTTACAAGTGAATTATTTTTCCCTCATGATGTGTCATCATGATGGTTGACAAAAGTCATAGTTGAGAGAGTAGTAAGAGAGAAGATAGTACATCATAACAGGAAAAACCACAGGCTATTTCCTCATTTCCTATGTAGCTTTCTTTAAAAAAAAAAAATGTTTATTTTTGAGAGAGAGAAAGAATGCAAGTGGTGGAAGGCAGAGAGAGGGAGGAGAGAGAATCCCAAGCAGGCTCTGAACTGTCAGCACAGAGCCCAGCGTGGGGCTCTAATCCATGAACTGTGAGATCATGGCTTGTGCTGATATCAAGAGTTTGACGCTTAACCGAATGAGCCACCCAGGAGCCCCTCCTGTGTAGCTTTCTGTGGCCATCCCCACACTCACCCCAAGCCTTAACCTTGGGCAGGTTAATAATCCTAGCCAGGTGATAAAAATCCTCCCCATCTATACATCACACTCTCCTGTGATCAGTGTGATTTTCTTAAATATATTTATCATCCATTATTTTCATGAGAAACTATGTATTCTTTTTTTTTTTTTAATTTTTTTTCAACGTTTATTTATTTTTGGGACAGAGAGAGACAGAGCATGAACGGGGGAGGGGCAGAGAGAGAGGGAGACACAGAATTGGAAACAGGCTCCAGGCTCTGAGCCATCAGCCCAGAGCCCGACGCGGGGCTCGAACTCACGGACCGCAAGATCGTGACCTGGCTGAAGTTGGACGCTTAACCGACTGCGCCACCCAGGCGCCCCAGAAACTATGTATTCTAAAACCCATGGTTGCTAACATCTATTGATTTAGGACAAGCCACAGCACATTTATAGCGCAGGATAGGCAGGGCATTTGTCAGAGGTTAAATCATTACAGGTGCAATCTGACTTTGGCAGTGGGACTAGCTAATGTTGAACTTCCAGCCAGCATTCACAGATGAATGTTAACATTTCTGAGTCTGAGACCCTGCTTCTAACACTTCTCACCTGTCATTTATTATTATTATTATTATTATTGATATATACTTGACATATAATATTATGTTAGTTTTAGGTGTACAACATAACAATTCTATATTTGTAACTGTATTGCAAGATGATCACCACAATAAATCTAGTTAGCAGCCATTGTCAGTTACAATTTTTTTTTATCCCATGATGAGAACTTTTAAGATTGACCCTCTTACCATATTTCTATCTTTGGTTTCTCTACCTTTTTCTCCCCTGGCTCTAGGATTCTCCCAGTACGTGGGGCCTGCTCACATCCTTCCCTTGTAATGGGGGACAAGTTGATGCTGGCTGGACCTGAGGCTTCCTCTAAATTGAGATACAGTTAGTCTCTGCTAGTCCCTCCTATTATCACTAAAACCTCTGCCCCAACTTCTAACTTACCGGAATCCTAAGAGAAAGGGAAGTCTACTTAAACTCTGTGATATGGATCCTGTAAACAGCATCATGACTTCTCCGATTCTTTGTTTTCTCAAGTTGAAGAGGATGATATTCTGGATTGATTAGAATTCCAAAGGGTAACAAAATCAATCTTTGGCACTCAGGTCTCAGAGTTGATTCTCCCAATGTCATGCTGTTTTACCTTTCTGTTTGTTCCTTTAGGAGGGCCTAATCAAATGGAAACTTTCACCTTTGATGGAATTATCCTATGTAAGAGACTTAATGTTCTGGTTATTTATTGCTCTGTAACAAATTACCCCCAAAACTTAGCAGCTTAAAGCAATAACCAATTTATTATGTTTTATAATACTGTGAGTCAGTGCTTTGGGCAGGATTCCACTGGTGATTCTCCTGCTCCATATGGCACTACTGAGGTCATCTGTTAGTATTCAGCTGTGCCAAAGAGTCCAAAACAGCTTCTCTTACACTTCAAGAATGTCAGCAGACATGGCTGGAAAGCTGAACTCAGTGAGGACTGTCAACCAGGTCACCTACATGTAGCCTTTCCATATGTGGGGTAGTCCTAAGTTTTCCATGGTGGCTGAGAGCTCTTAAAGAGAGTGTTCTCAAAGAAAGGAAGTGAAAGCTGGCATTTTTTTGGCCTTGGGTAGACACTGGTGAGGGTCACTTCTGCCATATTCTATTGCTCAAAGCAGCCAAAGATCCACTCAGATTCAAGTGGAGGGGAAGTAGGCTTGTGGTCCTCCTACTATAGGCAGTATAATTGACCAAGGGGCCCAAGTACTGCACTTTGGAGTCCACATAATGATTGAGTATGGTGGACATAAGGCAGACCCGTTCCTGAAAGACGTAAGACTCCTTTGTCAGTAAACTATGGACCAAGGACTCCCCAACAACTCTGCCAAAAGTTCCTTGGATACACAACAATCTGGAATGCATTCACCTTTCTCTCCCTCCCTTCTTCACTCAGAGACAGACTTGCACTGGTGTCTGTATGTCTCTCCCAGCCTCTCCTGTCTCTGTCCCTGTTTCCTTTCACAAAGCCATTGTCTCTGATAACATTCTTGCACATTTAATGTTACCTTGGTTGTTAGTTCTCAAGGACTCATGCTAACATAAAATTTTACCTCTCAGTAGGAGGAGGGTTAAGGAATTTGTGGCTATCTTCAATCACATCATTTCTTATTCCATGCTCTATCCCTGGAACCTTCTCAAAGTACCAAATTTCACCTACAGCTCATAGATACTGGCCTATAGATCAGAACTTGCCCCACTCCCACCCCCAGCCACAGCTGCTTGAACCCCAGATAAACTCCCATTTCAGGCAACCCAATGCTGAGCTGAAGCAATCAGAGTGTCTTTCTTAAGAATTAACATTCAGTCAGTTAGCGATAGGCAGCTGCCGGAACCACAGCCCCAGAAGCCAGAGTCAGCACCATAACAAACCAAAACTACAGAGGAGCCCAAACCAAAAGCCTTGTAGAAGAAGCAAGTTTAGAGAGAAGAAAATAAGACACACATGCAGAAAGAAGAGGCAAACTGATAGACATTCCAGAAATGCCGGATGTACTTCCAATTTCCGTGAGGCACTGGTATACATTGTACAAAGGAGTTCTGTGAAAACCCATTGAATTGTTTCCCCCCAAAATCCATATGTTGAAATCCGAAGCCGCAATACCTCAGAATGTGACCTTATTTGGAAGTAGGATTATTGAAGATGTAATTGGGTAAGACGAGACAATACTGAAGTAGGGTAGGCCCTTATTCCAATATGATTGTGTCCTTATAAAAAGGGGGAGTTTGGACCCAGACACAACCACACAGGGACAACACCATGCAAAGGTAAAGGGAGAGATGATGCTTCTACAGGCCAAGGAATACCAAAGATTTTCAGCCAACCACCAGAAGCTAGGGGAGATTCTGGAAGAGATTCTCCCTCAGAGCCTTTAGAATATACCAACTGTACCAACAACTTGATCTCAGACTTCTGGCCTCCAGACTGTGTAACCATAAATTCCTATTGTTTAGACCATTTGGTTCATGACAGTCTGGAAAACTAATATAACCCCTATTATAATAAAACCCGTTTCCATTTGAGCTAATTTGACTGGTTTTCTGTTCCTTGCAAAGAAAAAAAAAAGATATGAATCAAAAGACTTGACTTCTATCACCTGTGCTCTGAACACAGAGAACACCCTCTGGCAGAGCCAGGATTCTTCTCAGAAAATTATTCTGAATCTCCTCCAGGACAAAGACAAATGAATGAGCAGAGTTTAAAAGTTCTCTTCTAAAGAGTATGTCAAAATAGTTTTAGCCTGAAAAACTTTAAAGGCAGATAAAACCAGAATTTTGCCTTGACAAAACAAACTCTCAATTAGGCAACCTGGGTATAGGTAGCTTTGGGTGACGCTATTCCCTCGTATACCTTCCAGGATAAACTATTAGCCAAAAATAGGGTAAGCACTCATTTTTATATGGGATCGCTATTCATAGCACAGTTAAGAAGCAGAGAATAGATATGAAAAATTTTTTGTTTTAGAAGAGAGGATTAGGAGTCCTCTCACAGCAATAATTAACTAGCAAGATCATGCTGTCAGCACGTTAAACAAAAATTATCTTTCTATCTCCCACAGCAAGCATGTGCATCCAGCTCACTCCAAAGTGGCTCTGAAAGATGAAAATATGAATTTAAAACAGGGAGGGGGCAGAGAAGGAATGAGAAGCAGGTACAACTTAACCACACATTAGCACTTCTAACTCCTCTGTCTGGGAGTAGTCATTAACCACCCTAAATTCCACGAGTCTAATGACTCCGAATGAGTGTCTATAAAAGCCACAAATTATCTAATATTGCCCCTGAGTTACTAGGTGTGGAGTAGCCATATGTAAAACCTGACTCTTACATATAAAATATTGGCCTGAAAATCCCAGGCTTCCAAGGAAGTGGCAGACTAGGGAGGAATATACTACAAATTAATAAAATTATTATTTGGAGACACTAGCAAATGGCCTTTTTAAATATGGAGTACTCCAAAGTGCAGCTTCCATAGGAGAAAAAAAATTTTTTAAGTTTATTTATTTTGAGAAAGAGGGAGGGAGAGTGGGTGGGGGAGGGACAGAGAGAGAGAGAGAGAGAGAGAGAGAATCTCAAGCAGAGACTCCCTACTGTCAGCACAGAGCCTGATGTGGGGCTTTAAACTCACAAACCATGAGATCACGACCTGAGCTGAAATCAAGAGTCTGTCACTTAACTGACACCCAGACACCTCCAGAGGAGAAGATTTTTGTTTTGACTTCAAACATGCTGATTGGGTTTCAAAAGATAAGCCTTCCTAAGCACTGACCTTTATGGTACAATTTTAATATTGTGTTTGTTAAAGACCAGGGCTTTCACTTAGCATCACACTCTCCAGTTCCATCCACGTTGCTACAAAAGGCCATATTTCATTCTTTCTCATTGCCATGTAGTACTCCATTGTGTATATAAACCACAATTTCTTTATCCATTCATCAGTTGATGGACATTTAGGCTCTTTCCACAATTTGGCTATTGTTGAGAGTGCAGCTATAAACATTGGGGTTCAAGTGCCCCTATGCATCAGTACTCCTGTATCCGTTGGGTAAATTCCTAGCAGTGCTAAGTGAAATAAGCCATACAGAGAAAAACAGATACCATATGTTTTCACTCTTATGTGGATCCTGAGAAACTTAACAGAAACCCATGGGGGATGGGAAGAAAAAAAAAAAAAAGAGGTTAGAGTGGGAGAGAGCCAAAGCATAAGAGACTCTTAAAAACTGAGAACAAACTGAGGGTTGATGGGGGGTGGGAAGGAGGGGAGGGTAGGTGATGGGTATTGAAGAGGGCATCTTTTGGGATGAGCACTGGGTGTTGTATGGAAACCAATTTGACAATAAGTTTCATATATTAAAAAAAAAACAATTAACACGAGAAAAAAAATAAATTTAAATATTTAAATAAATAAATAAATGAATAAATAAATAAATAAATAAAGACCAGGCTTTGTTGTTTGTTTACAATAAACAATTGTAAGCCTTTTTTTTTTTTTCTTTCCAGAAAGAAAAAAAAATTTGACTGATGATAGTCAGGCAGGTATCTGTAAATCTCAGGGAAATTTCCCAAGTGCCATGGCTTTCCAAGTAGAGATTTGTTTCTCCAAGTCTGAATCTTCTACTTCACCAAGATGACTGTTATTTCATGGAGACTCGCCATCTTAATATTGTGTCTTCTCATCCATGAACATGATATATGTCTCCACTTTAGTTAAGTTTCTTTAATGTCACTCAAACATTTCATAGTTTCTGTGCATGGGCTGGCAACTCTCTTGTCACATTTATCCCTAAGTATTTTACTGCTTTAATATGTTATTATGAATTCTATTTTTAATTTCATTTTTCAATTGTCTGTTGATAGCACATAGAAATATTATGTACTTACATATATTGACCTATTAGACTACAGCTGTGCCAAATTCACTTATGCATTCTAGCAGTTCTTTGTTAGATTCCCTACGATTTTCTCCATTAAAAAAAAATGTTATTTGAGAATAAGTAATTTTGATTCTTTGTTTCCAGACTTGAACCTTTTATTTCCTTTTCTTGCCTTATTGTCCTAGTTAGCCTTCCAGTACAATGTTGAATAGAACTAATTACAGCAGTAATCTTTATCCCATTCCTGATCTTAAGGGGACAGCATTCAGTCTTTCGCAATTAAATATCATGTTAGCTGTTGGCTTTTCATATATATCCAACAGATCTTTTTAAAAAAAAATTAGATCAAGTTATTCATTTGACCAATATCCTCCAGTGGTTTCCCAAATCATTTAAAATAACTTCCTAAATCCTTAAAATGGCCTGCATCAAGTGGCTTTCTGTTATCTCTCTTGAACTCATCCCCTACCATTCTTTCCTACTAGCAGTCAGCCACACTGGCTTGTTGCTTCACAAGCTGCCCCCACCCCGTATTTGTGTACTTGTTCTGCTGCCTGATTGCTCTTGCCCAGATAGCCATTCTGTTCTCTGCTCAAATTTCTCCACATTAGTGAGACCTTTCTTGACAACTTTATATCAAATAGACACCCCACTCCACCTTGCCTAAGTATTCCCTGCCCCCATCCTGCTATATTTACCTCCACAGAACTTACCACCAACCAACATATTATATACTTCTTTATTTATTTATATGTCCTTCCCTTCCATCATGTCAGAGCCTTGAGGGCGGAAACTTTTTCTGTGACATACCTGAGCAAATGATTTGTGTTCAGAAAGTATGTATTGAATGAAAAATAAATAAATACCTACTCTATGTTCAAGAGTAAACCTGTTAGTTATCACTTGATAGAGATGATGGGAAACAAAATCATCATCATCAAAGAATTCAGAAAGTACCTAAAATCTTATGTAATTTAAATCATATCACAATCTGCTTAGTATTTTAATATAAAGATCTGGGTTTGGCAATCAAAATAGGGAATGAGACTAGATTCCGGGTTATAGTTATCCATGGCATGATTGTCATAACTGAACTCATAGAGAAATCCCCAGTTGGAAACTTGGAGACCCATTTTTCTCAACTTAATAATCCAAGGAATACTGCCCTCAACTTTGTCGACCTCAGATCTCTTTCTAGTTGACTATAGACAGTGCTTTTATTTAAGCATATTTGATTTAAAAGCTTATATTAGGGGCACTTGGGTGGCTCAGTAGGTTAAGCGTCCAACTCTTGATTTCTACTCAGGCTGCTATCTCATGGTTCATGAGTTCAAGCTCCAATTCCGGCTCTGCCCTGACAGCACAGAGCCTGCTTGGGAGTTTTCTCTCTCTCCCTCTCTCTCTGCCCCTTCTCTCTCTCTCTCTCTCTCTCCATCTCAAAATAAATAAATAAACATTTTTAAAAGTTTCATTTATTTTTTAATGTTTATTTCTGAGAGAGAGAGAGAGAGACAGAGTACGAGCAGGGGAGGGGCAGAGAGAGAGGCAGACACAGAATCCAAAGCAGGCTCCAGGCTCTGACCTGTCAGCACAGAGCCTGATGCAGGGCTCAAACCCACAAACCATGAGATCATGACCTGAGCTGAAGTCGGACGCTTAACTGACTGAGGCACTCAGGCACCCCAACATTTTTAAAAGTTTTAAAGAAAAGAAAAGCTTACATTAAGTAAAGATATTTTGATTCTTTGATTCTTCCTGCAGAACGATGTATGGCCCATGCAGGTAAATACTTGCCAATTTGCTCGGTCTCATAAATCTAGTACTCCCATCACATCTGGATGAATCTCGAGTGTACTTTATCTTATTTTTTTAAAGGTGATTTATTTTCCAAAGTTACAATACTACTATTTTGTAAGCTCTTTGGTGGTGACTTCTAAACTCCATTATTGATTTGTAGGGGACATTATGAAAAGTCAAAATCTTAGAAATAGAAAAAAGTATTACTCCTGAAGGAACATGTGCAGATAAAGGGGAGATCTGTCAACTATGAAGCAAAGAAAAAGGAAGGTTACAATGGTTAACATTACACCCTCCACAAAAGAAACCCCCAGCTCAGTGACTGAATCATTCTTTTCTAGAGACAAGTACAATTCATTCTTTGTGGAAATGAATGCATAGAGCAATCTTAGACTGATGTCATTAAATATTGAGCATATGGTACTAAAACTTTCTAATTACAATGGTGTACAAGAGAGAATACACTAGCTAGAAAATGAAAGTGGTCTTGTCACTTGATAAAATTTCCCTGTTTCTTTCCTTCTTTCTTCCCCCCCTCCCCCACATAAACTTACAGGATTTTGCTGTCATGGTCATATCATGAGAGTCAAGGTCTAGACAAGTATCACCTACATACCCATATGGACATTCTGAACAAGGCTTAGAAAATCTCTTATTACATTGCAATGTGCCAGCTTTATATTAGATTTCAGGGACTCATAAAAATGTGATAGTGTTATGTATAGTGTCATTTAAATAATTTATAAGGTCATTTCCCTGGAAAATAGTGATCTCCTCATGAATCCATGCTCACAATACTGGTACTGATTACTGAGTGGCTGAAGTTCCAGAGAAAAAAGCCCTTCTTCAAGAGAGACTTCACAATCAATGCATATGTTGAAAGTATTTAATTTGACATAGTCTCTACTTAAAACCTTTACTTAACCTTTTTTTAAATTTTTTTAAATTTTTTTAATTTATTTTTGAGACAGAGAGAGACAGAACATGAATGGGGGGAGGGGCAGAGAGAGAGGGAGACACAGAATCGGAAGCAGGCTCCAGGCTCTGAGCCATCAGCCCAGAGCCCAACGCGGGGCTCGAACTCACGGACCGCGAGATCGTAACCTGAGCTGAAGTTCGACACTTAACCGACTGAGCCACCCAGGCGCCCCAAAATAACCATTTATTAATTGCTCTTGATTGCCAGACTCTGTGACTAGATTAATTTTCCCATTCTGCATGGTATATCATCTCACAGAAAGGATTATAATTGTGTTTTATCTGCTGATGATATCAATAAGCTACATGGTAAATTACCACAACTACTCCCTTCCAGGATAATACAGTGTTCACCAGAAGCCATAGCATGGACTATACTCTTTATTATTTTTTTAATAATTGCATTAGGAAATATCAATATTTAATTGACTGTGTTGTATTACTATAATAATCATGAGTGTGTAGCCCCAAACTGAAAACAACACTGAGGCACATGCTACCCTCATTTCACAATGATTAAAGTATATATATATATATATATATATATATATATATATATTTTTTTTTTTTTTTTTCTGTTTAGACATATATGAACAGCAACTACCAGCATGACACTAAACCATCCTAAAGGAATATTCTCCCACATTCCTTCAGGAGAATATGTATCTGAGAAAACTGAAACATCACCTAATTATAAAACAATTCTTAGCTAGCTCTAGGCTCTAATTTTAATGCAAAATACAAACTTGAGTCACTTATGTATGATTGAAGATTTATTTCATGCTGATTTTATTTTAATGGAAATAATCCCCATAAAGAATGGAGATGCAGCCAAAAGAGCCTTTAAGGATAATTTGAAAATAGATAGCTTGGTAGCAGGAAGGAAAATATAATTTATGTGTAAACATCCTTTGAACATTTCTGCATAATCAAACTTTTCTTTAATAGGAAAAGCAATATCCTAATAATAACTGAACTGGCTGTTGAACATTATTTCTCTAAATGCAAAAGATACGGATGTATTATATCTTAATCATAGACACTGACATAGTTCTTATATTTTCATTTACTTATTGATTTATCCCTCCTTACTCATTCTACAATGTTGAGGTAGATGGTAAATTATTGTAAATGATGTAATTATGGAATATTAAGATATTTTAGGTTCTGTATTTGAGAATGTTTATGTTTATTAAACAA
The DNA here is from genome assembly GCF_018350155.1 of Leopardus geoffroyi. NCBI lineage: Eukaryota > Metazoa > Chordata > Mammalia > Carnivora > Felidae > Leopardus > Leopardus geoffroyi. The sequence goes on from NC_059341.1 coordinate 51,915,562, forward strand.
AACTACTCTGGGGGAACCTGAGTGGTTCAGTCGGTTAAGCGTCCAACTTCAGCTCAGGTCATGATTTCACGGTTTGTGGGTTCAAGCCCCACGTCGGGCTCTGTGCTGACAGCTCAGAGCCTGGAGCTTGCTTTGGATTCTGTGTCTCCCTCTCTTTCTGTTTCTCTCCCATCTGTGCTCTGTCTCTCAAAAATAAATAAACATTTTTTAAAACATTTTTTTAATTACCCTGGTCATCTTGAGTGCATCAAAGTAAATTAAGTTCATATTATGTCCTAAGTCTTAGAACATAGAACATAGTGGGTAAAGACCAGTGTCTTAAGTTTCCAGTTCTAAGGTTAGAGACCTTTATCCAGCCTGAGGGTAGTACTAACTCTTAGTGTATATATTTTTCAGTCAATTTATGGGAAAAAAACTTAATTTGATTTTTTTTAAATTTTTTTTTCAACGTTTATTTATTTTTGGGGGGACAGAGAGAGACAGAGCATGAACGGGGGAGGGGCAGAGAGAGAGGGAGACACAGAATCAGAAACAGGCTCCAGGCTCTGAGCCAACAGGCTCCAGGCTCTGAGCCATCAGCCCAGAGCCTGACGCGGGGCTCAAACTCACGGACCGCGAGATCGTGACCTGGCTGAAGTCGGACGCTTAACCGACTGCGCCACCCAGGCGCCCCCTTAATTTGATTTTTAAACTTTGTAATCAGATTAGCACCATCATCAGATAGGTCTTTGATGATTCTTATTTACATAAATTCACTGCCTCCTACCATTGTATATATGTACTGCTTTATCCTTGGTGGTTTGTTGGAATCTAGCATCCTGAGTTTCTATCTTCGTCTGAACAAGATGAATCTGATTACAGAGATAAGGGGAAAACCATACATCTATAGGACACTTTCCATCCTTATTGTAGCAGTTATTTAGTTAATGCTCGTTAATCCTAACCTCTCAGCCTAGTGAATTAAAGATATCTGGCAACTGGAACACTAGAAAGAGAACCGGAATCCTAATTTAACTTCACTTTGTGTTAATACAAAGGCTAAAATGCTAAAAATTAATTTAAAATTTTTCATCCATTATTCATATCCAGTTAGGCTTATGCTATTGTGCCCAGAAGAAAGTGATTAATGCGTGTGAAGCACCAAGGTCAAATTTATTTTGGGTACAACATAATGTACCCATGTATTTCAGACTACTGCCATGGCATGAATTCTTAATGACCTCATAACATTAACTTTATATTCAATCAAAATTTAGAAATTATTAATGCTTATACCATGTTAATATGTGGCACCAATAGGGGCTATGGAACAATAACAGCAACAAAGGCCATCAACTAGTAATACTTCAAATACTATGTTGGAAATAATGATTATATAGTAGTTTTTAAAATATTTCAGGTACATAGTAGCTTTTCCCAGTCTTAGTAGCCTGGCCCAAGGGGGAAAACTCACTATCACTTTCACTTCTAATCCCCCTCTATTTTCAAATAACCTTACCATAAGACAGCTTTGGTACATTAATGGTAGATATCCATCACTTTCAAATTAGATATGCTTCATTGAATTTGGCTACAATGTGAATCTATACAGAATAAGTCCTATATTTTTCAATGACCTCTCAAATAGAATAGAATATGTGATATCATTGAAAAGATTCACTCTATAAACTTTCAGCATGGAGATTCAAAGGGCAAGAAACCCATGGCCACCAGAGGCTGCCCTTGGCATGGAGTAATGCATGGCACTGACCCTGGGCTTTGGCTACTCAGGCGTTAGTCCCTGCACCCTGCATCCCCCACAGAGAGACTCACAGCCTCTGTAACTCTGCAACAGTTCTGACAGGACTACCCCATGGCCTGGGATAGAGACACACTTTCCTCAGTTGGAAAACCCAGGACTCATGTCAAACTCCCTCAGTAGACTCAGGCAGGCTGGTAATCAAGCACACAATCCTTAAATCCAAAATCCTAAAATTCAGACAGTTCTAAAGCCCAATAGTTTTTTGGTATCAAAACTGAACTGAATATTCATGTTTAGGTGAATATTCATGTTTCTTTGCCAAAATATGAATGTTTGATTACGGGGAGCTCCAGACCCTTGCTGGGACTGTTCATATAATACCTATTTGTATGATAGGGAAAGAGGATTCAGTAGGCAGAGGGAGAAAAATTAGGACCTGAGGTCCCTGGGTGGGGAAAAACACATATTTTGGAAGAATGTGGGGAGTGTTTGACCACAGCAACCCCCCTCAGGTGTAAGGGTTCCTCCTAAGAAGGTAACAAACACCACCTACTCCCCCTCAAATCCCCCCAGGAATTTGACAAAAGACCTAACTAAAAATAAGTAGTAGACTATAAAACGTATGACCCACAAGCAATGAGATAACCATAGCCCACCCCTCATACAATGGAATCAAGCCAATCAGGAATGGACAACCCAGCACCTAGAGTTATCAAGCCAATAAGGGTAGGACCTGAGAAAGAACAAGGTGGAAGTGAAGAGGGAGAGCTGACCAGAACCTTAGAAAACAAGGACACCTGCCTATGGTTGTGGGCATTCACTTTTGAATGTCCCCTCTCTGTAGAGAGCCTTCCTACTCTTCTTCCTTTCTAATCTTATACTCTAATAAACTTTTGCCTGCTGCTCATTTTATTTTGTGTCCACCTGTTCATTCTTCAAAGCAGTGAGACAATGAACCCCGGGTACTGAGGTAAAAATTTCTGCAACATTTGTACTGTATTGCCTTCTAAATTCTGATATTTAAAATATATCTGGCACCTAAGGATTTGGAGAAAGGGATAGGAAAATCACGTTTTGTAAAATTACATGGACGTGAATTTAAAACCTAATCTGCTGCTAAGTACTAATTATGTGACCTTGGATAAATTATTTAACTTCCCTGAACCTGATTCTTCAAGTATAAAAATGGGGACCTCAGGGATGCCTGGCTGTCTCAGTCAGAAGAACATGTAACTCTTGGTGTTGGGGTCATGATTTCCAGCCCCACGTTGGGTGTAAAGATGATTTAAATAAACAAAACTTAAATAAATAGGAATGGGGATGTCAACTGGCGCTACAAATGCTTTGATGGTACTTACCTGATTCGAGAATCACTTTTTATCATTATCTTTCACTAAAATTTCACTCCCCTCTGTCTGCCCCTGCCCTCACCGAATATCAGAACTTGATGACTTACTCGAAGACCCCTTCCTTTACACCATCCAAAATGTTGCTCATGCCTTCTCCTTTTGTCTAATTATTTACAGCGTCAGATAGAGCTAAAGTGCAACATTGCTCTCAACATTGCAGAAAGTGTCTGCACGTGTTGGGGGTGGGGGAGACCACAGAATATGAACTTCAAATAAGATTCTAGCACAGATAAAAATAGATGTCAGACAATGAGATGGAAAATGTGTACACGCTAGAGGCTGGAGACCACCTCGACCCAATTCCTTAATGCATTGGGATTACAAGACTTGCCCCCTGCCATTATCTTAATGTCACAAGGGTAAGAAGGGCTTTGTGACACTCAGGTAAGGGGAGGAATCCTAATGGCACTGGACGGGAGAGAAAAGACCAGTCACAAGTTAGCAAATGTCAAGAATATGTTTCCATAGTTGTTCACAAAAATATTGAAAATCTATATAAATCTAGAGTTTTTGTCCAAGGGGAATCACACATTATAAATCTTTTTGGTATTTGAGATTTTAACCAGCTTTGTGAGCTATGCAGACTGATCTCTTCATCACAAACTGATAGGAAGACGTCTGATAAATTCTTCTCAGATGTTACATGTAGTGAAAAGCATAGCGTAAAATCAAAATCTAGGTGTTTGAAGAGACCTTAAAGATTAATCTAATTTCCTGATCATCTGACAGATGAAAAAGTGAAGCCCAGAGAAGCTTTGTAACTTGATTAAATTTCACAGCTGGTAAAAGGCAGAGCCAGAAGGACTCAAATCCTTGCATCCATTAAGAAAATAACAAATAAATGACAGCCTAGTGTCTCCATTGGAGGATATCTGTATCAAAATTAAGTATTCTGAAACACGGAGCCGTGCTACTGTAGAAAGATCATAGTGGGTGGGAGGCAGGAGGTTCTGGCGGCAGTACTGCTACTAACTTAGGCAACGCAAAGTGGGATCTAAGGCTCTCCCAGTCATGAGATGTTATGATGCCCTGGTTCTTCCCAAGTTACATTAAAAAATGGAATCTCCAAAGATGAGAACAGGAAAGGACATTAGATCCTGTAAGAATCTGATCCAGTGGCTTTACATATGAAGTTTAATATTTAAATTCTTTTAATGTTTTATTTTATTTTTGAGAGGAAGAAAGAGAGGCAGACAGGGTATGAGTTGGGGGGCGGTGCAGAGAGAGAGGGAGACACGGAATCTGAAGCAGGCTCCAGGCTCCCAACTGTCAGCACAGAGCCCAACAAGACGCAGGGCTTGAACCCACCCACCGTGAGGTCATGACCTGAGCCTAAGTCCACGTTTAACCGACTGAGCCACCCAGGTGCCCCTGATGTTTAATATTAATTAAAGGATACTGGTCTGATCGCTCAGGATCAAAATATATGTTGTATTTGAGCACATGACCAAACATATTTCTAAATTATAGAAGATAATATCTCCTCTGTTGGAAACTTTTAGGGATTGTAATTTGATGCATACAACTTGTCTTCAACTGCTTATGCCTGTTCAGAAGAAACCATGCTGAGCTTCTCCGTCAATGATTTCCAATCAGGGAAGCCTTCTCTATGTTCAGCATAAATAGGTGTTGAGAGCAAGGAAAGGGCATCACTGTGTGTTGCAACACTTGACATTTAATATGACCGTGTAAGATGCAGACCCCTTGGGAGAGGAGAGGCAGAGCTTTTAAAACGAGATACTCAAGAATACTCTATCAAATCCTACCTTCTTGCTTTTATTTTTAAAAATATTCAACTCACTCTTGCTCTTTTTTCTTGTTACGTCGGTTTGATTCTTCCCCCTCCCCCTGATAGACTTGTTCTTCTTCTTGTTACATTGACATGCTATGTGCCCTTTAGATATTAATTCTCACTAGAAATTGTTCAATATTATTGAAGTCCCTGTATTTATGTCTTTGGACTTAATATTTTTCCTCTACATACTTATTACTTCAAACCATGTAATATACTTTAAAACATGTGTTCATATTATCTTTTTGAAAAGTACTCTTTTTTTTTTTTTATTTGAGAGAGAGAGAATAAGTGAAGGAGGGGCAGAGAGAGAGGGAGACACAGAATCTGAAGCAGGCTCCAGGCTCTGAGCTGTCAGCACAAAGCCCGACGTCGAACTCACAAACCATGAGATCATGACCTAAGCCAAAGTCAGAAGCCCAAGGGACTGAGCCACCCAGGAGCCCCTGGACAAAGTACTCTAACCCATGGGACACTGTACAGTGCAACAGCAAGCTTCCCTCTGAAAAGCTCTTATAAAAAAACATTAGGGGGTAACTACTTGAATTACAAAAGGACTTCTTTAAAAAGCTGCTCCCTAGGTGAATTTAAGCGTTTCTTTACTGATCCCTCAGACCACTTGTAAGGGAAGTAGCCTAAGTAGCCACTGCCAGATGAAGGTCAATCGTAAGAGATAAGGCAGCGAAGACAATACCGGGCAATCAGTAGAAAACTGTTATTACATGGCACTTAGTACTCATCTCATCCTTTAGGCAAAACAAAATATCCTTTTCTAAGATCTCATAGTCCAGTTAAACAATGAAAGTTATACCAACTATAGGTATAAAATAATCTTGCTATTTCTGGGTCACTAAACATTATCCATGAATATACTTTGTTGGCAAGAATTGAAAAAAGATCCTTAAAAAAATCTACAGGACACTATAGTATACTTTATACATTAAATTTACAGTTCCTTTCAATACTTTTAATGATCAGATAGATCTTACAGTTTGTTGAGGATAGTATACTAGAATATTGTCTGTAAAGTGAATAATAATTATAACTACTTTTAATAATGTGTTCTTTCTATCTCAAAGAATTAAGTTACAAATTCTTATGACTAGCAAATTGGTTGTATCCCAGGGGTAAAAATATTTATCAGAAAACAGGTATGTTAAATTATACCTGTAGCATATGAATATATTATATTCTGAACTTTGGGAAAGGAAGTGCCCCTGAAATTAGTGATTTGGCCATTCATATTAAAATTATCTATATTAGGTGAATGGCTTTGTAGTAATTCTTGAAGATCTTTCACATAGCTCTCAGCCTAAGTTCCCCTCTTCTGCCTATCTTATTATTATTTCACCCAATTTTTAGAAAAATAGTGTGACCATCTTCATCTAGGTTATTAAAATCTTACTCATAACAACCACTTTCTGAAACAATGAAGTATTTATATAAATTTTTGAGAGAATTCTTCAAAACAATATGAATGCATACTCCTCTTACAAATAAAAATGTCTGACTACCATACCTTCAGTATCTAAATTATATTTTGAACAAAACCCATAAATGAGTGAGGCATGAGTTATTTTCAGTAGGTAAGAAGAAATAATTGAGTCCATTAAAAATAAGATTATTCAAATGTCAAAAATTTTCAAATGTTGTTTCAAAGCCTTATTATACTTTCTACTGCAATTGTCATATTTATTTCCTGTAATTTTGAATGGACAGGAAGCTCGTCTGTTCCCTTCTCTCACAGGAATTAACTGTCTATGTGTCCTTGGAACTTTAACAAAAGGATTCTTAACATGAATCCTATCCATCTGATAATTTAACATCTGTTAAATCTATCAATGGATAAATGGATAAATAAATGTGACATACTCATACAATGGAATATTAGTCACAGAAAGGATTGAAGTACAGATCTTCATCAACTTATAGTGGAGTTATGTCCTGATAAACCCATTATAAGTTGAAAATATCATAGGTCAAAAATGTATTTAACACACCTAACCTACAGAGCACCATGGCTTAGCCTAGCACTACTTAAACATGCTCAGAATACTGGTAGTAGCCTACGATTGGGCAAAATCATCTAACACAAAGCCTATTTATTAATAAAGCATTGAAAGCATGTAATTTATTGAATACTGTACTGAAAGTGAAAACCAGAATGCCTGTATGGGTGTAGAATAGTTGTAAGCGTACCAGTTGTTAGCCTTCATGATCGCATGGCTGATGCTGTGGTTCGCTGCCACTGCCCAGCCTCACAAGAGAGTATTACACTGCATATTGCCAGCCTAGGAAAAGATCCAAATTCAATAGTACAGCTTCTACTGAATACATATCGCATATCGCTTTGTGCCACCGTAAACTTGAAAAATCGTTGTCGGACCACCATTAGGTCAGGGGGCTGTGTACTGATACATGCCACAGCATGGATGAACCTCGAAAGACTGTGCTAAAGGAAAAAGCCAGACGCAAAAGATTACATATCACATGAATCCAGTTATATGAAATACCCGGAACAGGCAAATCCATAGAGACTGAAAGCAGATTAGTAGTTACCAGGGACTGAAGCCAGGGGAGAATGAGAAGAGCGTACTAAAGGGTTTTGGGGTCTCCTCTGGTTGTAATGTAGTATTTTGAAACTAGATAGAGGTAATAGTTGCACAATACTGTGGATGTACTAAATGACACTGAATTGTATGTGTTAAAATGGTTCATTTTATGTGATGCAAATTTCAACTCAAAAACAAAACAAAAATGTTTCTGAGGCTTCTCATTGCTTTTAGAATAAAATTCAAAATTTTAAGTATGGCCAGAAAGGCCCTTGTGATTTGGCCCCTGCTTATCTCAGTAATATCATTAGTGCCATTTTTATCCCCATTCTCCAGACTCAGGGTAGACCAGTCTGTTCCTAGATTCTAAAGCACTAGATGCTCTTTTCTCAACAGAGTACTTTCTCCCCTACCCTGCTTTCTCTCTTTTACCAAGCTAACTTCTGCTCAACTTCAAGTCTTAAGGCAAAATGTCACTTCCTTGATATAGTTCTTGTACCCCTGTCCCCCCAAGTAAGGATCCCTGCTGTCCATCCTCGTAGCCACATGACATTTTGGAGTACTCACTTCAATGGTAATGTTTTAATTAATTAGTTGGGTAGTTATATGTGTACTAGCTATCCATACTTACAAATATATGCTCTACTGGGGCAAGATTCACATAGTGTTCCTGATATATTGTAGGTACACAATAAATACTTATTATAGAAATGAATTAGTTGAGAACCTGTTATGTCAACTGGATTAAATATTTCTTTTGGTCATGTTCATCATCTACTAAGCTATGAACTATGGCTAAAACAATAGATATTTCATACCTCCTTTTAATAATTATAATTAACATTTATAGAATAGTTATCATATGCTACTCATGGTGCTAAGTGCTTTACAGATATAATCTGATTTAATTCTCATAAAAACACCATTATTGTACATTATTTTTATAGTAGTATCCCTATCTTTTTATTAATCCCATTTTAGAGATAAAGAAATTGAGAAGTTCCCTAGGTTACTGAAGCCACACAGACAGTGTGTGATCAATTCAAAATCCTGTTTTTCTTAACTCATTTTCATCATGCCTACCAGTCTGCTGAAAAGCACATAAAGGGCTGGCATTGAACCAGACCTGAGTCATAGTGCTTCTTGGAATAACACCGGTAAATCAGAGGGGCACTGACAAGATCATGCTGAGTTTAGAACAGTAGTTTAAGAAGAAAACGTGGTTCAAGAATAGATGTTCTAAGTGGAAACCAGAATCATATAGCATTATATGAATTTATTAAAATGAAAAACTATAGAAAATTCACTCTTAAAGTTACACAGTCAATATTTGTTTTTAACCCAGTTTCAATGCTTGTCCATCATATTTTAGCAATTAGAACCATTTTTTGCAAGGAGAAGATCAATCAGACATGCTTGGACTAGTTCAAATTCATACTTCTGTTTAACTAACTAGATCCCCTGGAGGCTTGGTTGCTGCTGTGGGTCTTTCAATTGGTCTAAGTAGCCTATAGACTGATACAGGTTGCACTGACATTATAAGAAAAATATCCATACTGCACTATCTCAGCAGGAGTCGTTTGAGTAATGATTAGCACACAGCACTGAAAATACAGGGCAGCAGGTATTGGCAATTGATAAGGTTGGAGGATTAAGTGAGAGTGTACCAGACCCACCATTTGAGTTTATATAAGGCATTCAAAACACCAGATTCACCATGTCCCTAGTAGATTGTTTCCTTCCCCTAGAAAGCTTATATAGCAGACTGAAAAGTAGCAAGCATGTGTATGTGAAAATCATAACCAAATATCAAAATGGGGAGAAATGTTCCATTTCTATGTTGCTAGTAGAGGGACTGCTATAGTAAGCTAGTTCTCCAAGAACAGTAAAGATAAACTGAGCATCAGAATTGATTGGGTCAGTCCTAATAAATGTGATTTTTATCCACCAGCTATTCAAAACTCAGAAAGTGAGAACTGCATGACTCTCAGAGTTATGAAGCTCATCAGGTCTGAAGTGATGCTAGAGACCCTTTGGGAGCTGAACCACAAAATAGAATTCAGACCTGAGTCACCAAGATGGGCTTGAGATACGAGGCTGAAATATACACTGAGAAAATAGAGTGGTAAGAGAACCATGTGGAAAGATTTGGATAGATGAGACAATGTTTTAGCAGCTGGTGTGAATGCATAATATTTAGGCAAGGGAGATGCACTAGTTATCTATTCACAATAATGCTGCACAACAAATTATCCAAAACTCATAGCTTAAAACAATAGACATTTATTTAGTTACAAGTCTGAGCCCTCAATTTAGGCAGGCAATTCTGGCCTTAGCTGAGCTCATTCACATGTCTGGCAATCAGCTGCAAGTCACGTAATATTGAATAGCCCCAGTTGTAACTGAGCAATTTTGAACTGGGTCTCTTCTTCAGCAAGCTAGGCTTGCTCATGACAAAAGCAGAGGAACAAGAGAGAAAGCAAAACCATACACAGGCTTTTCAAGCCTCTACTTGCATCGTATCTGCTAATACGTATCCCATTGTCCAAAGCAAGTCCTATGACAAAACTCAGAATCAACAGATGGTGAAATGAACTCTGCCTCTTTAGTAAGAGAAAATGCAATGTCATAAGGTATAGGGTGTTGCGTCAGTTGTTTATCACTCTATTAGAAACCACTCTGGGACTTAGTAACCTGAAACAATTATCATTGACTTTGCTCACTATTTGGAGCTATTCTTCTGCAGATATTTCCTGGGATTAATCAACCATTTAGCTGAGACTGAATCATCTAAGATGTCCTTACACCCATGTCTGACAGTTGATGTTGGCATTGGGCTATGTGTCAGCAGTAGGCTAAATCAGGTTTCTGATGGTGGCTAGGTTATAAAAGCAATAGAGAGCAAGCCCAATGAATAAGTGCTTTGTGCCATGATTGCTAATGTCTCATTAACAAAAACAAGTCCCATAGTCAAAGAAAACCACAGAGCCAGTCCAGAGTCAGCACAGGAGAAGATTACACAAGTCTTGGATACAGGGAGCTATGTTTATTGGGGCCCATAATGTAACAAACTACTATAGGTATGGAGAAAGGGAAGGAATCAAAATAATGGCACTGTCAGTGTAATCAATCTACCACTGGAGAGATGTCGAAAAAAAAATTTTAAGAAACTTTTGTAGCATATGACTACATTTCCCTTGGCATTTTCAAGAATAATTTTTAAAAAGCTTTCTTGGGGTGTCTGGGTGGCTGTCAGGCATCTGACTTAAGCTCAGGTCATGATCTCATGGTTCGAGACCCACATTGGGCTCTATGCTGACAGCTCAGAGCCTGGAACATGCTTTGGATTCTGTGTCTCCCTCTCTCTCTGACCCACCCGTACTCACTTGCGCTCTCTCTCTCTCTCTCTCTCTCTCTCTCTCTCAAAGATAAATAAACATTTTAAAAGTTTTTTTTAAGGTGAATTTTGTTGTATAATATACTTTACTATCCCCTTGGTGTACATGTTTTTCAACATTACTGACAGTAAAGATAGAGATACTTCTAATGATCTAGTTAGAAATAACTCCTGACTACAGGGAATACTTCCTGAATTCCAATTCATGTGGGACTGACTATGAGTACCTTTGCTTTATATAGATTCAATAATATCATTTAAGATATACATATATAATATGTATGATTGGGCTATACAATAAATTTTGGTTCTGAAAAGAATACGGTTGCAAAAAGTTGAAAAACTAGTATCATTATGAAAAAAAAACAAGTAAAAATGACTAAATCGTTACTAGGCTAGCTGCTAGATTCAGAGTGACTTGTCTCATCTCAATATGGCCTCCCTGGGTTGGGTTCTTGGAGGCCATACCTCTGAAACATTATTCCACCTCACTGTTCATATTAATGATTGAGGAAGGACACCTGGTCTAAACTAGGCCAGTCATCTTTACTATTCTAGGAATTTGAAATTTGAGAGCGGGATATTCAAACTCAGATTAGGAGTTATTGGAGCTAAATCAAATTGACAGCAATACTCTTTCATCTTAAGTCCCTAGAACCAGGCTGATTTCTGCCTTTTTTAGATGGTTAACACATGTTTAGATTTCATGAGTTACCCCCAGATCCAAAAGTCTTCCAATATATTTCCCTTTCCTCTTTTTTTTTTTTTAAGTTAAGCCAACTAGATTTATTTTCTATATGGAGTGGATACAGCAGTATGCTATTCCAGAAAGCCTTTTAGGACTGAGACATTCATTCCTCCACTTGTCAGGAACAAAGCATCATATCATCCAAAATGGACCTTTGGATGAAGGAAGCTGCTTTGCCTTGCCTGGGGGCAGTCCCCAATATGTCACCAGTTCTGGAGAAGAACAAATCAAGTACTTGGTACCAATTTGATTTTATTGGATGCCTTTAATTCTGAAACAGGCAGCAAGTCTTCTTGACCAAGATCAATACATATCCCAAATATGAGATGTCTTTCTTGCTTTCCAGGCATTGGCCAGTACCATTCTACAAGTGTTAAAAGAATATTTGATCCACTGACATGGGAATTCCTCTTAACATTGCATTGGACTAAGGGACATGTTTTATAATAAAGTAGGTGTAGCGGTGATCACATACATGTCCATGGAATCCATTGGTCCCATTTCATACCACCAGAAGCTACCAGGTTGCAAGACAACAATCTTTTGATGACACAGATGAAGCATCACCTTGAAGATGCCTGTGAGGATAGGGCACCATCACTGATGCCCAACAGTAATGACTATTGCATGGTTTTGAGTCCCTATTGAATAAATTACATGAACCTAAAAACCAAGAGCAACAGTTAGAGTGACCCTACTTACCACACTCTCAGACAACTTGGGGAATTTATATTTTCCACCTGTACATGTCTGGACTCTGCCACTGTAGAGGTTCTGGTTCCAAGAAGGTGAATGCTTCCACCAGAAAGCACAGCTATGCTTTGGCTATTACCCAGTCATTCTAGGATTCATCCACAAAACTACAAGAGCCAAGGAAAAGGCTCACCACATTGGTGGCAATAAATGGCCCTGTGCATCAGTAGGAAGCAGTTGTTCTTACACATGTAAACAAGAAGAATATATTTGACACTTGACTGTCTCTTGGTACTCCCCTGCCACATTTGGAAAGTAAATGCACAAAAGCAACAGCTACATCCCTAGGAAAGCATGATGATTTGGGGCTCACATTTCTCAGAGTAGCAGAGGAGGGAAATGAGGAGTATCATTTGCAACCCTGAGACCAGCAACAGTGGTTAGGGGTACAGTTCCTTCTGACTAAGCTGTGTCTTGTATGTTTCCCAGGAAATGATAAAAATCAGCACTCTGGAAGATCTGTTCCTAAATGGGGTGAACTTGACTTTAAGAGCTTCTAAGCAACGTACGTGTGAAGAATAGAAGATTCAGTTATGCCCTTCATGACTGGGACACTGGTTTTTCCTCAGTTGCCAGAGTGTGTGCTGCTGACACCTCAAAGCTGGTCCCTCTCTGGGAATTACTTTCAGTCAAGAGGAGCCACCTAATCCAAGTGCATGTTCCCTCCCTGGGGAAGCCTTCATCTAGAGCCTGCTTAGGACAAGGGTACAAGGTCCCAGCCCCCCTTTCAGTTTGGAACAACTCAGAATGGCCATCCCAGCTCCAGATCTGCCTATGGGATCACCTGAGACCTTTATTGAGATTTCGTCACAGGCCAGCTTTTCCCTCTGCCTATTCCTGCCTTTAGGTGTTGTCCTGAGCGAGAAAGCATGCCTCAGTTAACTTTCTGCTCAGAAACATCTCAGAGTCTTTCTCTGGAACTCAACCTAAAACACTCTAACTTCTATCAAAATGAATATGGCAGCTTATTTGGAGGAAAGTATTGTAACAACCAAGCAGATGAGAGAGACAGAGAGAGAGAGAGAGAGAGAGACAGAGAGAGAGAGATGTTCACAAAATCCTGTAAGTTGAATGATTATTATCTATATTTTATAGATGAGGACATGGAAGCTCAGGTAATTTGAGACATTTCTGTAAACTCACTCAACATAGCGAAGTGTATCTGATTCAAGAACCTGTATTTTACTACTTTATTACTCATAAATATCCCATTCCCCTTGTATGGCTCTATATTGGGCTGGAAATGAAAAAAAATAAAATAAAAATGATCCCCACCATCTCCTCCCAGATGCTCTTCATGAGCAGCATCTATGCCAGGATAAGATGCTTTCTCTCATAACAGCAGTTCAGTTTCTAATGCCTATGTTACAAGTTACAGATAAGGCTCTACAAAAAGACTCTATATGAGGAGTAGCTAAGTAGCTCATAAGCAGGATCCTAAACATTGAGAAAATATCTTTGTATGTGTATATCCATTGCTTACCTGAAAAACTGATGGACCAAAATGGTCTAGGGATTCTGCTTCCAAATGAGGAGTTTCTTAATGCATTATATGGAGTACGGCCTTTATTATTATTATTATTTGCAATTTGATTTAATCTGACAGGAAAGGTAGGAAGAAGGAAGAGAATAGGAAGGAGAGGGGAAAGAAGGGAAAAAGAAAAGAAACCAAGATGTTATTGGCTGTGTCTGGAGATAGAATTATGAGATTTTTATTTAGCTTTGCTAAATTTCTACTATTAACATAGTACTACAGTAAGAATTAGAAAATAAAGGAGAGAATCTTCTGATTTATGATGCTCTTCAAAAGGATGGAGGAAATACCACTGGGAATGTGTAGCTAGAGAAACAGGGTTAGAGGGAATTTTCAGGTCCCAGGGACTCAAATGGACTATTCAAAAGTCATTCTGATACATACTGTTCCCAATCAGAGAGAGAATAGATTATGGAACAGTGGTTTTCATCAATTCAGCCTGCTTTGCTTTGTGAACTGTAGGTCAAATTGTGTACGTAAGAATTTGCAGAACTTTATATATTCATGAACATAGATTGAAAGTCAGCAGGATCATGAACTCTTTTCCTCTTATCAGAAATAGTAAATGTTTCTAAAATTTTCAACAAAGATTAAAAATTATTAATAACCAAGTTAATGCTGTTATTCTTTTAGAAGGCAAGATAGGGAGGTCAATTTGTAGGAAGGTCTTTACAAAGACTTTACAAAGAAAAAATAATAATCGGGTGTAATGCCTTACCATTTTCACTATAATGCCTCTATCAGGTTTATTTTACTGAATTATATGCTCAAACAGTATGTCTATTTGTGTTATTTTCTTCTTCCAGCCTGTCATTAGAGTAACCCTATTCAGTGAACTACCATTTAATTGCCTTATCATGGGATCTAGTAGTCAGAGTCACAGCAAGATAAGCTGGGTAAAGAAATGGAGAAAAAGTTTGTTTTATTTTTCTATCATCTCCAATTTATCCTTCCACAATGTGCCCTAGAATATAGTTTTTCATGTAATTCAGAAAAAAGAATATTGGAAACAAGCTCCAGCCTGTCAAATAAAATTCTATATAACTAGCTTGTCTGGTGCTATTCTATTAAAATGTTCTACACTTTGAGATGTCCTTATTTCTGAAGGGCAAATGAGCCCAGCAGGTGACCGAGTGATTAGGACTTCTGATTCAGAGCTCATTTTTAAAAACATGAACTGTTTAATGCCTGCTGATTGCCATCACTAGCATTCCCTTGTTTTCAATACCCTCTTCCTCTTACCCACTAACTGAATCCTGCTCTGCATCCACAGAGGCTACTTAAAGGGAATCTGCAGCTAAGTTTCAATCCCCTAGATGGCAAGAAAACTCATTATAATATTAATTTTCCAAGACATATTTAGAACCCTCTATTTTCCTATTCCAGATGTAAATTCTAAGAAATAGTTTGAAGTAAAAGATTCTTAATAACAGAGCGAAATGAAAGGGACTTGCCAACAAGAGACTCTACTTCATCTGAAATACATCCTAGATGGGTGTCCTGAGGAAATGCTATAGCAGTAGAAGCAATTACTGTCCTATTCTGAAAAGTTATAAAAATGAAGCCAAACAAAACAACAACAGCAAAACAGTTCACAAATGAATCAACTCTTCTGGCATAGCCTTCATTATGAATACTTCTGGGATATTCCTGGAATTCTGAATACACCATCTTTTAAGGATAAAAGGAAATCCTGTATTTTATTAGCTTATAGCCTACATGGAAAAGATAAAAACAATAATGTGTTACAGTATAAAGTCTCCTACAGTTTTCAAATACCATGTACACATTCTTTAACTGATTGAGGTGTAATAATACTTGGCAATAGCTTTTTGACAAGAGATGGAGGTGTTTATCCCAGATTATAATCTCCTGGAGGATGTGGGTGTTAGCCCACCTTTAAAAAGATATTTTTACAGTAACTGGAAATTCAAGAACCTCCAATAATAGTACAAGGTTGTCTCGTCATCCACTGAATCCTCAAGTGCTTTATCACTTGTCATTTTGAAGATGATCATTAATCAGAACACTTTGCACTCAAACCAACTTGTAACCTATGGGCTTTTGACAAACATAACAAGCTACATCAATAAAATGCAGCTGTCGCAAAGTGAAATGAGGCTGTTCATCATAATATAAGTAGCAGTCTAAAACAGGAAGATAAAGATGACTACTATACCCAGTTGAAAATGCTGGCATCAGTTCTCTCTTCCTAAACTCCATTTGTTATCTAAAGTATAAATATCAGGTGTGGAGGGGATAAATACACAATAGCTATTGTTAAAAAACACAGAAATAGGTGTCAAAATTAGAATTGGTAGGTATATAGAAGTGAGCATGAGGATTATACTAAAAGGCTAAGTTTGCATCTGTGGGTAGGATTGTATAGTCCTAATTGGTGCTTTTTGGTTGCTAATTCAGAAACCAAAGCAGTATTGGCTAGATCCTATGGACAAACTGCTCATCTCACTTCACACCAACGTGGAAGCTGAACTTAGTACCTTGAAACATTCTAAGTACTCAGGCATATACCCAGCTCTTCAACATACTAGCTACACACAAAAAGACCTGTTATTGAATGTTTTGTGGGGACATGTCAGAAGGGCTTATATTCCATACAAGGTGGCTGAATTTCTATCATTTCCCCAAATGTTCTCTCTCAATTCATCATTTGTCTCTCTTCTCCAAGTCCAGCATGTTCAACTAAGCTCTAGAACTGAGACCTGAGTCCTTTTTTTCTTAATGCAGAACAAGTGAGGTCTCTAGCTCCCCAGTCTCGTGTGCTTCCCCGTGTGGCAAGATGCCCACATCCTTGGAAGGTAGGGAAAATTGTAAATAATAAATATTTTATCTCTTCACAGTTTTAAGGATATGCAAGTGTCTCAAGAGCAGGCATGCTAAGTCAACCTTCAAATGAGACTGGATTCAAAAAGATGAACACCACCAGAAAAATAAGTAACTTCAATCTTCTATCAGCTTCTCTCTGTTCACTTGCTTTATTCTTCTCTCTAGTTTTCCCCTTCTTTCCTTGTAATTATTCTTGTTATATAAAAAGTGAAGGCTCCCAGAGAAAGAGATCTTTGTTATATAGGTTGGTGGTCTTCCAGTCTAGTTACACATCAGTTCAGTTTACTAACATGGATTCTTGAGCCTTAAAAGTTACATTTTTAAATTGTGATAGGGCTTGAACATTAATATTTTTAAAAGCTTGTTGTGTGGCTTTAAAGATTAAGCTCCTGAAGCAAGAGCACCTCCCTGCCGCCCCCCCCCCCAAATACAAGCAGTGTAAGTAAGACAGAAATGCATTTCTTTCTCACTTAACAGTTCTAAACATGAGCAACCCAAATAAACAGAGTAGCTGGGCTCCACCTAATCATTAAAGATCCCAGTTTCCTTCCCTTGTTCATCCATACTATCAGCTTACAACCAAGAAGTATTTTACAAACTTGATGCTTAGGGTCTTGCCTTTGACTGTTTGGTCAAAGTGGGGCCACTGACTTATTTACTTTCCAGCTGTTAGGAAGGTAAACCGTAGAGGTTCAAGCCAAACAGTCTCCTTATCGGCAAATGGGGCAGAAATGGTTCACACCACTTCCTCCCCCAAGCTCTTGGTGAGGACTTAGTCATTGGACTGGGAAACACAGTCTGTAGTTGAACAGCTATCTGCCCAGGAAGACATGAAGAACATTTTGCGGGGAACGTAGGCACTCCACCTGCATGAATACAGTGATGGTGACTTTCTGTTGGTCTCCTTCAATTGATATAGTATCAGCTGTCAGTAGAGGGGAGGCTGCTCAGCTTACAGTCAGAGGACTCATGTGCAAGTCCAAGTCTGCCACCAATTGTGTGACCTCGAACAGATCATTCCATAAAAATATTTTATGTTTAATGTTAAATGATTTGTATGCATCATTTCTTTTAATCTTTACAATGTAAGGCAAATACTTTTAATCCTATTTTATTAACTAAATTAAAAAATTAGCTAAGTAATTTTTCCGACTTCACACTGGTATATATTATCAAAGCTAGATTTCAAATTCAACATTATCTGAGTCCAAAACGTATCATCCTTCCCCTCTGCCACAATTAACCTCATTGAGCCTCATTTGCTCCTAAGTATAAATGATATAAAATATCTACCTCCATGAGATGTTGTGAGGATAAATGGGCTAATTTCAAGGTGCTGTATAGACCTTAAATACCAACATAAATAGAAGTCAATTATTCTCCTTTGTAACACAGAAAATGAAACTAGTTTGCCACAGTGGGTCTGTGTTTTGAGTTCCATTCTGGCAGTGGTGATGGATTTGCCCTTATTCATTCACAATCCCTGGTTCTGTCTTCTGTGATCAATAGCACCCATTTATGAGATGACAGTTCAGAGTTAACCTGTAGCCGTGGAACCGAACAAAGCCAACTGACCCACGTGGGAATTGAATTAATGGTCTGGAACTGATAAGCACTGTACTCAGATGAACTGAAATAACTAGACATCGACTATCATCATGAAGACATAGACTAAAGATGATAAGACTCAAGGAAGAGCAATATTCCTCTGTTGCTCTTGTAGGTTCACTTATTAAAAGGTTACAAATAAAACCAGCTGCTTTGTGAGCAAGTGTCCAGTTACTATAAACCAAATTAAGGTGAATTCCAGCACACTTCCTCGTTTTGTATTCCAGTCATATTACTGCGAAGCCTATCTTTTCTTTCATGGATGCTGAAAACTTCAGCCCGCAGATCATGTGTTGCAGAAAAGCAAAGAATAAAACAGGACACCTAACAAGGTTAAACACATATTCCCTTCTCATCATTTCTACCTCACCTCCCCCCTGAAACAAGTAGAAATATTTGGGGAAAGAGTAAAGTAAATACAAATTGAAGTACATGCTCTTATTGCCCAGATGATTTTTTGTAGCATTTTTAAGTATGTAACTATATGTGGGATTATTATTAACTTTTTTTATGAAGTAAAGTCACTGTCTTTTGAAATTAAGAGAAGATGTCTGATCAAAGGGTCCCAAAATTTCTGACAATTCCCAAAATAATCAGCATCATTCAAATCCTAGATTCTCCCTAACTGCACCACCACTGATGTGAGTATCCAGGCTTTGGCCTCAGGATTTCCTTGGTTTTCAGCTCTGTATTAAGTCATTTATAGTCTTATAAAAATTTTTTCTGATCCTTTATGAAGAAAAACAACTTAAATTGTTCGAAAGAAAAAGGCTACCAAAGTTAAAATCTCACTCTTGATTTCCTATCCCCACATTGAACAGTGTGTTTTGCCAACAACCCACTCATGCATATATACCATAGGAAGGGAAATAGAGAAAAAAGTAATTTTCCCTCCGGTCAAAGAATTTCCACTGTCAAAAAAAAAAAAAAAAACTCTCAAAATGAATCCTCTAAATTTATATATCAAACATTCTTATTTCCCCTGAAATAAGATAACTTATTTCAGATGACCTGATAACAAGATTAAGAAAAAATTTTTTTCAATGATAAAAACCAAGTTTTGGAATTAGGGGAACCTAAATTTTCAAACTGAACAAAATGTAAGTTGCTTTTTTTGCTGTAGCTAGGTGGTAATCCTTTATAGCAGAAAGAGTATGAGACACAAAAATAAACTCGAAATGGATGAAAGCCCTAAATGTAAGACAGGAACCCATCAAAATCCTCGAGGAGAAAGCAGGCAAAAACCTCTTTGACCCTGGCCACAGCAATTTCTTACTCAACATGTCTCCGGAGGCAAGGAAAACAAAAGCAAAAATGAACTGTTGGGACCTCCTCAAAATAAAATGCTTCTGCACAGCGAAGGAAACAATCAGCAAAATAAAAAGGCAACCGACAGAATGGGAGAAGATATTAACAAACGACATATCAGATAAAGGGTTAGTATCCAAAAATCTACAAAGAACTTATCAAACTCAACACCCAAAAAACAAATAATCCAGTGAAGAAATGGGCAAAAGACATGAATAGACACTTCTCCAAAGAAGATATCCAGATGGCCAACCAACAAATGAAAAAATGCTCCACATCACTCATCATCAGGGAAATACAAATCAAAACCACAATGAGATACCACCTCACACCTGTCAGAATGGCTAACATTAACAACTCAGGCAACAATAAACGTTGGCAAGGATGTGGAGAAAGAGGATCTCTTTTTCATTGCTGGTGGGAATGCAAGCTAGTGTAGCCACTCTAGAAAACAGTATGGAGGTTCCTCAAAAAATTAAAAATAGGACTACCCTATGACCCAGCAATTGCACTACTAGGTATTTATCCAAAAGATACAGGTATACTGTTTCAAAGGAGCACATGCACCCCAATGTTTATAGCAGCACTATTAACAATAGCAAAAGTATGGAAAGTGCCCAAATGTCCATCGATGGATGAATGGATACAGAAAGTGTGATATATATATATATATATATATATATATATATATATATATATACACACACACACACACATATATAAATACATATTATTACATATAATACATGTATATATATACATGTATATAATATATACATGTATATGTATATATATACATAAATATATATACACACACACAGTGGAGTATTACTGGGCAATCAGAGAGAATGAAATCTTGCCTTTCACAACTACATGGATGGAACTAGAGGGTATTATGCTAAGCAAAATTAGTCAGAGAAAGACAAACATCATATGACTTCACTCATAAGGGAAGGGAAGCAAAAATAATATAAAAATAGGGAGGGGTACAAAACATAAGAGATTCTTAAATATGGAGAACAAACAGAGGATTACTGGAGGGTCTATGGGAGGGGGGATGGGCTAAATGGGTAAGGGGCATTAAGAAATATACTCCTGAAATCATTGTTGCACTTTATGCTAACTTGGATGTAAATTAAAAAAGTAAATTAAAAAAAAAAGTAAGGGAAATGAAAAGCTTTCCATTTTTTATTGGGATATAAACAGATGAGATCCAGGACTTATAATATAGCTCTATTTTCATGGATCTTGTCAGTAAATGAAACAATAGAATTTTTTGCTGAACCACACATAGTTAGGGATATAGTCTATGTAGTGTCTATTGTACTAGCTACTGGCCTGCTTATTTCTGAATTTAGTTCTAAATGTTTAGATTGGTAGACTATAGTTAGTTAAGCATCTCACTTCAGCTCAAGTCATGATTTCATGGTTTGTGAGTTTGAATCCCACACTGGGCTCTCGGCTGTCAGTGCAGAGTTCAAATAGGATCTTCTGTCCACTTCTCTCCCTCCCTCTCTCTCTCTCTCTCTCTGTCTGTCTCAAAATAAATAAACTTGAAAAAATAATTTTATATTAATAAATCATGGCATATGTGTTCTTTTATACAGAGACACCTTGTTTTCTTGTACTTCACTTTATTGTGCTTCACAGATAAGGCAACCCTTCATGGAACAAGTCTATCAGTACCATTTCTCCAACAGCATGTGCTCACTTCAGGTCTCTCTGGCACATTTTGAAAATTTCCAAAATATTTTGAACTCTTTCATTATTATTTCATTTGTTATAGTGATCTGTGGTCTGTGATTATGACTCCCTGAAAGCTCAGATGATGGGTGGATTTTTAGCAATCAAGTTTTTTTTTCTTCTTAGAGAGAGAGAGAAAGAGAGAGAGTGCCAGCAGGGAAGAGGGGCAGAGAGAGAGAGAGAGGGAGAGAGGGAGGGAGAGAGAGAGAGAGAGAGAGAAAGAATTTTATAGAGGCTCCACACTCAGCACAGAGCCCAATGCAGGGGCTTGATCCCACACCCTTAGGATCATGATCTGACCCAAAACCAAAAGCCAGACACTCAATCAACTAAGCCAGCCAGGCACCTCAAGTATCTTTTTAAGTAAGGTAAGTGGATTGGTTATTTTTAGACATAATGCTATCGTACACTTAATAGACTATAGTATAGTGTAAACATTACTTCTATATGTACTAGAAAACCAAAACATTCATTTGACTCCATTTACTGCAATATTTGCTTTATTGCAGTAGCCGGGAACCATATCTGCAACATCTCCAAGGTATGCCTCTATCTGGCTTAGCCAAAATTATTCAATATTGTGGTTATGGGTTTCATCCATGTTATTTCATGTAGCAGTAGTTCAGTCATTTCCATTGCTATATAGCATTCTGTTGTATGGATATACCATAAGTATCTATCTATTCTACTATATTTTGTTTAGTCTTAAGTTTTTGGCTATTACAAATAGTGATACAACAATAAACATTCTTGTACATATTGTACAGTAGTCAAATGTACACATTTGTTATGGTTTCAATGTTAATATTCCCCCAAATTTATGTATGGAAATTTTAATATTCACTGTGATAGTATTAGGAGGGGGACTTTGGAAGGTGCTTAAGTCATAAAGGTGGAGCTCTCATGGATGAGATTAGTGCTCCTATAAAGGAGACCCCACCAGGGCACCTGGATGACTTAGTCAGTTGAATGACCAACTCTTTATTTCAGCTCAGGTCATGATCACTCAGTGTTGGGCTCTATAGTGACAGTGCAGAACCTACATGGGATTCTCTGTCTCCCTCTTTAGCTCTTACCTTCCCCCACTTTTGTTCTCTCTCTCTCTCTCTCTCTCTCTCTCTCAAAAATAAATAAATAAACATTAAAAAAGAAAAAGAAAAAGAGACCCCACAAAACTCCCTTGACCCTTCCACTATGTGAAGATACAACAAGAAATTTGAGACTCAGAGATGGCCCTCACCCAAGCCTGCTGGCACCCCAATCTCAAACGTGCAGGCTCTGGATGGTGAGAAATGAATTTCTGTTGTTTATAAACTGTGGTATTTTGTTCTGCAGCCTAAATGAACTAAGGCAACATTTTACTAGGGTATATAGCTACAATTGGAATTATGGGGTCACGAAATATGATTATGTTCAATTTCATTAAATGCTCCCAATTTTGGAAAGTGGTTTTACTAATTTACACTCCCACCAGCAGTGTATGAACATTCCAGTTGCTCCATATCCTTGTCATTTCTTGGTACTGTATTTTTTTAGCCATCTTCTAGGTGTGATATGACATCATAATGTGGTGTTAAGTTGTATATCACTAATGTCTAATGAGGTTGAGCATCTTTTTTATGTTAATAAGCCCTTTGAATATTTACTTTTTGAAGTCTTATTAAAATATTTTGCCAATTTTTCTATATTTTTCTTATCACTGTGTTATTTTTATATATTGTAGACATTAATATATTGAATATATATATTGCAAATATATATATTCTCCATACCGCACCTTGCCTTTTCATTCACCAAATGACACCTTTTGAGGAAGAAAACTTCTTAATATTAACATAGTTCACATTTTCAATCTTCTCCTTGTAAGCTGGCACTGCACTCCAGTCCAGCTACACCAGACCATTGCTGTTCCTTGATTGTGCAAAACATCTTTCCACTTCTTCAGTTGCTATTTGCATACATATATTCACATGGCCCACTCCTTCCAGGGTCCATGGCCCACTCCTTCCTGTTCAAATGAGTCTTTGTCAGAGCACAGGTCTGGACCAGGTCTCCTCATGCTTATCCATATAAAATGGGACACAAGAACATTTACCTACCCGCCCTGCTCCCAGTATTCTCTACTCTCTGTTTTCTGCTTTATTTTCTTATCATCCATAACTACCTAATATATTATTTATTTGTTTATTTTCTCTCTTCCTGCCTCACACACTACAATATAAGTTCAATCTTCACTGTCCAGAACAATACCGGGCACATAATAGGTATTAAAAATTTTTTTTTTTTTTGCTGAATAAATGAATAGACTGTATCTAACTATGAATTTATTTTTATTTATCTTTCTCACGACTCTGTACTTTTTCTGAGTGCTCAAATCTTTATTCAATTCTGAAAATTGTCAACTATTATTTCTCCTAACTCACCTATTTTCTTTTCTGCATTGTATATTAGATGTATGTTGGAGATTTTAGAGATCTTTCACATTGTTAAACTTCTCTTAAATACTTTCTATCTATCTCACTAGGCTACACTATAGATGATTTCCTCAGAGTTGTTATCCAGTTCAATAATTCTCTCTTTAACCTTGTTTAGTCTACTGCTAATTCATCTATGAAGATTTTTATTTTAGAAGCTATGTTTTCTATTTATATAATATTTATTTGGGTGATTTTCCATATGCATGTTTTTTGTTCAATGCTGTGTTTCTGTTTTGCAGATTACTTCATTTCTTAAGAGATAACTGAATATTTCAGGCATACTTATTTCAGAGCTTTTCTTAGATAGGTCTTGTTCTCCTCAGTATGAATACTCCAATTTGTTTTATCTCCTTACTGTATCTCACTGCATAATTTATGTTTTTTATATGTAATGGGAATTATTTACAAAAGTTCCATGTGTCCTGCATTACAGAGGTTTACTCTATGAGTTAAATTTATAATTCCTTCTGTTTAAGTCATTTAAGTTTCACTGATTTGAGAACAGCTGTTATGTCACTCTTTTAGTTCCATGTATCTATACCATTTGGGAGATGAATTTTGACTATCTAGCAATGCACTCCTTGAGCCAGAATGGGAGGATTTGGCCAGCTCTGCTATTTTAAAAATAAAAGGTATTCTCCAGCAGGGGACTACATTAAAGTTTCAAATAAAGGCCTAATAAGAGTATGACCTTTCTCTGGCATTTTCTTTTATGCATATACTTCTCTTGGAGCTACTGTTGCAACCAGATAGAATTTATATATGTTGTGATCCTGTGTTCAGGACTAATATAATCTTTTTCAAACACTATTTTCACTGATGACTAAGACATCTAGATGGAAATATTCAACAGGTAGTTGAAAATAAGGCAAGAGTGCTCAGAGGACAAGTCAAAGACAGAAAAGTGTTTACATGACTATCCACAATTAACAAAGTATTTGGAATTATGTATTCTATTGATACCCAATAACATAATTACTGTTTACATTGAAAATCAGAAGACAATGTAAGTTAACAAAGCAAAGCCTCTTTAGTATTTTCTTGCATTCAAATTTCAAAAGTCATTTAAGAAGCATTTATTAACAGCATCTTATATGTGGAACACTCTTTCACATTCATTAGTGTGACAATCATTCCTGAATAAAGTCAGAGCATCTGTGTAAAAGAGAGAATCAAAGAGTGGGAGAGGTCAATAGGCAAATAATCTATGAGAAGAATCAAAAATGTTTGGAAAAATCATTTACCATAATAATATGTTACGTCTCACATACAAAATTGGTATTACTTAGCTTCCCTGTTTATTTTGGCTGTCTATTACCAGGAGTGATAGATTTGTC